>NC_141695.1:1095027017-1095393088 GCF_964263255.1 Lissotriton vulgaris
TTTTTGACGTTGCTTCAGACTTACGATTTCTCCTAAATCTGAGGCAGTGTCAAAAAGTCATGGATGTTGCTGAGAACACCCCCAGCAACACCCATGAAATGGCCATTTCACTCAATTGTCTGCGTGAAAGGGGAACATACCTTACCATGTAACATGGCTTGACGTGGTCTTATAAATATGCCAGTGGCACATTGCACCCCTGGAACGTCCCAAAAAGTGATGTTCCAGCGGCGCAATAGTGCCAGTAGGGCCTCATAAATGAGACCCTCAGTACTTAAAGCATGAACATCCAAGCATACCTCCTGTGCCTTCACGCCAAGTTCCTCTGAGCGTCACTTTCCCATATGCCAGGCACCCTTAAGTGAGATAGTTGAGAACAGAGGTTAGCGGTGAAGCTCTGCTATGCTCAGTGTAATACCGCCTGGCAGCTGTCCACATAATCAAAAGATCAGTAAGGTCAAAGATTGACAGGCCATGAAATCTGTACTACATCAGAAAGCGGCATTCACTCAAGTCATTAATGCATATGCTTTTGGATCAAAATGCCACAGAGAAATTGCAGGATATTTAATTGGGGGTTGGAAACAACTTCTATTTTTCATTGTATACATAGTGAATTGAGGTGTTCCTTTAACCACATAGCTGCTGTGGTTATTTTTCTCCTGTGCTGGATATTGCCATTTCCCATTGTTCATGACGAGCTGGGCTCGTCATCAGTGTTTGAGGAGGCTACACCATGACGAGCCCAGCTCGTCATCAGCCTCGAAGGGGTTAAATCTTTTGGAGACCATGAGGCGTTCCAGCCAGCAGTGCTGACTATGGAATTGAGAAACCAGGTTCGAGTCTCAGCATCAGCTTAACGTCCTGTGATTCAGGACAAATCCCATAATTATCTCCTCGTCTACTTCCTGTCCCATTGCTTATACCATGAGCAGCTCTCCTGATACGGATATAGTCATCAAAAAACTTTAAATATTATCTTTATAGTTTATTGCTGGTCATATCTTTTCTGTGATTAATTTGTTATATGCAATACATTTTTCTATAGTATTGTATGAATTACAGAAATTATTTATTCTAAATGATGCCCCACGGGACATTGTTGTGAGATATCAATATTACCCTGTCCCTCTGTGGTTATGGGTTACCCCTGTTGTTTATGGTATTACTTTCAGAATATTGGCAATTCTTTCCTTACCCATCAAGGTCCAGATGTACGACCCTTCGAATATGCGAGTCGTAAATTGCATTGGTCTGTGACTTGCAATTTGCGACTGGTAAATTGTAATTTAAAACAGTGTCTCAGACACTGTTTGCGATTCCTAATTGGGTTCCAAATAGCCTTCCTCATTAATAATTATGAGGCAGGTGCAATTTGCGACCCTATTGAGAGACCACCATATGTCTGTGACTGCTTTTACAATAAAGCAGTTTGTTTTAAAAATGAAATCCATTTTCCTTAAAGGAAAATGGGATGCATTTAAAAAAGAAAAATGAAACGTTACTGTTTCATTTTTTAAGAGCAGGCAGTGGTCCATGGGACCACTGCCTGCTCTTATAAAATAATTTCACTGCCAGTCACAAACGGGAAGGGGTCTCCAGGGGACCCCTTCCCGTTTATGAGTGGCTTACTACCCATTTGAAATGGGTGGTAAACTGTAAATGTTTTGCGGCCATAAAATAATCTTTTGTTGAAATGTGAGTAGCTATTAGGAAGGGACGCCCTTGGCACAGCCCTTCTTATTAGGGAAATGCAAACCCTTTTTTGCGAGTTGGTAATAGGTTACAGACTCGCAAAATAGGGTTTTTAAATAGGGCAGACCTATTTTGCAGTCACAAACTGGACAATTTCCCATTTGCGACTGCAAAAAACGGTTGTACATCTGGCACTAGTGGCTGCAGCCTGTCACCTGGTCACATGACTGGGTGTAGTTGGCAGTTGGGCTTTATGTATACCTCCTGGACAGCCGCACACAATAGAGAGCTTAGGTGTGCCTGGAGGGGCCATCAATGGGAGGATGGGAGGACTGAGCTGAGCACAGCTCTACTTTCACTTGAATAGGCTGTATCCTGCCTCCAAAGAAAGAGCTGCATACCCCCTGTAGTTAGTCTGGAGCCAGGATAAGGGAGGCAGAAAACCTTTTCACGTCAAAGGGAAACCTCTAGAAGCGTCTCCCCCCTCAAAGGAGGCACCTGGAATAAATATTGGATCTCTAACACCAACTCTTCAGTATACTTCTAGACCTGTGGATAATCTGCCAGGAAGAAGGACTGCTGTTCTACTTAAAGGACCGCCACTCTGATAAACTGCTGCCTTGCTGGATTTCTATCTGCTGTGCTGAGTTGCTGCCTTCTGCCCTCTTGCCTGGGTGAGAAGGACTGGACTTAGCACCACCAGAGTGACTATTGCTAGGACCACCAGAGTGACTCCAATGGGCAGTGTCTTGTAACCAGCACCAAGACTCTGCAATTATGAGTCTTACCCTGTCAAGTGGTGCCATACCAGTCTAGGGCCCTTGCAAGTGGGCGTGAAGGTGCTTTGCCAGCTCATCTGTGACTCTTATGGCAAATATTACCTAAGTATCTCTGCACTTGCATTTGTCTTGTTTGCCCCACTCCCAAACACCAGGTTTCCTCGTTTATATTAATTACCTCCAATGTGTTAGTACCAGCATTTTTCCACAGGTCTCCCATATGCCAAGACTCACCCCTAGTATGCCATTATAAGTATTTTACCATGGGGGTCCGTTATTCCACAAAGTATGTCTAGTTTGCCAGTGCTAGCATTTTGTCACAGCTGTCAGTCATGCCAAGAATTACCTCAAGAATGCCAGCGCTGTTATTTTACCATGGGTGTCTCTATAAGACAGTATTGACCTTCAGAATGCCAGGGTCAACAACGTTAATGTTAATTTTAATGTTAATGGGATTTTTAGAGTGCACTGCTACCCTAAGGGGCCCTGGCGCTATGCACTACCTACTGAAGAAACTGTGGCAAACCCTGTAGGGAAGTGTGGCTTAATGGTTAGAGCAAAAAACTATATGTGAGAATGGACTAGATAGCCCCAAACAACCTCTCGCACAGCTTCATGCCGTCGCTGACGTGCATGTTTTTACGATCATTTTCATCCATTCTTTTCATTTTTCTTTTAACCATATTTTAATCAGATGTAAGCGGGATATAAAAATGAGGAATACAAATAGATGAATAAGAGGTGTGCATCCCTACATCAAATGAAACTTTCATAACTATTGCCCTAACCAGGGACTGCACCCGTTGGATAATCAGAGAACACTATGAAATAATGGAAGAAGATATTGGGATTCACACCAGTTGATGGAACATTCTAAGTTCATCACAAGTTCAAACAATGAAATTACGAGTATTGATAAGCAGATGGACACATTAGCAGCATGTTTCTTGTTTCTTTTCCTGCTCGCACAAAGGACTTGGTGGAATTTATGGTTCGGTTTGTCAAACTGTTGAAATGCATAGTGGGAAATGTAGTTTACGTTCTCAGAAAGACGGGAAGTCTTTGCTTTCCAACCAATCGGGAGGGATTCTAGGTACACAGGTGGAGTGATTTAAGAGCGCGGGTGGGGAGTTGAAGCTGTTTTTCGAGTTGAGGAGGATGTCATGACACCTGGGTTTTTAATGATGAACAGAGCAGGTACGATAATATGGTACAACGTTATTTAAGCACTGGGGGATTCGTGAGAATTGAAGGTAGAGTTGCTATCAAAGCATTGTGAGTCTAGAGCAGCAGTATATGCGCTTTTGAAATATGTAAAGTGGGTTTATGGACAAGCAAACTTAGAGTAGGGATGATGTTTAAATGGGGTGCCAGTAGCGCAGACTGGAGGGTTTTAGCACGAGGATGGTGCGAGATACATGGAGATCACCAGGGAGGAGTTGTTGATTGACTGGGAATGAGGGTGTGTGCTCATGAAGGTTTGGAAAGGAGGGATTGGGGTACAATATTAGGTGAAACACAGGATTACGTTATGCATTTATTGAAATGAGTTTGTTAATATGTACACACTAAATAAGGAATGTATGTATATATCATGTTGCAATGACACATTTACTTAAGATTACTGGTATTAACTGTTTGTATTAATTTTAATTGTAGCGACCCCCGAAGAGGGCCTCAGTAGCTAAAAATGCATTGGGTCTTTTACGTAAAATAAGGACTGCTTGTGATGAACTTCTGCATCATTCCTATTATTTGAAAGAGGCCTGGTTTGGCTCAATTTGAATAGCAGAAATTTGAAAATGGCATGATAGACTGGTTGAGGTCCTAGGCGTAAAATGATAAAAGATGGTGAAAAGAAGAATTTAAAATATGGTTAAAAGAAAGAAAAATTAAAAGAATGGATAAAAATGATCGTAAAAAACATGCGCGACGGCATGAAGCTGTGCGAAAGGTTGTTTGGGGCTATCTAGTCCCTTCTCACATATAGTTTTTCTTAACTTATGGCAGTTGGGCATGCCTATACCGATCTGCACGCAATCAGATGTAAGCGGGACATAAAAATGAGGAATACAAATAGATGAATAAGAGGTGTGCATCCCTACATCAAAGAAAATGTTTAATGGTTAGAGCGCCAGACCCTGATGCAGAAGTCTGGCTGGGACCAGGGTTCAATTCCCGCCTCGGCGAGTCTCGAGCTCAATTTCCTCGGACCTGATAATTCTCGCCTCGGTGCCTATTCTGATCATGAGCCCCACTCTGCACCTCTGGGCAATAGCTTGCTTAATCTCTACAATAGCCCCCCCAACAACGCTGAGGATGCCTGACTTCACCTTGGGGGTGCCCAGGAGTGGGCTCCTCACAGGGAAAGACCAGGAAGGGTTCCTCGGTGGTATTCGTACAAGCACCGAGATGCCTCCGGGTAGTTGTGCGCTATATAAGTGCGTAATTATCCTTTATCCTGTGGGCGGGAGACAACAGACTTGCAAACATAACACATCGTTCGTAAATACACTCACCTACATTCACTCACTAAATCATGCTCACTCATTCTCACACTGATTCTTTTTCATTCTCACTTATTCACTTGCAGTCACTCCTTTTTAGTTATTATGACCCACTTATACTTACAGACACTCAAGCTCATACATTCTTACTCACCATCTGTCACTGACTCTCTCCCTTTCTCACACACACTTACATGTACATTCACACTTGCTCACACATGCACACACTTTCTTATATAAACACACTCTCACCCACAAGCACATACACAACATACATGTAAAATCATTTTTTACTTACCTTAGCTGCCACCAAAGGTCCTGCACCAGTTAATTGTGCTCCATTTTTTATTACGCTAATAGTGATTAATTCAATATGATACACTATCAGTATACAAAAATGGACAGAAAATAAGGCACGCAGAGTCACCCCTGTGTTCTTGCCACTAATTTTGCCACCTCTTTTTCCAAGAATCGCAAAGGCTGCAAGGGACAAACCAGAGGTCACAGCTGTGACCTTTAAATGAGGTCCATGCAGGGACATATTGTAGGACTGAAGAGTGGGCTGCAATGAGATATGAGTGTTTGAGTGCATTGGTAAATGTAACTGAACTCATAAAACACATAGGAGCTTACTCTCAATGCACAGCGGATCATCAGACACTAACTTCGAAGCACTATTAGTGTAAAGGGAGCAGCTAAACGCTGACTGGAGCAGTTGAAGAACTGTTTTTTTTATAGATGGTGAGTCAGCATCTGCTATACTCTTTCAGAAACTTGTCCTAAAATGGTAGATTTAAAATCAAATGTAAATTAGATAGGTGGGGTTTAATTTGTCCCCTCACTAGCACTGCCTCTGCTCCCTAGTGAGCAGATAATTGTCTTACCGTCATTGTATTTTTTTTATGTTATGTTACAGGAAATTTATAAAGCGCACATACACCAGCAGGTCTCCTGCCGCTGCTTTTTATTTATTTTATCTATTTATTTATTTTTATGAACTCATCGCATCCCCTTATATTCCATCGCCCCACCTCCGAGCTGGGTGTTCACAATTGCAGCTCAACTCAGGTGTTGAACTAAAAAGTTGATTTCCTCCTACTGTCTTAAAGCAACTCACTTTTGCCCATCCTATTATAGCACACACATCAAGCCCAAGCAGGCATTGCACCTCTTATCATTTGAAAACCCCTAGCTTTATGCACCTTGAATACCTGTCAGTGCACATCACTGTATGGTACCAGAACATCACAGTCAAAATATTGTCTGATATGAACATCGTGTCCTATATATCATTAACAAAAACAGTGCCCCCTTGAAAATAATGACAGAAAATAAAAATTGTGTCATAAATACCATTTACAAAAATAACGCCCTCTTGAATTTAGTGACAGAAAATGTACATTGTGTCCTACATATTGTTTACAAAAATATCACCCCCTTGAAGTTAGTGACAGAAAATCTACACTCAAATTAGACAATATTTTAGTAACCTAATTTTAGGTCACAACATTTAGATCATACAACATTCTTGAACACAACATTCTGACATACAACCACATAGAATACCTCCATACATAGCCCCTAATCCTTCCAAAATTAACCTAACTCATGAAGCCAAACTCTACCCCGGACAGCAAGAACTGGGCTTCTTTCCAATTCCAACTCTCACCTTGCATTTCTAGAGCTAATATTTGATGGTTTACCTAAAACGACACCCTCCTTTACATCCCATCTTAGATCTCTCCATCACGACAGCTTCCCATAGGCTGCCACTGAAGCTTCCAACACCCTCACATTTTCTGTGACAGTCTGAAGATCAAAACATATCTCAACCACGCTACTTCAGCTAAAGATTATTGATACTTCAAGCCTCTGGAACACAAATCCCACACCCACATGGACACCCTAAAGCCAAGCAGCAATAGTGGCTTGCCCCAACCTACCAAAGAATCGCAATCATTTTCGGCACGATTTATATGCAACATTGTGTGCTTGTGAGGCTAATGTTTACTGTTGGTATGCTGTAAAATTCTCCTCCGTCCTCATGTATAGCTCTTCATTTCCTTGATGCCTGCTCCTTAACCCATCAATGTCCTAAATATATTTAAAAAGAAATGTAGTGTTAAAAGTGTCAACTCGAACAGGGCAGCTTTACATTAAATCATTTAACTGCTGGGTAAAATTGTGGACTAAGGTAGGACAGCTGCAAGGTTAGCATATACTGATCCATCAATGTCTTGCCTTTGTCCTCACTGCAAACTATCCTACTAAAAAAAATCCCTAATAGAAGGTTAGGAAAAAAGACTTCAATATAAAGTATCCTAACTGACTGATTTAATTCTGATTATCCCAGGAGACAAGCTGTCAGAGTGACAGACGATGGGCATGCTCTCTTGAATTCATTACAATCCTTGATTCAGTATAAAGAATTAGCTCTATTAACAAATGCAAAGTACATCTCTGCTTGTGGTCTATTTGTACCTGACGGGGCGGAGAGAGTGATTTCATTCAGAAGCAAAAATAGGAACAACTGCCTTCCATTATATCCCTTATAGAAGTCTCTTTTTGTCTTCACAATTTCCTTTCCCATGCATTTCCAAACACCACGGGCTAACTTTATCCAAGTTTCCATGGCCCTGAGAGGTTTGATAAGTCTGTAGTAATGCAACACATCGCAAATTGCTGTGTTGCGTTACTCTGCCCCAGGGAGGAGTTCCATGGGTAGAGATTTGGGCCTTATCAAGTGTTCACACATTTCTTTGTTTAGGTGGTTTAATCACATAGGCTGTCACAATATAGCTTTGACTTGACAAATTTGTAGAAACTGTATTGACTTAGTTTGATCTACAATGTACGCTTATTATCATTTTGATTTATGTTTTACAGCTACCCCCCTGAAGAAGGGACAAATTATGTCCCGAAATGCATTGGATTTTTATTGTGAATTTCTGTTAAACAGATTGTAATGTGCACTTATATTCTTCACCAGTAGAATTGTTAAAGGTTTTTCTTTATGAGAAATACTGTATTACGTAGCAGATTGCAAAAAAATTGCTTTTGAGATAAACACCTTGTATGTATTAAATCACTAAAGAAAGCAGAAAAGTATTTACATTTTTTGATTACTGTTTTAGAAATGTGAAAGTAAAACATTTTGGAGTAGTGCGCAACTGAGTCCAGTAGTCAGTGGGACTACTGGCCATTTTTTTCATGATCACTTTCTAAAAGTGGCCTTTTCAAACACGCAATTTAAAAACCTACTTCACCAAAAGATGTATTTTGAAATTGTGAATTCAGAGACCCCAAACTCCAAATCTCTATCAGCTCCCAGTGGGAATTATATTTAAAAGATATTTATGCAATCCCCCGTTACCCTATGGGAGAGATAGTCCTTGCAATAGGGAAAAATGAAATTAGCATTATTTCACTATCAGGACATGTAAACACAACAGTATGAGTCCTATTTTCTAAATACACTGCACTCTGCCCATGGACCTGTCTTGGGTCTACCTTAGGGGTGATTTACATGTAGTAAAAGGGAAGGTTTAGGCCTGGCAAGTGGGTGCACTTGGCAAGTAGAAATGGCAGCTTAAAACTGCACACACAGACACTGGAGTGGCAGGTCTGAGACAGGTTTGCAGGGCTACTCATGTGGGTCGCACAATCAGTGCTGCAGGCCCACTACTAGCATTTGATTTAAGGCACTGACCACACGTGGTGCACTATACTTGGGACTTACCAGTAAATCAAATATGCCAATCCCAGATAAAGCAATCACCAATACAATTTACACAGGGAGCACTTCCACTTTAGCACTGGTCAGCAGTGGTAAAATGTCCGGTGCCCTAAAACCAGCAAAAATGAAATACAACACACAGTGAAAAACAGGAGGTCAGAAGCAGAAAGACAGGGGAAATCACACCAAAAGATGCCAGGTCTAACACTGCCCCCATATCTTTTCTATTTCATGAAATTTTCCCCATTATGCCTGGTACAGGAAACCCAGTCGGACTCAGGGGGAGCATCGAGTCCAGCAGTGGAACATGCGAAGAACGATTGACTGGTACATCAGGTGATCCAAATGTAAGGCAGGGGGTCTTGGACACTGGGAGTATTTTCCTATCTTAATCTGGAGGGGACGCTGCAGTCTGACAGAGTGGCGAGGAGGCGATTTTTATGAAGTGATGGGAGAGGAAGGATGGGGGGACAGGCGATAAACCTGTTCCTATAGAGCGACTTTACTATTGTGCCAACTTCCACTTACGTGGCCGATTGTAGTGTGCCACAATGACCAGCTGGGCCTCGGCTGGGCAGGGCTGCGTGGTACCAGGCAGTTGGCTGAAAATCCAACTACAAGGGGAAGGGACACTTCAGGACTACTAAGTACTCAATTGTTGTGATAACCTTTCAAGTTGAAGGGGTGGATCTGAGGGGGGGTATTTCTTTGGGGCGGGGTTTGAGGTCTCCCGACCGGTTCCAGATTGGGAGATGCAATGCTACCGCCTGAGGGTGGGTGTTGCTGAAGTTTCATGTTGTGGGTTAGGGAGGGATGCTGCTGAGACTTTTTATGATCCTGTTTTCCAATGTCAGGGATGTTTACCTAACGGAGGGTCACGTGCTCTTAAATGCCTAAAAGGTTCAACTACTATGGGGTCATGTCGTACTGTGGTGGGGGCTCAGAGGACCTCCCGCTGGGGGTCGTTCTGTCAAACACTCAGCTATCATGACAGGTGACGCATGCAAATATAAGCTCATCACATGGAATGTCAGAGGGCTCAATAATACGATCAAGCGAATCAGGGTGGCCACCTATCTTCGCCGTTATAGTGCCAGTATTGCTTTCCTTCAGGAGACGCACCTCTGGGGGTACTGCCTTTAGTATGTCCATCGTAGGTGGCGGGGTCATTTCTTTGCTACTTCTTACTCCGGGTTCGCCGGGGGGCCCTTATTTGGGTAGCTCCGGGGGGCCCTTTTAAAGCTGTTCGCTCAAAGATAGACCCAGAGTGCAGATTTGTTATAGTGGTGGGCACTCTGGATGGCCGTAATGTATGCCTGGCTAATGTGTACGCCCCGAATGTGGATGATGGTGAGTTCTTAGGTTGAGTGTTGGGACTGTTGGATATTGACCCTGACATGGAGCTTCTTATAGCTGGATATTTTAATTGTGCACTGGATGGTGATTTAGATAGATGCCCCCCAAATTAGATGCAAAGCCTAAAATGAGAGAAGCACTGCCCCAGATGCTCCGTAGCTATGACCTGTTAGATGTTTGGAGGCATCATAACCCGGCTAGGCGGGTATACTCGTGCTACACGCCCGCTGCCAACACCCACAGTAGACTGGACTATTTCTTCCTCCAGGGCGTGGTTACCGGTCGGGTGGAGGACATTCACTATTTGGCACGCTACCTATGGGGCCACTCTCCGCTTTTGCTTACATACCTGGTGGGTGAACCCCGGCCCAAGGTCCCGCTCTGGAGGCCTAATATTGAGGCTTTAAATGATCCCATATACAGGGAGGCTATCTCGCAAGGACTCAAGGCATATTTAGATGTGAACTGGGGGTCGGCCAGTACCAGGGTGATTGAATGGGACGCCATGAAGGTGGTTGTTCGGGGTATTTGCCTCTCCACAGAAGTAGGGGTCAAGCGGGTATTAGAAAGGGAGCTTAGGCGACACGAGGACCGTCTGGCAGAACTAGAGAGAAACTTACCCACTGATAAGGAGCAAAGGCCGGAATTGACGACCACGCGACAACACCTAGGAGACACTTGGACCTCCCTTGGCAAATTTAACAAGACCGCCAGTAGGAAACGTTGGTACACAGAGGGCGACAAGTCTGGGAGATTACTGACACGTTTGATTTGAGCAGAAACTCAACCTCACCCGATTTTGGCGTTGAGAGATGATCTGGGCCAGTTGGTATACACTCAGCAGGCGATCAATGAGGTGTTCTGATCCCATCTATCTAGAACGTACTCAGAATCACAGCCCCTAGCGGGCATAGAGGACATGGAACTATATCTGGAGGGGGTACAACTACCAAGTATCGATGCTGAGAGTCAAGAGGACTTAGGTGGGCCACTTCGAGAGGAGGACGGGGGACGGTGCTCAGCTGGTTTTCGTCCTTTCTAGCTGGCCGCCGGCAAACGATCTGGACGCCGCCTGACTCTGCCGCGATGCCGCCTTTGGGAGTCGGGGTCCCTCAGGGCTCTATATTGAGCCCGACCCTTTTCAACATCTTTATGACCCCTTTGGCGGCGGTGGTGGAGTCGTTTGGCGCCCGGATCGTGTCGTATGCCGACGACACCCAGCTCCTCTTTTCTTGTGAGAGAGGGGCAGACTTTGACGGGGAGAGTATCCGGAATTGCCTTGGGGCGGTGTTCACATGGTTCCAACTGAACAGCCTCAAGTGCAATTCCGATAAATCCGAGGTACTCTTTTTCGGGTGCGATACGGAGCCGAGCTGGCAGGCCTGGTGGCCCATCGACATGTTCCCTCCGTCCGGTTCGGCCCCTATGGCTAAAAACTTGGGGGTTAAGATGGACAAGGGGCTGACGATGAAAGCCCAGATCCTTGGAGTGACCGGCACCTGCTTCGGCCTATTAAAGATGCTGCTGAGGTTCTTGCCTCTTCTGTCGGAAGAGCACAGGAAGCTGACGGTGCAGGCCCTGATAGGTTCCAGGTTGGATTATGCCAACATTCTTTACCTGGGCCTACCAGAGTACCTGTTGCAGCGTCTCCAAGTTGCGCAGAACGTGGCTGCCAGGGCCATTTTTGGCCTAAACAGACGTACCAGCGCCTCGGGCCTGTTGTCGACTCTGCACTGGCTACCCATCCGTAAACGGATCGCCTTTAAGGCTATGACTCTGGCATACAAGGCTCTCCATGCTGTGGGAGCAAGGTATCTTCAAAAGAGAATGGCCTTTTACCATCCAGCTCGTTCTCTGAGATCAGAATCTTTGCTCTTGGCGGCTGTTCCTCGTGTTAAGAGAGCGCGCCTGGGTGGCCGCTCCTTCAGCCTGCTGGCTCCACAGATGTGGAATTCGCTTCCGCTCCCTCTCAGGGGGGCTTCGAATTTGCTTGACTTTAGGAGAGGTCTTAAGACCTGGTTGTTCACTCAGTAGTCCCGCTAGCAGTCCCCTCTTTTTTTTGCCTGTGTGTTCTTTGCTTTTCTTAATGTGTTATGTTATTGTGAATCAGCTCTCCTTACCCAAAGCGCCGGGACACTCTTTTTGAGTAACCGTTGCGCTATACAAAAGAATAAATAACATAACATAACATAACATAACAAATACGTGCAGCGATAGCCCATCTACAGACGGCTAAATCCCCAGGGTTGGATGGCCTTGCAGCTGAACTCTATAAAGATTTCAATAACGTTTTGGCCCCGTAGCTCCTGGAGGTGGCGTCGGAGGCATACGATCAGGGCTTGCTCTCGGACTCCATGCGTGCAGCAATGATAGTTATGATCCCCAAACCGGGGAAGGATCCCCTCCTCCCAGGATCCTATAGACCCATATCCATGTTAAATGTGGATTTAAAAATAATCAGTCAGGTCCTCGCCTCTAGACTCCCTCCATATCTTTGAAGCCTGGTCAATGATGACCAATCTGGGTTTATTCCAGGCCGAAACACCCTGCGAAATATCCGCCGCTTGGCCCACGTTATGCAGACCTTGGAGGGTCAGGCTGGGCAGAATACACTGGTTTTCCTGGACATCGAACAAGCATTCGATTCGGTTTGTTGGCCCTATTTATGGACGGTGCTTTTAAAACTGGGAGTGGGAGAAGGATTCGTAAGGTGGGTTCAACTGCTCTATACCACACTGGAGGTCAGAGTCCGCACAGGGAGATGTGTCTCGGATGAGATACCCATTTTGAGGGGTACTCGCCAGGGGTGCCCTCTCTCCCCCCTGCTCTTTGCCCTGGCAATGGAGCCGCTGGCATGTCACCTCCGTTCGGTACTTAGAGACCAGGGCATTCGAGTAGGGGCGACGGAACACGTGGTGTCCCTATATGCGGATGACGCATTGATCTACCTACGCCAGCCGACGCCTCACTGCCGATCCTGATGGCCGCACTAACGCAGTTTACAGCCGCCTCCGGCTTGGCAGTCAACAAAGCAAAATCCCAGTTGTATGCGATTGGGGAGCAGGCAGAGTGGGAAGGGGCTCTGCACCCGGAAATGGGACTCCTGTTGGTGGATGACACACTGTGCTACCTGGGGGTATGGATAAGCCGGAATTCTTTTTTCCAACATAACATGGGACGGATAATCCGAGTTCTAAAGAGAAGCATCGCCTTCTGGAACAGACTTAAGCTTTCCCTGATGGAAAAGATAGCCCTAATTAAAATGGTAATCCTCCCACCTTGTCTATACACTATGCAGGGGTCCTTCTATGAGGTACCACATCAGGTTTTTCGAGAGCTGGACTCTCTCCTCGTCCTACTATTATGGAATGGGAAGAGATGCAGGGTGAGCTTGGAGGTCCTAAAACGCAGATGGGGAGCTGGTGGTTTAGAAGTTCCCGACCTGGAGATGTATTATTTTGCCTCACAACTACAACACGCGATCGCATGGCTGGATACGGACCCCTCGTGGGAACGATCCTTAATAGAGGGGACGTATGGAAATGAGCAACTGGGGACGATGCTTTGGCGGTTGGGGGGACAGGGGGATCATGCCCCCCCACTGGCTCGGTTTATGGCTTCAGTCTGGGATTGGGTGACTGGACGCCTCCTCCACAGCAAACCCTTCGCCCCGGACTTAGATCTGTGGCTATTGCCACCCTTTGCCCGGATTGCATGGGTCGTGTCCATAGATAAATGGACGGGGGGAGGGTGCCTGATGCTAGCGGACCTGTATCCGAATGACCAATTTATAACCTATCAGGAGGCGGATACCTCCTTTGAGCTTGGCCCAGGACAATTCCTCCAATATGCAAAAATAGCGGCAACCGCGCGGCACCTTTGGCCAACATTCCCGGAGGCCCCGGCGCACACCCATATACTGGTCACAATGTTGGCAATGGCAGGGGGTCGGAAGTTGGTAACTCACCTTTATAGGGCCTTAAGGGAGGATAAAAAACTTGCGGCCCTTGACAATAGAGGATAGGTGGCAGCGGGCGTGTTCACAAGAGATCACTTCCCGTGAATGGGAAAAAATTCATGAAAGTGTGAGGAAGGTGTCCGTTAGCAACCGATTCAAATTAATTCAGTACAATATTAGACATATGACCTACCTTTCCCCTAGGCGCCTCCAGACCATAGACAACACCAGGGATGCGCACTGCCCGAGATGCCGCAGCCCAATGGCGGACTTTGTGCATATGGTATGGGTGTGTCCAGTTCTCCAAACATACTGGGTGTCGGTCCTGGAGGTTTTGGTGAAGGTGTCGGGATGGGTAGTAGGGTTGGACCCCCACCCCTGCTTCCTGCGCTTAATTCCTCAGGACCCCAAACGAAAGGTGAGCAGGCGGTTTTTGGTATTGGGCCTGGTTACGGCTCGACGCCGCATTGCGATACACTGGTTGTCCCCCCAGGGTCCGATGCTGCAGAAATGGAAGACTGACTTAAGGGAATGGGCGCTAGCAGAAGAAGACCATATAAGACGCACAAGGAGGGATGGGAAGCTGCCCGAGGTTCTCGAGGCCTGGGGGGTCATGATCCAAGAGCTGGTGGGGTTGGATACCCCTCTGACGCAAAATAGCCCGGAACTGGTAGATTTGGGACGAGAAGAGATTCGACCTCAAGAAATCACGACACCAGGTGACCTACTATGAGGAACTAGTTGCAGAGACCCGAGGTTAAAAGTTTTTAATTATTCCTGTTGAATCAATGTAAGGAACACAGACCACACTGGGGAGGGTTTAAATCTCGGCAGGGGGGGATAAGGGACAGGGTGAAGTTGAAGGTTAGGGTGGGGGGATGGGAGGGGGTTTCAGGGAGTTTAATGGAGTTCAATAAAGCTTATGCGGCAGGCAACGACACAGTGACTACACAAGGGACTGTTGGGGACTACATTATCCTCATAACTATTATGTAACTGACTGTTTGATAATATTGCTGTGATGATTTTTTTTATGACAAGAGCACTTACGATGTAAGATTGTACCTTGTGGGATTTACTGTACTGGAGATGAAACCTGTAAAACTTGATAAATAAAGTGAAATTAAAAAAAAAAATCTTTTAAACGCGTCAGGCAGGATTACAGAAGGAGTAACACGAACTAAAAGGCCCACTTCATCTTTAAATGAAAGTTGTGGATTGAGAAAAAAAAAAAAAGAATGATTTAAGATGGATGCAGAAAGTACTTTTGAACTTGTTTAGATTCTGACAGAATAGTCTATGAGAAATAGAACTACTTAAAAGTACAAGTTCCCGTCCAATAGCACACGACACAGATGCATTCATGAGACATACCTTGCAAATCAAAGCTATACCACTAGCAAAAAAAAGAGGGAAAGCTGTCCCCTAACAGGTTTGACATCAGCAATAACCAGACTTGAATGATGATGATGAATTTATAGAGGGCACATTGACCCCCCCAGTGAGAAAGTTGATTATTAGTTGGAGTAGATGGTAGTCTATCACAGGTAACAATGCCACTATTTTTGTTAGGTCTGTAGAGGTTTCAGTCATTTAAACCTAAGCGCCATCCCTGGAAGCTATGACATGGGACAGAGCAGATAGGCTGAACTCAAGCAATTGTGCAAATCATTTGGAAGCACCATACCAATTAAAAATTCGAAACACAACACAATAAAACTCCTATTTTAATTGATAAAAATAGAGAGTAATTTGCTGAATAAAGAGCAGAGCAGCCTGAATCTTAGGCTCAGCAGCAGTGCACCTTCGTTGGATTGACTTAGAAGGCATGTCCTAGTCCTAATTAATATTATCTCGTGGAACACTGCGGTATCAAATCTAACCTGATACCACCAGATTGGATGGAATATATAGAATGCTTTGACATTTGCATTTTTCTAGAAACGTGGGCCATTGAACCCTACCACAAACTGGGTTAGACCACTTAATATGTCAATGCCTTAACCTCCGTTCATGGAAAGGCTTCAGGGGGTCTATTGATTTGGATTAAAATAACATTTAAACTTACATATTACGACTCTAGACATTGCCTCACCAGATGTTCTGGGTTTAAAAATCTGTTTTCCCGAGGGGAGTTGTAAGTGTTTGTATGTATTTGTACAACTTGTATTACAGACTTAGAAGCAGGAGTGCAGAATCACCCACAAAAGTCATCATGGAACAGTCTGTTCGCTTAACAGACTTTAATGATTGTTATAGGGGAAGACCGCAGCATAAATTATGAACCCATCTATGGCTGCGATATGATCCTTGAAGAGGAAGATAGATGAGAGCCGGGGCATGTCATCCCTTAATTCTAAGGAGCTAGTCCCTAGCTCAGTAGCTACATTGCAAGGTGTTCGTTTCACACTGGCAAATGGACTGAGCGCCTGCAATAGCATGGCTCTATCTGATAAGAAGGGACACACGACTGACTGTTTCCTCGTTTCCCCGCTGCAATCTGGACTGTAAATACCAGCATTCCCTGGGCTGGCACAGATCCGCGGCCAAACCAGGCTGGGCCCAGGGCCGGAATGGCCATTGCGGGCAACGGGCAAACCCCCAGTGCGCCGCAAGGGTGGGGGCCGGTTTTGGGCCCCTGGGGGCCGTTTTTGTTACAGGACCATTTGTGCAGCATAGCAAATCGGCCCTGTAACAAAATCAGCCAAAAACCGGCCCGGCAAAGAGCTCGGTCGCACCCCCAACCCGCCCCCCCACCACACACCCCCCTCCGGGGGGCTGCCGAGCACTTTGCCAGACCGGTTTTCGTTCCCACTCCGGCCCTGGCTGGGCCACCCCATTTTCTTTGGAATATAGAGGCCCTCAGGTGCAGAGATAGAGGCCGGCAGGGTGAGTGTTTGTTTCATGACATAAACTGTTAACGCTCTAGGGAATTTAATATATTTACATCATTAATGAACAACGCAGCCTCTCCCAGGAACCGATTCCGGTTGGAAGCCGGCTAGTACATTATTAACGAATTATGGGAAAACGAAAGTGCACAGAGGGGGTTCAAATCACACAAACAAGTTTATCGATGTACCCATCCTCAATTGATTGTATGCTCCAGAGGGCTATTGGAGTAGTTGAGACTATCCCTGGGGTGTTGGGGACATTCAAAAGAACGCAGGGGCATAGTAGCAACAAATAACATAATTATCGCTAAATGAGCTTAGCGATAATTTTTTATCGCCGTATTTTATCACAGAGATAACATGCTATTAGCAACGTTTATCTCAAATGTGATAAAATATCCGGCGATAGCGGCTCAATGCGTGGATATCGCTGGATCCAGCGATATTCAGGCATCATCGCCAATAGGGTCTTAACCTGAATATCCACCTCCCATTGGATGTACAGGTTAAGAAGTGGTCTGAGCAGGCGTTAGGTTTTGGCGATATTCGCGCGTAGCGCGATTTTTTTTTATCGCTTTGCCTGCGTTGATAAAAGGCGATAGCAATGTTAGCGACTGGTTTCAGTCGCTAACAGGTTGGGTACGCCCACTTTGCATGTCATTAGCGATAAATATCACTGACATGCAAAGCGGGCCCCAAACCGGTCGCTGTCGCCGACAAGCTGTCGCTAACTGCTGTTGGCCACAGCTTGCTAATAGGGCGATAAAATTATCGCCGCTTTAACAGGAAAAAGTCCATCTAAAGCGGCGATAATGCCCTTGATAATATGCCCTCCAATGCTCTACAATGCTCTACATAGCCATATGACGAAGGATACTAAAGTAAAACAGGGTCAAATGGTATTAAACCAACCTCCTGATGAGCCAACGGTTCAGATTATGCCACAAGAAAACCTCAAAAGGAGACCTAAATTATCATGCAGCACTAGACAATCTAAATGGGCTATCAGTACAAAAGCATGCCAGCCTGTGAAGAAAGCTAAAAGTCTTGCGAAAAGTAAAAGAAATGCCCATGCCGGTTCACCAGCATGCACTCCCCTTTCCTCAGAGAGTATTAATCAGTCCCCTGGTAGTGGCGAGGAGGATGGGACTGATAAAATTGCCAAACAAAGCTGAGTGGACATCCTTGTGGGGGATTTGCTTGGGAAAATCAAAGCAGTGATAAAGAAGGAAATGTTTCCATTATTGGCAAGAATATCTGAAGTTGAACAATTAATAAAATATCGTATCAAAGTGCTTCCCCCAACAAGGCAACCCGGACGCCCCAGTTTTGGTGCAGAGTCCATAACAAAACAAAACCACAAAACAGTGCAGCAACACGTCAGAGTAAAGAATAGTTTCTTTGATACTCCAGTAGACGGGATTGATCTAGCTAGCCCTACAGTAACATCTCCAGACCATATTGGGGGGAACGGAACCAAGCGAAATGAGGTTGTCTCGCCAAGTAAACAGGAAAAAGGGCTTCGCATCTATTGATACTAGGAATCCACCTGTGATTGGCCTGCCTCCTGAAGCCACTCCCTATGTGGTTGTGATGGCTGGAGTTCCAGGTCTCAGGATGGACCAGACAGAAAAATGTCCTAAGCTCAAAAATAAGTGTATCAATTGGCTGAGACTGCATAAGAACTTCGCCAATGCACTGGTTGATAATAATTTTATCAACGAAGAGTGAGTTGGATATTTTTTATTTTATTTTAAGGGTTTTGTATAGCGCAAACATGACCCTTGCGGGTATCAGAGCGCTTTACAAGTAAGGTAGTTAAACAAAAAAAAATGTACAAAAGAAACATAGTATTTCAAGATAAAGACTAACGTTACAGCTGGTTGTTCTAAGAGTCCGAAATAATGCTCAAGTGAATTTCGTCATGAGAAGAGATTTAACTTCTTTTTTTAAAGAGGCAGATGATGGGTTGAGTCTGGGTTCTGGGGGTAGTGCATTCCAAATACTTGGAGCAATTCCAGAGAAAGTGCAATTATATGTTTTCTTCCTGGCAAATCTTTGAGGCTTCAAAAGAAGGTTATTGGCGCTCCTGGAGGATCTGTTTCCACACAAGAGCTTCAGTTTCTGGGTCAGGTACCTCAGGGTGTTATGATGTAGGGCTTTGTGCGTCATGCAGGTGATTTTTAGTTGAATTCTTGCTTCAAAGTGTAGCCAGTTGAGCGCTTTGAAGTTGGGGGAAATGTGGCAATGTCTTTTGGAGTATGTGATGAGCCTGGCTGCTGAGTTGAGTGATCCTCTTAGCGGGCAGTTGTCGATCTAGGGAGTCCACAGAAAGTTGCACTACCATATTCTAGTCTGGGAAGTACTAGTGCTTGGACTGCCAGTTTGAATTAATTTGCTGGTAGGAAGGGTTTTCATTTTCTGAGGTTGTACATCTGAAAGTTTGCTCCTTTAGCTGCAGCACTGATATATTTTTGCATGTTTAGGATACTATCTACAGTTACTCCCAGTGATTTGGCTGAGTCGATTATAAGAGGTTGGCAGTTGAGCGCTGTAAGTTGTTTAAGCCATTCTTGAATGATGTTGGTTTGGTTAGGGGGGGCAATTAGCAGGAATTCGGTTTTGAGGGAGTTTAGTTTGAGGTGGATTTCAGTCAATCAAGACTGACTTTTTTGCAGAGCTAGATTGAAAGCTTTGATGTCACCCGGAGAGTTTATCTTTAAATATAGTTGCGTGTCGTCAGCGTACATGTGAAAGTGGATATTTGATGAGTTGAGGTTCTCAGTGAGTGGCTCCATGAATAAGTTGAACAGTGTAGGTGAGAGGGAGGAGCTCTGCAGGACTCCTAATGTGACTGGGACGGTCTTGGACAGGGATTGGTTGACCTTGAACCTTTGGGATCTATTTCGGAGGAAAGAGGTAAACCAATTAGGAACTGACCCTGATAGGCCCATTCTGTGTTGCAAGAGGTCTAGTAGATTATCATGTTTGACAGTGTCAAATGCAGAAGATATGTCAAGTAGGATAAGTCAAGTAGGATAAGTAGGCAGGTTTCGTTCTGATCTAGGATTTTTAGTGCGTCATCTACTATGTTGGCCATGGCCGACTCCGTACTATGCCGTACCCGGAAGCCAGATTGAAATTGATTGAGCAGGTGGCAGTTGGTGATGTGGTTGTCTAACTGGCTGAGAACACATTTTTCAAGGAGTTTCGCCACAGTTGGGATGTTAGAAATTGGTCGGCAGTTATTCAATAGGAATAGGAAAAGCGGTAAAGGACCAAGAGGAAGATTGTATTATCTTTAACTTTAGAGACCAAGGGGTCGTGAGGACCATACTACAGAATACGATAAATAGATATCCAGGGGGCTCGGGGTCTTCTAGAATTAAAGTTCTTCCTCTGGGGTATTTTTAAAAACCTTCCACATGAGTCATCAATACCAATACCCTGTTTCTAGATCCCGGGTGGCACCAGACCAATCAAATACAACACTTTCCCATTTTAAACAGGTTTGGGCCCCTCAACCCAATTGATTGACCGATGGTGGAGGGAGAATCCGAAAACCTGCCCCACACAACCAGGAATGCCTATCTGACAAGGGGAAGTAAACTTGATATTAGAACAAACAGCTGTTATACTGGGTCAATGGGGAACCAACAACTTCCTAGTAAAGTAAAAGATCTAGAACTGGAAGGTCAGGTATCTTCCACTCATACAACACCTTCAGACCCCCAACATTCCTGGGCATAACAGGAATGAAAATAAAAATAGGGGAAACTCTCAACCCAGTACACCATCTGAAATTACAGTCGTAAGGATTGGTGAGACCACTACTCATTAGGTCATTGGGAGATAAACTATTCTGAAGGTAGTCGCTTGGAATATTGCAGGAATTAGTTTCAAACATGGAAACCCAGATTGGGAATCTTTTGTAGAACAGTACGATATATGTCTCTTTCACAAAACCTGGCATTCTTCTCCCATTGGCTGGCTGGGGTATGTTACATACGGTATAGTAGCAGTAACAGGGGCCCGTGGTAGACCCTATGGGGGCTTGTTGACCAGGGTGGAGATGCATATTGGATTCACTGTACTGAGTGTAGAGGAGTTATCGAAAGACATCTTATGTGTAACAATTACATTTTCCAAAGGCCTTACTCTTAGTATATACTATATAAATATCTGAGATCCTCAGTAAGCAAACAGGAATCCTCCCAACTAGGTCATCTGGCATTTCATATGGTGAAACTACCACCAGTGACTGTAAAACTAATAGGTGGTGACTTTAATTGTCAGCTTGAGCCACTAGATATCTCTAGTTGTACTAGCGTCTCAGAAGAAGACAGACTCTGGGCAATACCCAATCAAAATCGCCGACCCAATAAAAAATGGTCAGCCCAAGCAATCAAAATAAATGCGATAACTCTTAACCAGAGTATTCGAGCATGCAATGACAGGACACATTCAGATAAGACTGGGAATTTTACCTTCAATAGCGCATCTAGTCTAGGTCTAATAGACTATATTTTGGTGGAGGTTAAACTATGGCCCTGTGTACTGGATATGATAGTGAATAATAGGGCAGACAGTGACCATAACGCTTTAGATTTTTCATTGAGTTTAACTACGAGAGAAGATGTAGTCACAACATTTCATCCCCGAGATAATAGATGCCAGCTACAAAATAATAAGCAAAGAATCCAATGGCAGTCAGTGAGGTGCCAGGAGAAACCTATGAGGCATATATATAGCCTGGTTGAAAGGGGTCCAGGGGCCTTTTACAACCAAGACTTTGACCTAAATCAAGTAAATTCTTGGAAAGCAAAATGGAAGATCCACTCTAATCTTTTTGAGGACCTCAAAGATGTCTTTTATAGATAAGTGGGAAAACAGGGTAAAATTAAAGGAAAGTTCCCACCTGTGTAGATTGGCTAAATAAGCTCTGATAAATTGCATACAAATTAAGGACAGATGGGGGATTCTAAAATGTAGGCCCAACTATAACAAAATACTAAAGAACGCAAAAAAAGATTGGGATCGTGGTAAGTGAGAGTTGCTTTTGAGTGCAACAAGAGGAAAAAAACATGTAACCTTCAGGAAGGGGGAAAAGGCTTTTGATCAGTATAGACACAGGTGCACAGCCCGTTTATACGCACTTCAGTGTAAAGATGATTAACTATTCAGGTGCAGGACGGTGAGTGGAGAAACCTTAAACCACTCCAATGAGTAGAAAAGCACTACCCCTATATGCACAAAACAGATTACCGTTGCACTCAAGACAGTGTGTGTAGTGTTAAGTAACACAAAATCAACATGTATATCACAAAATGGCAGAATTATCCAAACAAAGCACTCTCAATAAGTAGATCTTGGAGTCTTTAATGTGATGAACAGCCAGCCGACACGTGTTTCATCGCATTTATGCGAATCCTCAGGGCTGAAAGGCTATGATCCAGTCAGAAGGTCGCTCAGCTGATGATATTTCCAACCCAGCTGGGCCCTTGACCGTGGATATTTCAATTGCGTATCCGAAATAGTTTTTTTATTTTTCGAAGTGTATCAAAAAGTATATATAAATCCGCTTGACAAATTCCAAATCATGGGTATTAATATCACGTCTGCCCACAGCGCATAGAATGAAGCTCCAATGGTATATGGTAAGGATCGTGCACCGTGGTGTTTGTCCAAGTATTATATGCTCCCAGCCTTGTCAAGCGGAGAACCGGCTTGTAGACGTCCGGATCCGACGGTCGTGTTCCTGTATGGACCTACAGGAACACGACCGTC
Organism: Lissotriton vulgaris; assembly: GCF_964263255.1. NCBI lineage: Eukaryota > Metazoa > Chordata > Amphibia > Caudata > Salamandridae > Lissotriton > Lissotriton vulgaris. The sequence goes on from NC_141695.1 coordinate 1,095,049,730, forward strand.
GGATCCGGACGTCTACAAGCCGGTTCTCCGCTTGACAAGGCTGGGAGCATATAATACTTGGACAAACACCACGGTGCACGATCCTTACCATATACCATTGGAGCTTCATTCTACGCGCTGTGGGCAGACGTGATATTAATACCCATGATTTGGAATTTGTCAAGCGGATTTATATATACTTTTTGATACACTTCGAAAAATAAAAAAACTATTTCGGATACGCAATTGAAATATCCACGGTCAAGGGCCCAGCTGGGTTGGAAATATCACCAGCTGAGCGACCTTCTGACTGGATCATAGCCTTTCAGCCCTGAGGATTCGCATAAATGCGATGAAACACGTGTCGGCTGGCTGTTCATCACATTAAAGACTCCAAGATCTACTTATTGAGAGTGCTTTGTTTGGATAATTCTGCCATTTTGTGATATACATGTTGATTTTGTGTTACTTAACACTACACACACTGTCTTGAGTGCAACGGTAATCTGTTTTATGTAACCTTCAGGATTCTGGCCACTAAGGGAGATGCAGAAGGAATCACTAAAATTGATACTAACATAGCGGCAGAGGCCTAGATTTCCCATTTTTCAAGTATATATTCATTCCCACAAAGTAGTGAATTTAATACCGCAAATCTATGGGATTCTATAGGAAATAATATAACTGACTTGAACAGTCCTGATAATTGTCCAACCATTACGTGCAAAGAAGTTGAAAGTGCCATTAGGAAGGTAGTTCATCATATAGCTCCAGGTCCAGAAAAAATCCCCGTGGGTCTATTCTTGTCAGAAATAAAAATATAGGGGCCTTATCTGAAATTGATATTTAATGCTGTTCTAAAAGGCCTACAGGTACCATATTCCTGGGCTGGAGTAGAAATGTTTCCAGTTTATAAAAAGTGTTGTCCCCTAGATCCTGCAAATTAAAGGCCAATTAACCCTATAGATACAATCCAAGAATGTTTTAGCAGGGTCATTCTATTCCAGGTCCAGCATGGTTATATGACCAAGAAGAAGTCTTATGCACTTTTCAGGCAGGCTTTCGAACGAGTACATCAACCATAGATCAAATGTTTAGGCTTCAGTTCATTTATTGGAAGGCAGTAATAATCAATGAAGGAAGGAAGACTCCATGCTGAATGTGTGGATCCCAGAGCAGATTTTGATCTGGTGCCGAGGGACAACCTATGGAAGGTTTTAGCTGAGATGGGCGTACCAGATCATATATGTAGAATCATAGAGAGACTCCATGAGTCTAATTTTGCCCAGGTCTAAAGTGATAGATTAGGCAAACAGACTGAACCCTTCCCCGTAAACAAAGGTGTACAGCAAGGGTGTGTGTTGGCCCTGACCCTATGTATGTTCTATATTGATGGTCTAGTTGGCTATTTAAACAAATGCAATAACAATGCACCCAAATTAGCAAACATGAGAGTTTCAGCCCTCACAATTGCAGATGACACTCTTCTTTTGGCCAAGTTGCCGATGAGGATTCAGAAATTATTGGACCAGTTCAGCTGGTTCTGTCTAGACATGGGGTTGGAAATAAATGAGTCTGAGACCGAGTATAAGGTCTTCAACCAATGTCATTTGACTTGACCAAACCCAGCACTAAACTGGGGTTCCCATTGAGCACGCCCAATTGTTTGAATATGTGGATGTCACACTTAGTGGATCAATATATTGGCTCCACCATATCAGTAAACAAAGGATCAAACTAGGGCAAAAGATAGGAGGGTTGCAAAAGATATATCTGGGACTCAATTTAAACCATTTTCTCCAGTTGCCTAGCTCTATGTTAGTCAGGCTTTGGGGTGGCCCTTTATGCAGCAGAGCTATAGCGACACAAAAACCTTAAAATCCTAGAGCTTGTGAAAAAACGGTTTTTGAGGCAGGTGTGAAATTTACTGGGAAGTACTCTCTTGATCCCTTTAAGACTGGATACCTGCCTTAGATCAATTGCTGAAAAATCAGCAGTCAGACCCCTGATATGCTGGCAAAGAGTCTGGGCTACCCCAGAATTAATATTCTATCGCAAGTGTCTTGTGGAAATTCTCAAACACTCAGTTGCAGCGTACCTTCTGTGGTTAAACTATATTAGGGTTTCTTTTAATGAATTGGGCGTACCTAAATTGTGGGATGATCCAGGGACCAGCTATTGTGCTATTTCAGCCAGAGAAATAAAGTTCAGACTTAAATCACACAGATTAAATAAACTACTAACCTTTTCGACATTCGCAAATTAACAGATACCTTTATTATGACAAAGGACACATATAGTACTGATGCCTTCTTAGATGATATTGATCCAAATCTGGCCAGGAAACTGTACATGCACTTTAGATATGGAACTTTGCTAGTTTTGCAAATATACCTCAAGATGGTCTAGGATAATAGACCCTGCTGCAATGAATTGGTAACCTGTGGCCATGAAAAAGAAACTGTAGCTCGTTTTGTTTTTGTTGTCAAATTTATAGTAGGACAAGGGCTAAGTGAATAATTCCAATATGTAGACGTTTATGAATCACTAGACATCTGGAAGCCTGTAGAATTATCCCAACCGATTTGATGTCTTCAGCAGTGTTTGCAGTCTCCAGATTTTTGTTGTGTATGTGGTATGCAAGGAAGAAATATGAATTAGCTGCTAGTCCCATGTAATTTAGTGCCTGTTATATAACTTTTACAACAATTGTACTTTTTACTTGTCTGTACTCTATTAGGTAATTGAATATCCAATTTTTAACTATATACTTTTTAAAACAAATTTGGGCTTGTATTCCTTTTTAAATGAAGTGTTTAAAGTTTTTATTTAAATGTTTGTCTCTTTTAGGGTATTTACTGAAATAAAGAGTTTTAGAATATAATCGATAAGAATGGAGCCCCCACCTTTAGGAAGGGCTAGTTACTCTCAAAATCTGATTATATCATAATTAAGGCTTCTATGTCGGACATACTGAAGAGTTGTATATAGACACTAGGGAGGAAAGTGACCACTATCTCTTACGTATTACTGTGCGATGGCCCGAAAACCCCTCCTGTCCCAGGACCTCTAGCTATAGCTCCATTCTTTGCTAATAACCGCAGGTCAGGCAAATGGCCCTCTGTATGAATAAACCCTTACAAAAGTATATATTAACTTTGTAGAGGCTATCCCAGAAGATCCTATCCTAGCCTCTCCACAGGTTTCTATCACAGACATACACACCAAACTGGCCCTAGCCCTGAAATTGATTTTGACTAAGCCTCCTCCACACAAAACAGTAGCTAAGACACATAAGGCTGAAAGTAATCTATGGTACATTAAGGCGTGTTGTGATGCCAAAAAAGCATTAATGGTCGCAATAAAAAATTATAATTTGCAAGAGGTGCATGCCAAAAGAGGCCTGTACACGAAGACAAGATTAGCTCGGACATCATGGGACAGCTGGGGGGATCTGATAATGGCTGATAAAATGGGGGAAAATTCTTTGTTCTGGAAAATAATTGCCAACAGGAGTAGGACTTCACCTCCAGAGATAGAGTGCCACCTGAATCCAGGGGCTTGGATGGATCACTTTTCCCGCTTATAGGAGCAGCACCCAATAGACTTCCATGTTCAACCCTTTACATTTTCCAACCACGTTCCATTAGATCCATATTTTTTACTCGAAGAGGGCAAGGCCTCAGGTCCAGATACAATCTCTGATGACATGTTTTGCCATGACTTCTCTGTATGGGTCCCCTATGTCAATTGTCTCACTAACGCTATAACTGCAGAAGTCCCAATCCCTGACACATGGAAAGGGGTGGAAACCTGGCTAATTGTTGATGAATTAGCCTCTTAGATGCCCTTCAGAAAGTGTGTGCTAGACAGCTGTTAAGTATTCTTAACGATTGGATTGAGGGCCTAGAAATCCTGTCCCCATATCAAGCAGGGTTTAGACCAAAATGTAGCACTATTGACCAAGTTTTAAGGCTGCTGATTATCCTCTGGAAGTATACTAGACTCAGAGAGGGACATATACATATTGCATTCATTGACCTCAGAGCTGCGTTTGACTTGGTCCTCAGGGGGCTGCTCTGGGCATCCTTAAAGGAACTCGGGGTCCCGGATGTCCTCCTTACCCAGATAATTAGACTCCACTAGAGCAATTATGCCCATGTTCGCTGGGGACCCAGAGGGCAACTGACCGATAGAATCCTGATAGGCAGGGGAGTGAGGCAAGAATGTGTACAGGCCCCTACCCTCTTTTCCCTATATGTGAACAACATAGTGGAAGCTCTTATATAGATGCACCTAAACTGGACGGGCAAGGGTGCCCGCACTTTTATTCACTGATGACACCCTTTTAATTTCTCAGACCCTGATGGGCCTTCAGCAGCTTTTGATCAATTTTAATTCTTTTTGTCCATCTAAGGGCCTTGAGAATTATGTCTTAAAAACAAAATTTATGACCATCAGACCACACAAAACATTTAAGCACGCCTTGTCCCTGGCAAATAAAAAACGAAGTTGTGTCTCCAGATTTGAGTATCTGTGCATAATGCTTGATAGCAGATTATCATGGGTCCACACATTGAAAAGAGAAGGATTGTGACCCAACATCAAGCATCAGTGATCTATAGGAGGCTCCAGGGAACACCTGTGAGAGCCTTACTGCTGACTCTTTAATTATACAAAATAAAGGTTCAATACTGGTGTGTTGTGATGTCGACTTAAAAAGAGCGGGAGAAGTAGCAAGAATAGGACCCCTCCTATATTGGGTGAGGCTTTGGACCATGGAAGAGTTAAGGCCGTATCGGATGGCAGTCGAGGAACTGTTAGCCCTTGACAAAGACCTCACCTTCCTGTGGTTCAATCAAGGTTTGCAAGAATAAACCTTGGATCCTTCTGGCCAGAACCTGCCTTGCTGGTGGCTAATTCTAAGCTGCAGCTAAAAGTCAGGTATTGGGTGTATATTCAAACCAGTCTATCTTGTAGTTCCTCCTTTGGTAGGCTGACAAACCAATTATTTCTTGCTAAGGATAGTCCCTCTTATGAAACTTTCCTTGACCTCGAGCTCCAACAATTGGCACAAACTTTATATCTGAAATTTCACTATGATATACCGGGACTGGGGACATTCACAGCACCATGGAGCTCTAACAGGAGTGCTGTCCATTTATCTGTATGTAGCATGTGTTCACTGTCTGCAAATCAAACTACACACCATGTGCTATTTTTCTGTCCAGCATATGTAAGGCCTAGAGGGAAATGGATATGTCCACTGTGCAATAATTATGGATTTCAGAGATTTTTGGAGGCATTGTGAATCTTGAAGGGGGACACATTCATCACACTGTTTGTGCTGTAAGTTTCTATTCATGGCACGGCTTATGAGGAACGCTAATGGTCTTAAATTCTAGACCAGGAGAAACTGGTTGCATGCATTGGTTGCTTCTTTGCACATGTATGTGTTTTTGCTTCTTGCTGTGATTGGGAAATGTTTTAATACTTTTTAAATCATTTTATGATGGTCTTAAAGTGATTGTATTTGACCATAACAATTTAGAAATTCTGTATTTCATTGATTGTTTTATTGTCTGCTAGTTTTATGTAATCAATTTTCCGCAATAAACTTTACCACAAACACAGTCCTCCGGGGGTCTTTGGAGTCAAAATGTGTCTAAGTCCGAAGTTCTTCAGGACTGAGATATCATTTTTACATTTATAATTTTATCCTAGTGCCTTTCCTTTAGAACAGCTATAGTGAAACTAGCTGTTGATCCTTTTTCACTGTAAGGACATGTTTAACACTAAACTTAAACATGTCCTACGTTTAGTATTACTTTTATAGGCTTAAGTCCTTACTAGGAGTGACATTATTATTTAAAAGGAGGGTTTAGGCCTGTCAAAGGGGATATTTTGACATGCCGAATTGGCAGTTTTAAAACTGCACAAACAGGCTATAGTGGAGCACCTCCTGCAGTCTGGTGTGCACTGTCACTGTAGTGGGAGGCACAATCAGTGCTGCAGTCCATTATTAACATTTAATTTACAGACACTTTGTACCATATACTAAGGACTTGCAGGTATGTTAAATAATATGCTAATTAGGAGTATAGCGAATTGTGACATTTTTTTTAAGGATCAGAGCATATGCCCTGGGGTTTGGTGAGCAGAGTACAAAAAAGAAGCAGCATCTGTCCAAAAGAAATGGGGGTGATCATGCAAAAAAAGCATGAGAATGCAATTAAATGATCTGGTTGTACACAAAGTAACACAGGAAGGGAGTCCCCAATTCTTATGTGGGCTTGGAGAAAGATTGTCTATTTACACAAGTATTCCAGGCTATGGACAGTAGAAAGCGACTACTAAGTGCAAGATGGAGTGCAGTGGTTGATTCTTTACAAAGGTTGATAGGTCCCTTGCCGTTGCTTGCTCTATTTCTGAGATGCTTTCCTTTGAAGCATTGCCACAGGCAGAAAATCCTTCTTGACCACATAGACTAGGAGATATGTACAGCGCAGACACTCTATGAACAGAGGGACAGTCATATTCCACACAATTTAAAGCTTGGCCGACAGATAGTGAGGAAGGACCCTCTAAAGCGAGTTACAATGTTCCATGTAAGAAAGGATAGTAGGCTAGACTACGAGTTTGCAGCATGTTCATGGAGAGGTGGGAACATTTGAGCATGATGATGTACTAAAAGACGCTGCCTGTAATTTTGTTACCTTGGTGAGCGAGTGCAAAAGACTAGGTTAATAAGCATTCATATTATGACTTAGTTAAAAAGTGCAGGAGGGTGCCTACATCACAAGACCACTAGTTAGAAGACACAAAGTCCTAATGGTGAGGCTGGCACCCATTATCAAGACCTCTTTCATATCTGAGTTTATCTTCAGCGAGTTCTAGTTCATTCAAATCTCAATGCCATGTAGACATTTCCATAAATCCCACTGTACCTGGGTCCTGATTGTTGTTCAGTTTGATAACGAGTTGAGTTTCATTAACAAAGGCCATACTTGTGCATGGGGGCTATCTATAAATTAAAAACATTAGGATTAAGAGATGATCCTTGGGGAACTCAATAAGTCAGATGTTTGAAAGGAAAATGAAAATGCGGTAAGTGGTCTGTCTAGGAGCAATTCAAGAACACTTTAACTGATCCATGGTGCAGCTGTAACACCAGTCCCCTAAATCTGGACTCAGTATAACAGAAAGAGATAGGAAATGGTGTCAAACGCCGCAGAGAGGTCTATGAGGGTTATGACAACCAGACATCTGTAGTCCAGGGTCAATTTCAGGTAATTTAGGACATTAAAAAAGCAGACGCTGTTCTAGGCATCTAGCACAAACTGGATTCGACAGCATCAAGAATGTCATTAGTTTAATATAGGAAGCCAGATGATGATTGATCAATTTTTTCAACCTTGACAGAGATAGGAAAAAGAGAGATAGGCTGAAAATTGCTTAGTCAAGAGGAATATTTCTAAATTGATAGAGGTACTACCAAGGTCTGTTTTCATTTGGTTAGAATGACAGTAGAGTGAAGTGAGGAATCACATAGATCAGGCAGGAAGAGGCAGACCCTATTGAGTGCATGCTGGTTTATGCATATGATGCTCTTTCAGGCAACTCTTTAACCGCTAACAAATTAAGGTTAAGAATAATCAATACATCAACTCCTTCAAATGAGTGGTTAGGTAGTTAACGGACATGGCTTAACAAATAAACATGATTTCAAATGTTAGTTATCAACTCAGAGAGAGGCGCTACCATTGCCAAAAAGCTTGGAGGCACTAGGTTAAGAACAGTTGATGACAAATGATACATTTCAAGACAATTGCAGAACTGTGACAAAAGATGAACTGATGGAGCAAGAATTTGCACAGTTCGCGACTTGCTTGTATTCATGAACCTCGAATAACGTTAACGTCTTAACCAGCATGTTTTGTCTTATTAATATTGCACTTAGACACTACACGGGGGTGTCCCAGTGACGCTTGCCTATGTGTTTACTAATCCTAACTACGCTTGCATATTAAATGGCCGCTGCTTTGCGGGATTCTAGTCTGCGCATGCGTCGGTCATACCCATGTGATATGACGCGCTCGCAGTTCTGGAGGGAACTTGTCGCTCATGCGCAGTATAGCTAAAATGGCCGCTTTGTTTCTCACATGCTCTTTGCTTGCACTGCTGCTCTAGCCCAGCTGTTCGTTCTGCTTAACTCCTAATGCTATAGTTATTATAAAGTAAGGGGTGTAGTATAGCCAATCATGGTATACAGTGTATTCATTTTTTCCATGTTTCTAAATTGTTTTCGCTTACTTTTCATGTAACATTCTTCGGGGGCCTGGGAGAGAGGTGCTACTCCATCTTGGAAGCCCGTGCGGTACCAATCACGTGATGGGGGAAAAGAGAGTCATACAGCAGTGGAACCCAGCCAGCTGGCAGTCAAAGCAAAGATGCTCCTGGGAAACTGACCTGCGCCACAGCGCGAAGATGCAAACTCGTACCTGCATTTGTTACATTGTAATGTTGTACTGTGTACTCTATTGTTTTCTTAAACTCACATGCCATGGGAACTGGAATGTAAGGGGTGGGTTCGAAAATTGAATATTAAGTCTGAGAAAGTTCAAATTATAGGTGGTGTCATGACCTAACCACCTCTCTTGTCCAATCCGAAGTTGGGGATCCTTTCACTTGCAACATTGGTGGGTGGTACACTGACCCGAAAATAGTATAACTAGCCTAGGTTTAGCTAGAGAAATTGTCCGACTTGTTTGAATAGCTGACCTGTCACTGACCCAACGAACTCTATAGGTGATTGACACAGAGAGCTGCGGAGCGCTCTGTCCGAAATTTCCACAAACTCAGTCGGAGTTTGGAAACCTTAAGTGCTGGCAAAGCACTTTGCTGGGAGATTCGAGAACCCAATCGGGTTTTTTGGCAGATTCCTTGCAGAGAGGGAGTAGCGCAGGCATTGCATCCGAAGCTGCAGGTGTTGGTCGTACCCTTTGGTGAGCCCAGTCCTGATCCAAATCCTGGGGTTATACTTTCCTGACTGTCCATGAGCTGTACCTGCTCGCCTACTGGCATCCTAAATCCTTGAGGGTCCTTTCCCGCCTTTCCCAACTGACCCGTGGCCAGGGTTAGTCTCCATCCTGGTCTAGGTAAATATATTCTGTGTTGGTGTTTGTCCATCTAAATCTTTTCTCTCTCCCGTCTTAAATAAAGCAAAATGTGCCTATGTCAATTTCCCAGTCTTTATATAAATTTTGACTTTCATGTAAGGTATTTACTAGCATGTTCCATATTTTCTCCCTACCTTTAGTCAAACACTGAACTGTTTACATATATAGTATGTTCCATTCTTACCCTCCCTATAGAAAATAAGCACTTGTTGATATAGAAACTTTCATGAGTTTCGTTTTCCTCTTAACTGTTAGAATATATGAAAGCTTACTTTGATTAGTAATGTTGCCTTTCTCTACCCACCTTTAGTGACGTTGTGAAAGTCTGATAGACTAAAATAACGTGTTCCTTATTTTTCCCCTCCCTTTATTCTTCGATTTATAGATGATTCTCACTTTGATTCATAGCTACACTATATTCCTAATCTTAGTCATTGATAGTCTGATTTGTGTAAATTTCATTCTCATGGCATATGATGACGAAAATTAATTAGGTAAAAAAGGTTTTGAAAACTTCTTGCGTTTGTGGTTATTACAAAATTATAAACATTTTCAAATGTACAAAGTATCAATTTTATGTTGTTTGCCTATCCACTGATAGCTCCTGATCCAATGTGATCTTAGGTACCTGTTTCCGAGGATTGGTAAGTCAGGTACACGGAAATAAATAGAAAGGAACAAGAATTGCTGATAGAAGTGTGTAGGTTACCTGATTTTGAAATATAGTGATAAATACATTATGGGCCCAAGTGTGCATATTGGATAAAATAAGAGTCGGGTGACCTGCGCGCTCTATCAGTAATTTTCTGGTAGCAGAGCTATGGTTAGGACTAATTAAGATAGGTAGATAAGTTACTTGCTGAAAGCTGTGAAAATAATTGCTGCTAATATTTTTCCCCAAAACCGATCGAATGTATAAATATTGCTTTGAAATGTTATAAAATGTTTTGAAATTATATTTTATGAAATGCTGCTATATTAAGTGTTTATTAACAAATTGTTAGTGATTGTTATAAGTTGTCTGTAAATTCCCCGGGGATAGAATAGCGGGTGGTGAGTAGAATCCACTCCGCGGAGAGGCCACTTACTGTGAGGAAAATTAGTGCATGGTTAGGTAGAACTGGAAGCGCTAATTAGAGTTTTTCTGAATGAGTAGTTGAATAAATGATAGCAACGAGTTCGCTAAAGAAACTTCAGTTGTGATATAACCTAGTAAGGGTCACACGAGGAAGGAGTAGTAGGTTCATCAGAGCTTGAGTGATAGCAAAGGAGTTCACTGATGAAACTTTAGACTTAGTATATATCCCGGAAAGAGTGGATGAGTCAAAGAAGTAACAGGTTCTCTAATGCTTGTGTGAAGGGTAGGCAGAAGGGTCTATCCGTAGTGTATGAAAAGTTGACAGAAGAGGTTTACTTGCAGTGAAACAAAGCGTTCTTTATAGACACTCGAGTACAGTGGCGAATGTTATACATTGTAAACTAAACTGAGCACTTGCACTTTAAGAAAAATTCAAAATTTCCGTTACCTTGTGAAGGAGGGAGTTGGTCGCGGAGCTGCGCTGACGTCACTCTGTGCCGCGCTGGTATTGGTCGAAACAGCTGGTGTGTAACAAAGCTAGTATTGTAAAGGAGGGGTGAGTGCCAAAGCGTGAGACCGTGTCTCGCGAAAAAGGCCGTGCACCCATTGGTCGAAAACATTTTTTTATCACAGTGTTGATTGGTTGTTGAAAAGTTGAAAGACGCGCTAGCATTGGAAAAGGATTGTATACAAAATACGTAGTTCCCACGCAAAACTACGTTTACGAAGTATATGTGGTATCCCGAATTTTTACCTGATCCTCAACACTTAGGTTTTGGTAAGGATCAGATGCTAAGAGGCAGACCTTACAATATGTACGGACGCAAGAGAAAAATGACTTTGGCAGACAAGGTCAAGAATTATTTCAAGAAAGATAAGCCCATAAAAACTAGAGAAGGTGTAATCATTCCACCACCTAATACTCCCGCATCATTTATGATGTTTGACAAAGGATATCATACCTGTGTATGGTTGGAAAATTGGGTACAGTATACCAAGGACGACGGAATCTTAGCATTTCCCCTAGATGGTACCTTTAATAGTAGAATTTAGTTTAATTTAAGGACCCGAATGAATGACTTACACCCCAGACCAAGATTGACGCAATACGAGGCTTTAGAAGAATGGGAGATTGAGGCCTTGGAGCGAGACAGACCCAGGATGGATAAGGGAATAAGTAAATGGTACCCGAAAATGCAGAGAGAGACCAAAGAGAAAAAGATGAAACAATGGAGACAGAATATGATGGTCGAGGGACTATTTCCAGTATTTGGTGTAGACGAACCCGTGGGAGGAAAAAGCACAGAGAAAACCAGACACCTAATGGCTGCGGATGATTCAGAAGATGAATACCTGGAGGATTTATTAATGAAAAATCCACCACTATATGATGAAGAGTCTAGGTCCCTGAGTTCGTAAAACCCATTTTTCAGACATCCTAGGGATAGAAGGGCCAGTACAACTGAAGCCATCACTGTGAAAGAGTTGTTCCAACAATGGCCATAATCTTCAAATATTGGTATACATCCTATTAATTTAAACTTGGTGACAGAGATATTCTAGACATATTTTATTTTATCACTTATTTCATTTTCATTTTATATAATTTCCTTACTGTTAAATTTATAAAAGACATTTCATCACAGATAAACTTTTTATGAGTATTTTTTCAAGATACATGATTCTTAACAAATACAGACAAATATCACAAAATAATTATGAATATGTAAATAATAATTTACCACAAAATACTTAAGAGAACACCACCTGATATCATACACACAAACTCTAGATACTAACACTCTCACACCCATACTTCATTCAAACCACACCATCAAGGGAAAAAGGAAGAACTGAGTCTAAGTTGGCAAGGTCTAAACGCCAATTCTTGGGTCTCAAGATCCAATTTGAGACCCCTGCACCAGGTCAACGCGCGTTTCGGTGGCTTTCGGCCACCTTCCTCAGGACCTCTTTCGTGCAATTTACTCCAAGATATCAGGGGACCTACAAAAAGTGTATAAAAAGAAAGTTTTTTCAGTCACCAGAAAATCCCAACATGTTGTGAAAGAAAACCAGTTTAACTTGATAAAAAAAACATTATTTAGATTAACACAGCAGCTCTTCACATGACCACAAGTTGCAGGAAAAGGTATATAAAATATGATTATACCTAACACATAAATATTGTAATGTCATATCGTAAAACACATGGAAGTTCACTGATCACAAGAATAATTTTTGAATAAGCGAAGAAAAGCGGAGGGAGAACCTACTCTTTTCAAAAAAAATTCTATGCATTTTCAACAAAGCACATTAGATCGTTACACGCTATAAAGAGATATTAGTCTACTTACGGTAAAAACAGAAATTTCCTATTTCTTGGATCCTATTCTCTTCTGAGAGGACCAATTTGGAGAGTCAGGATATATATAAAGTACCTAAATGAAAAACATAGATGCCCTTACTCTAAATAGTACAGATGACTTGACCGAAGAAAGCCTTATCCTTTAAAAGAAAGGTCAGTCTTACCAGTTCTTGGCACAACACGTGGGCCGGTCTTAACGATAAATCAGATCTCTATGGTAGCACATGTAAGGTCTTCCATAAATCAGTCTGGCTAAAACGAGAATACGCCGATGTTATGATACATAAAACTCTCTCACAGAGCGCAATACTGTTCTGCATAGCTAAATAGCTAAAGGGCATATAGTTGGAAACACACCTCCTAGTCAGGTAATAGCTTCCGCACTTCCTTATTCAAGATAATATGGTATGACGTTTTCTTTCGACAAGGGAACTTGCTCTGCTTATACAAGATCTAAGACGTAGAGATAAGGCGCAAAATCAGTCACATAGATTGCATAGATTACAACAGTCATATAAAAATATATCTATGTCAAGTTAGGGATTATATGACTGAATATACAGTACCATCTTGCATGGACACGTCCCTGATCAAAATATCTTACATATATCAGTTCCGGGATGCGATTCCATGGAGAGTCAATTGGATAATTTTGAAGACCGCTAACTCTGCCCGACCATCTGAAACATAGAGATAGAATATGTATCACGGTAAAACGTACAAGCATGAAGTCACACAGAGAGTCACCCTATTCATACGAGTAAACGACAGAGGGATAGGATGCCAATTATCCATGGGTACATTACGCACAGGGGGCACCGAGAGAGCGTAAAATCAAAGAACAATGACACACTGATTTTAAAAACACACGGCAATAGGGTAGCGTCCTAACTATCTGTAATCTCGCATCCCACAGGAGTGCTACCTACCATGGTGTCTTCCGTTGCACAATTCACTCTCCTCTGCCCAAAATACTCGCGGTAAACAGCATTCTAAGTTCCATATCCGGCTTATGAGTGCGTAGTAACGCGATATCACCTGTGTTCCAAATGCGATCTAAAACGTAATCATGAACTAGAAGTAAAAAGGGGACTACAATACACTAACCATTTACCTGACGCACACTACACGTGTGGGAGAGAACTAAGAAGAGTTAAAGGACTATAATCTCCATATATACATAAGGATATCACCGAGTACAAAATACTATGCCTACAACGAAGGAAATGAATTATTATTAACTGAATTGCAAGAAAAAAGTGTAATATCCGAATTCACCTAAGGACCAATTTCTTAAAGGTCCCAGTGATCTTAAAATTATACGAAGGAACATCATACGAAGGAGATGTTCTCTAAGTGCCAATAATAGCAGATTTCATACACATCATTTTGAATGCGCATATATAATAATTGGTATGCAGAAAAACTGAAAGTCAGATAGGACACTACAAGCATGAAAGATGCACAGAAAAGAGTGAAAAAAGGGGGACCAGGCTATAAATCATATACACATAGCTTCGAAATTACTACTATAGATAAGGATACAGGTTCTGGCTATATAGAATAAGCTGATCTCTACTTGGTAACGTACCAGGATATCTCCTCATTCAAGCCACGTTTAACAGAGTCTAGATGGTAGATCCAGAAGGTTTCACGCTTCTTCCGGGTGATTTCATTTGATTGGCCTATTCTTGGTACTACCTTTTCCAGGATAGACCACTTGATTTCCTGCTCATTATGATTCTTATCTAGACAGTGTTGAACCAAGGGTGCCATCAGTTTTTTAGTCCTGATGGCAGACTTGTGTTCACTGAAGCGAACACGAAATTCGCGGCCTGTTTCTCCCACATGGGCCAAACCACAACTGCAAAACAGAATATAGATGTTATTATTACTGCGACAATTCGTCAGGTATCGCAGTTTGATTTCTTTATCATTATATTTAATGACCTCAGATATAATAGCTGAATCACATGCGTGGCAGGAGCCACATCTAAGACAGCTGGTAGGCCCGTGATGGAACGCAGGCCGTCTGATGGGGAACTTTTTATTTGCCTGGTGTGTACCAGCATATCCCTGAGGTTTTTATTCCTTCTCTAGGCTAACAGGGGTAGTTGGCAGGAGAGGAGCATTATCATCAGAGTTCAAAATTCTCCAGTTTTTATTAATAATGTTCCTAATTTTGAAATTCAAGGTAGAGTGATTGATCACACACTTTATCCGATTTTGTTTTGAACGTTTAGACCTCTGGATTAGCGCAGTTCTATCATAATATTTGGCTCTTTTATAGGCTTGCCGTACAGGCGATGGGGATAACCTCTCTTAAGCAACCTATTTTTAAGAGCATCTCCATGTTTGTGGAAAGAGCTCATATCCGTGCAATTGCGACGAATTCGCAGAAATTCCCCAAAGGGGATGGATTCCCTTTGGCAGTTAAGATGGTAATTGTCAAACTTGAGGATGGTATTCTTGGCTGTGCTTTTCCTAAAGATGCTTACTGTCAGATGACCATCAATACCTTCAATGCTGATATCTAAAAAATCCACGTTGTAGTTGTTAAAATTCACTGTGAACCTCAGATTGGTGTCACTGGCATTCAGCCAAAGGATAAATGCCTGCAAAAGTTCAACTGGACCGCTCCAAATGAAAAAAATATCATCTATAAAACGCTTCCAAACAGAAACATTTTCAAAAAATAGGGCCAGTTCATTATAGATATTCTTAAGCTCCCACTCCCCCATAATGGTATTAGCCACACTGGGGCACAAGAAGCCCCCATTGAAGTACCCTTGATTTGTTTGAAGAGGCGGCCGTTACATTCAAAGAAGTTGTTCATAAGAACAACCTCCAAGCATTGTAAGATAAAGACATCGGGCGGTCCGCCGGATATCTCTGCAATAGGTCTGAGACCGCCTGTAACGCTCGACATTGAGGGATATTGGTGTATAACACCTCAATGTTGAGCGTCACAAGGATGTCTGTGTCGGGGTTGAATGGCAGGCCCTCTATATTATTGATTATATCAGCGGTGTCACAGATATAAGAAGCATACTTATGAGTGAGAGGGCACAAAAATCTATCAACATATATAGGGGCTCCGTACAACAGGACCCAATGGCGGATATTATGGGTCGCATGGGTGGGTTTGTTTCTGACTTATGAGTTTTTTAACTCATTCAGAAAATAACCCAGCTAAATACAAGTCCTGAAGCTCTGACAATTCCAGTAACTATTGGCCCAGTTGTTCCCCTCTATGGGGATAGACAGGCTAGTCCAAAAACTCTATTCTCTACTCCTGCTCTATGCATCCAATCGCACTGTCGCCAAATGAGATTGTGGCATACTTGGACACCATGGCCCTGTCCTAGGTAGAAGGAAGCCGTAGTCTGTGCAGCTAACAGCGTTCTGGCCGAGTAAGGGGGGATTTAGAGGGACTATGCAGAGGGAAAATTAAATAAATAATTAATTTTCCCTCTGCATCATCCCTCAAAATCCCCTTTACTCCGCCCCCTCGCTGCACCGTTGTTACCTGCTCGGACCGCGGTCGGTTGAAGGTTAGGTGCGAGTACTTCTTAAATGCCCATTATTGGTAGAGGATTTAAAGGTAGCTGTCGAGTATCTCTTTAGGAATAAGACCCCCCTGAGGAGACGGTCTCCTTGTTGAATTTTAAAAGGAATTTGCTGACAATATAGCTCAGAGACTGCTAAACGTATACAAAGCCATTATTAATAAAGCCTCCCACAATGTATGAGGCTGTGATTGTCATACTTCATAACCTTGTGGAGACCCAACAATATGTGCCTCGTATAGGCCGTTATCCCTACTAAAAACCGATAGCAAAATCTTTGCAAAAATACTCATTCAGCACCTACAGCCACTCATGCAATGCTAGATATTACCAGATCAGGCTGGGTTATCCCTCAGAGATGTCATGCTTCCTAATTGTTCACCTTGAAGACTATCTTGTATCGAGTAGACCCACACCTCTTGGCCATGGCGGTGCTTCTAGATGCCAAAAAAAGGCACATCAGACTGGACCTTTATGCAGTAAACCGTCAAAGTATCAAATTTTAAATATCGAGATGGCAAAATATCGCATTTTAAATATCGAGAGGATATAATATTGACTTTCAAAAATATAGTGGTGCAGAATATCGAAATGCAGGTAAGAAATATGTTTTATAATATCGAAGTTAGTAATATCGACAGTCATAATATCGTTGTTAAAAATATCGATTTTTTGTGTTGTAAGTATTAGTACATGTGTTAAAAGTATATATTATTTTTGTAATGTATGTTGGAATTTTTTTTAGGTAATCAATTTTATGTTAAATTATTTTTGCGTATTTTAGTTCTGTAGCGGGTTGTGGGTTTTATAGGGGAATAGGGTGGGAAGTAATTTAAATATAACATATTAATTAAGATTTTTTATATTAATTAATTATATGTTAATTTATTTTTGCGTAATTTTATTCCGTAGCGGGTTGTGGGTTTATAGGTGTCGTGGCCTGGAATCCTCAGGATCGTACGCTGCTTATTATGGTCCGACCTCTCAATACCCCCACGGTCTGAGTGATATGCACAGACTCAATGGAGTGATCAAGTGAGGGAAAGGAAGGAAGGGAACAGCAGGGAGGGAGACCTGTAATGACAGCAAGACTGGTATGAATAAACAACAGTTGGCAACGTTTCGGACACTACCATAACCCCACTTTGTTACTAACTGATTGGGAACTGTACCTGTAAAAGAAAAAACAAACAAGTCTTCTGGACTGCTAGCCAATAGTGCAGGTTGAGGTGCTCTGCTTAAATCTACAGGAAAAGCAAGGTGATCAGTAATATAACAAGAGATTATCATCAACCAGAGTGCTCTAACGTTTGCAACCTGACCTACCAAATGGGTCAACTGTGTTTGCGGAGACAGGGGAGTGGAAGAGCTGTCGTCTTGCTCTCTCTCAGTACCCCTGCTGTTAATACATAGGGAGAAAACACAAATGACCACAAAACATAAAAGCAGACAAAATAAGAAGTAATCCCAGCACACTATCACAATGCTTCTTGGTTAGTGGCCGTACTCTGTTCGGCTTTCCGAAAACAAATGCGGAGGAAATCAGAGGTCCCTACCATTAGTTCCAGTAATTGTCTCCCTCTGCTGAGGGTAGTAGTTCACCTATGTAGGTTGCTCAGGAAGTGTACCTTCTATGCAACATTAATCAAGAGATACAATTGAAAAATAATGATCACCAGGGGAGGGGGTAACGCAATGTTCCCTGCTGTTGCGTACCGTGGTTTCAAAAACAATGACCGGTACAAGGTCCGCTGGGCATTCTCTCCGCATGAGCTGATGTCAGCTCTCCAACGCGAGAGAATGCACCCCACAGTAGTTCCTTGTTTCATGGTCTGACTCTGTTCTCTCCCAGGGCTTCATATTCCTGAAGGGGAGAACCCCGTAAAGCAGGGAAGGAGCAGTCCCTACCTGCTCTCCAAAAAGTAAGCAGCAATGCCCCAGTGCGTCTTCTCAGTATTCTCCAGGTACCCTTCCAGTGTGACGTGACAATAGGGGAATAGGGTGGGAAGTAATTTAATTTAAATTACTTAATTAATAAATTAATTAATTAATATTTTTGTATTTAATAATTTATAGTGTTGCTTGTGTTAATTCATTAATTATTAATTAATTATAAATGGATTAATAATAATTAATACTTTATTAGTAATTATGTTATTTGCGTTAAAAAGGTATTAATTAGTTATTAATTTGAAGTTAATTATGAATTAATGTGTTAATATGTTAATTGTCTACTTTTTTTAGGAGTTGGTTGAGGGTTGATAGGGGAGTAGGGTGGGACGTAATTTAATTTTTATTAAAAATGTTAATATTTTTTCATATAATAATTATTTAAAGTTTTCTTATAGTGTTAATTGTGTGAATTATTTATATTTGAAGGTTATTCATTTTATTGTCAATCGTTTCTAGTTAATTAATTAATTGATCATTAATTATGTTAATTTATTAATATTTTACTATATTGGTAGTGACGTTTATAGGCGAACATTGGTGGGAGTACATTTTTTTAAATTAATTAATTGTTAATTAATGTTAATTATATTGCAGGAGTGGGAATACTAAATAATCCCCTACGTTATCCAACACTTTCTCCACTGTTGCATTTGCTGGAGTGGGAATAGTAATTTTTACCCACCCGCTATGCAACACCTTCTCTACTATTACACTTGTTGGAATGGGAGTAGTGAATTTATCCCCTACGATATGCAATGTTTTCTCTACTGTTATAATTAATGTAGTGTGAAATATTATTTTGTTTAAAATTATTATTATAATTATTTAATTTTCTACATATAAAATTAATTTTTATATTTATTTTACAGGTTTATTTAGACATATATGTAATTATATTTGTAATTATGTTGTTAACATTGTATAATTACATGTAATAATTATTATGTAATGTTACTAGGTTAATATATATATATATATAAAAATGTAATTATGCATGTTTAATATTTTTTACATTACATTTATTATGTATTAATTATAATGTTTTTTAAATATTTCTAACTATGTTTTCTTTAATTATATTAATAATTTAATTAATTTTATATAAATTTTAAGACATTAAAAAATATATATTTTTTTATGCACCTATATTTTTAACAACAAAATGTTGGTATCAATATTTTGGTACTTACCTGTATGCGATAGGAAGTCGATATTTTGTCCATCGCTATTTTGACCTCGATATTCTGGTACCTCGATGATATTCTGACTGTTGATATTATGTCAGCGATCCCCTTCATGCATGAGGTCTTTTGTTGCCTGGAACTAGGTGCTCAATTCTTGAAAATGATTGATCTATTGTACAATAATCCCATGGCTACAGACACAAAGTTAACAGACAATACTCGAGCAGATATCAGTTGGGAGGGGCATGAGGCAGGCCTCCCCATTGTCACACCTGATCTTTGCACTGACAGTAGAACCCTTGGCCTGTTTCTATCAGGAATTCCACTTGCGCTGAGGGCTGCGGATTGGCGGCTGATTGTTGATATTGTTACTATATGCAGATAATATTATTCTGTACATTCAGAAACATATCTTTTCCCAATCATTAGGGAGGTCATAAAATGTGATGGGTTTTCCGGACATCAAATCAACTGGGATAAGTCAAATGTTCCCACTGTCACACTGCGATTCTGTGATAGAATATCCCTTGAAATGGAGTGAAGGTGCAATCAAATATTTAGATATTCCAGAATTGCTAAGGAGCAATTTCGGTGACAGTATTGAAACACTCTATGATAGGCATAGAATGTTGGAGCAGGGGCTAATGTTACATCACCGATGTATCTCCCTAATCAAAATGGTGATTCTACCAAAATTTGTATATCTTTTTGCAAATATTACCAGAGGTATTTTGATGAAATTATTCTGCCAGCTGTGACAATTGCTTATAATTTAGACCTGGGGAAGAGGGCAACCACATGTAAAACAGTCTGCACTTTCCCGATCTATGAAAGGCGAAGGTCTAGTGGTCCCTAATCAACACATTTATGATTTGGTGGCACGGGCCCACTACCTAAAGAATTGGCTACAGCTGCAGCCAACACTCATGCAGGCACACATAGAATGCACTCTACTGCACCCTGCTCCCTTGTTTTCTACCATATCTTGCAGGCCCCTATCCCTCAGAGATGGCATCAACGGGGTAAGCATAGCATGCAGGGATTGGCAGGAAATAGCACACTATTTTATTGTGAAATCCCCTACTTTCCATTGCTACCTGCTATCCACAATCCAATACTGCTGATGTTGGAACCTACTGTGGAGAAGTTTTTGACAGCTTCAGGAGTGTTGGGAGGCTTGTTCCTCAAGGGTTCCTTCATGTTTTTCAAAAATACAGGGAGGGGCAAACAGTACCCTCTTAGCTATCCTGTATAACATTCGGTTACGCTCAATCGCAAAGACTGCATTTTCGAGTTTTCCTCAATGCCTGAAAGATTTCACACTCCTCACTAAGTTTATCCACTGGGCGGACACTGGTAAATCTATCACCTTTTTATGCTCAGAGATTATGGCAGCTAGACCTTACAACCCTCGATCTGTCCAACTACAGTGGGAAAGGGAGCTTAGAATTCAGGTTTCAGACAAGGTAGGGGAATATCGCTGAACTCAAGTTAAACATACATCATTCAGTCACCGATATAAACCAATACTTTATTGGTTTTTGCACTGCTATTACTATACCTTAGAGCACATGGCTACATTTACCCCTAGGACCAGGGGCTGTATTATGAAAGTGACCAGGGGGCACAATGGGCGTTTGCACCCGCTTTGTGCTCCCCCGGGGCACTTTGGTATTACAGAAGGGGCCGCAGACACTTGTGCGTCCCCTTCTGTAATACTAATAGCGCTGGTGCACTTAAAGCACCAGCGCTACCTTCAGAGAGCGTTCCCTCATTTGCATGGGTGTGTGGCTCAGGCAAATTAGGGAATCCCTTTGCCTCTACCCTGCGACAAATTACAGACACGGGCGCAGAGGCAAAGAAGCTCTCAGGTGCGCCCCCTGAGAGCAGCCCTCTTTAAGGGGAAATGGGGTCCCCCCTGCAGACGGGTATAGGGCCTGACTGCACCCGCCTGCAAGAGAATCTCTAATCCCCCTTCAAAGTGCAGGAGGGTTGCCACCTGCATTGTGAAAACATAGAGAGGCTACAGTGCAGCCGCTCCATTTTTCACAGGAATGTGAGTTCACGGCTGCCCTGGGGGTGGTGCATTCATGGTAGTACGGTGAATTTTCATTGTTTGCACCAGGTGCACCTTCTAAAAGGTACACCTGGTGCAAACAATGAAAATGTGCCATTAGTGTATTACAGCCCCTGTATTGCTTATAAAAAAATGTGGCCGGATGAATGTGGGCTTTTAGCATATGGCATGGCATGGTCTTCCCATAAACTTCATGCCTATTGGTTCCAAGTACTTGCAACACCACAAACTATGGTAGACACTCCTCTTTTACCGGACCCACAATTGGTATTGCTAGGAGACACAGTGGATGTTCCTACCATACTCTGAGTTTTATTTGTTATATCTGCTTGTAAAGAACTCTCATACACTCAAGGGTTTTGTCCGCGCTATATAAAACCTTCAAAATAAATAATAAATAAATGGTGAGACGATTTGTCAGTATGGCTCTGCTGCTCATCAAAATGTGGATGGTGAGGTTATGAATGAACAGACTGGCACAAAAACAATTTACTGGATTTAAGATATGTTATCCTGCAGAAACTGAGTAAAGGGACTCCAACCCAAATCGCAACCTAAAGACTTCTGCGGTCCACTCTGTTCTTATTTAATGAGGCAAGTAGCAATGTCTTTGTATGTTCAACTATACCACTGTACTACATTACCAATGGGCTGCATATATTTTGTTGTATATAACTTGGAGTCTTATGACTACAATTGTACAATGCGTATCCTGTTGTTGTCACGAATTATGTTGTACTTCATCAACTACTCTATAAAACCTTTACACAAACAAAAAACAGATGGAGGCTTCAGAAAAGCCAAAAAGCTCTGAGATGAAAAAAACTGCTACAAAGTTAAACAATTCAAGTTAAATTGAAAACCTGTGCTGGCAAATACAAATTATATGGCAAAATGTTTTAGATCCCTCTCATTTACATCTTATTCTTGTGTCAGCTAGGCATATCATCCATCTTTAGTTGGTCATATGGACTAAGAGAGTAATTTCATAGAAACTGTGTTTATACAAGTATAAGTAGGCTGAAAACTAATTTGTTGGGCCTTATCCTGGTTGCACTGACAGTTTAAAGGAATTTGGGTTTTAAAAATTGCATTGTGTGCATGTTTTCATTCACTCTGTGGTTTTCCTTCCTTCATAAAATAGTTGGAATTTTGCTCTATTTAATGTTACTGTTTATTTTGTGCTGAAATCATGTAACTACTCCAGAGGAACAAGTAGCTATTTTAGGGGACCCCCCCCTTCTAGGTTTTACTTTGAGGTCAGGGAGAAGAGGGGAAAGAACCAACATACAATATTAAACAGAGCTCCCTCATGACCTTTAAATTATTCTCTCAGGGCACAACCTCTGATTCACAGGGTAACAACAGGCTTTGACATCGTTGGTGCAGACGTTGTATTGCCCGGAAGCACGGAGTGGGAACCCGCTTGAGGACAACCGTAGGATACTGTCGTGTCCCTGAAGCCAGGAGTAGAACTGCAAATCGGGGTGGCTCTGGAAACTCAAATTGGCAAAGCAAAGTAAAGCACAGGCCCAGAGGAACTTTCTATAGTATACACCGGTCATACGCTGGGCAATGTGAAACAAAGAGAGTACCACCTTTGTATTTTTTAAGGGTATTAGTGTGACGCCAAACAAGAGAAAGTGCAGAATATTGAAGTATCCCGGCCTCTATATGCGAAAAGGAAAAAAAGTTATATGATAAGAAATAATACTGTGGTACACTTCCCATTCCAATCATCAAGAGAAACTGTGTAGAACAGAAGGTTCACAAAGAAGATATTGTTATTAATACTCCAGGTTGTAGAAAACAGTTGAGTTATATGGAGGGTCCTGATGAAGGTGGTCTTCATTGCTGTTTCTTTCCACCGAAACGCGTTGGCCAAAACCTTGTAAAACCTCACCCATCTGGGTTCATGTTGGACAACAGATAAAGAGAGAAATTAGATTGTTTTGTCAGTGTGCCTAATTTAAATGGTGTATGGGAATGAGTGTGAATGAATGGTTGTAAATAGGGTGTTCTCTACATGGAATATGAGTTATTGATATGTTGTATTTGTAGAATTGTGTTTAGGAACAAATGTTTAGATGAAAACAAATGCTTCTTCAAATGAGAAAATAGTAAATAATTATTTTTAAAATGTTGTAATACGAAAGAAAGAAATCAAATGAAAAGATGAAATAATGTAAATAAAAAATAATGTAAAAAAAGTAAAAACATTGTGACGTGTTGTTACCCTGTGAATCAGAGGTTGTGCCCTGAGAGAATAATTTAAAGGTCACGAGGGAGCTCTGTTGACTACTCCAGAGGAAGCCTGAGTGCCTGTCCCAGAAACACACACACGCATGGGCAGATTTACAAGCCCCTTGCGTCACTTTTACGCTGCTGTTGCATCACTTTTGTGACGCAATGGTGGCGTAAAAAATGTGGCAAATTTAGTATGTGACACATTTAGGGAGATGTGTCACGTTGTTAAGACCTGTGTGACATTACACCTGCGTCAGGTATAATGTATGAAGGGTAGGCGTTCCCATGCAGGAAAGCCTAGTAAAAGTGGCGCAGTGAAATCTAAAAGATTTTACTGCGTGCCTTTTATGATGCCGCTGCGTCAAAACCTTATGCCTGCTTGAAGCAGGCGTAAGGAGTGGCGCATTGTATTGGAAATAGGCCCCAACATGCATTGCTCAAGTTGCGTCATGCTTGCAACATACAACTCCAGCTATGCGTGACTTTTCCACCAACAGATGCGTCAGAATTTCTGACAAATCTGTCAATCCTTGCATCATAGTGCGCACTCAGGCGCAGGGAAACTGACACATCTATACAGATGCATCAGTTTCTTGTAAATCTGCCCCACAATGTTTCAATGCCCAAGGTTGATGTCACTTGCTGGTTGAACTGTACAGACAGACAGAGCTTGTTTTAGTCCATATAACTTCTAAATGATGACTGCTCTAGAGACATGTATCTTTATTAGTGTGACCCATGGTGCCACTTCACACCACACACAGGGTTTGTTTCTCTGTTGTCAAAAGCTGATCAAGATATTGTTTTGGGAATGATTTCTGGTCCTTCTTGGCTTCTGTTAGATAGCAGAATTCACGTTAGTCTGTTTATTGATCCAGGTCATACGAGATTTTTCATGATTCTCTCTTGTCTTTATTACAATTTGCCCTTTAACTTGTATTGTGCTAGACCGCAATAGGTACTGACTCAGCTTCTATTGCCAATACCAATTCACATTGGTTTCATTTTGAGAATTTTGCTTTGAATTGACTAACCATGTGCATTTCTTACTTCTGTGAAGATTCCTAAAGTTAAAAAAACCTTCATGGTTAGTGCCATGTGTGTTTCTCAGGGTGGATTTTCCTGTGTGGGTTCCACTGGTTTCCTTGAAATTTTGTAATTTAATGCCTAGTGCCCTCGTCCTTTGGGACTCACATACGGCCCCAATCTGGCTAATTGGCTTTTTTAAAGGCAAAAAGTGCCAACTGCATTCTGAGCCTAACCTAGGCCCAGATGGCACAGACGGGCTAGGCTTACTAGAGTCGGTGAGGCTCATCCACCACATGTTCCAGAAGGAATCCAATTGTAACCTATCTTGCTATTAGGGCAGACAGTGTGGTATTCCAAAGGGGGGTCTCCCTTACTTCATAAAGGAAATAGCTGAAGAACAGAGACCCCTTGGTAAAGAGGTTTCCGTTGCAGGCACTGTTTTGCCAATGTTTCGCTTTGCTCATCTATCAATTATTTGCAATGTTTCATTATGCTTTACATAGTGCTCACTGATGCACCATATGGGAGTAATGCGCTACATAAATCTGCTAAATGAATACATAAATAAAAGAAAATTACTCTCATTTAGAGGGCGAGGTGTTTACCTAAAGAAAATAATGGTTGCTGTTTTGATTATGTTGATGTTACAATTACCCATTGCAAGCTGTAACAGCTTGTTCCAAGAGATTGGCAGCTGAAAAAACAGCTGCGTTTTACCAGCTTTTAAAATATTATTGTAAAGAACGTACAACTCATAATTACAGAATTGAAAAGCAGGAACATCTTTTTAAGTTTGAGTCATTTTACAATATGCAACACATATCTATGCTTATTTTCTCTTCCCGTGCATACAAATCAGCAACAACAGCTTTGTGCGTGGCAGGAAGGACGAAGCGTGACTCCATCAGTGTTCAAATGAGTGAAAAGAAAGAACGTGTGAATAAACTAGAAAGTAAAGTTGCTGTCATCAACATTAGCATATGCTGTAGATTTTCTCACCCAAAAGTTTCCTCTTTTTAAGCATTTTTATACTAGATTGGACGCTGCAAAACACTAACCTTCTCTCACAAAGATGGCGACAAGGATCATCGGAACATAGAAAGCCATGTCTCTGATTCAGACTTTCACCCAACTGACTAAGGACATTATAAGCAGAATATTGACACCATCATCACAATAAGCTTTATTCGAGATCACAAAGTGAGAATATTGACACTTAAACATGGCTCTCATATTCATACGTGACTTCAGGGTTGGGTTTGCACTGTTAGAAAAGTAGGCCCATACTAGCATTTTTTCACGCAACACAATGCAGCAAGACACCTTGCTGCGCGGCATGAAATGAAAAGGGCAGCAATGCACCATATTTAACATTATATGGCTCATTCCTATCCTCTCCTTGCTCTGGTGCACTACATGCTGCATATCTCTAACGCCGGCAGCCTTGCACCAAGGTGCAAGGGTGCCTGTGTTACAGCCAGGATTGATTTTGTGCAGGAAGGCACATCTTCCTGAGCAAAAACAATACTTAGATCCTTTTTCCGCTTTGTATGTGTGCTGCAGAATGAGAAAAAAGAGGAGAAATAAAGATATTTCTCCTTGTTACGTCTCACCTGGGATGGCTTAGCATGTTGATGCATTCCCAGATCTTCCACTCATGGAACACCCACGCACCACCCATGGAATACCTCCCTCGGGCACACTAACTCAAGGCAGAGACTTGCTCTGCCTTCCGTTAATCTAAATATATCAGGCCACGCAGTGCCACGCAAGGTGGCTCTGCGTGGCTTGGTAAATCACAGGGCATTGCCCTGAGTCCCCTTGCATGGCACAAGGGCGAAGCAAAACCTTTGAGAAATATGTCCTGTAATGTTTACTATAAATTAAAGTGTTCATAAATGCGATAACATGTGGAATACTTTTTAGAATTATAAGTGTAACCAGTATTTTCTTAAACTATTGTATTTAATGGTTTAGTAATGTTGTGCTCCAGTGTTTCTTCTTACTCTATTCATACCGCCCTTAACTTCCCTGGCATTGTGTGGCTTTTCTTTGTGTGCATGGTTTAAAATGTGTCTTTCCTCTCTTTCCCTTCGTCTTTTTATCTAGATGGTTATTACTTTACCTACCCATTGTTTGTGCTCCATGAATGTATCTAGCTGCACATATGCTAGTAGAATAGTAAAGTCAAGCAGTGTAATACTTCATAATGACTTAACCAGCCTTAGCATGACGTATAGAAAACTAATGTGAATTAATGTCATCTCAAGTAACTTGAAACGTTCGCCCTTCCTCTTATTTGATTTCTGTTGGCCGTATTTTCAAAATATTTCCTACATTTATTCAGGTGGAGATTCACAAAAGCCGACACTATATGTTACTGTTTTCTACTTTCGGTCTGAATAGATTTGTAACCTTTAGGGGTTCACAAAATTTCCCATAAGCTCAAACACAAATTTACAAAAAGCCTGTCTGGCAGCAATTTGTTGCAGTACTCTATTCAACCTGCAGGCATAAACATCAACAGATTTAGTCTGTGATTCGCATCATGAAATCCGAGACCACCATTCAGACTTTTGCGCCCCTATATTCGACTTCAGTGCACAAAATGGTTGCAGCCCAGATCATAAAGATTTTAAGAACTGTGGGGCATATTACCAACGAGTAGCGATATTTATCGCTAACTAGGCTTTGCAACAATTTTTTTATCGCTAAGCATCGCCGGAAATTATCGCTGAGATAACTTGCTATTAGCAACGTTTATCTCAGAAGTGATAAAAATCCTCACGCTAACTGACAAATGAGAGATTATCGCTGGAAAACCAATGATAATCTCTCGAAGTTTGGTGTTAGCTTGATGATAGGGGCTCACAAACGTAGCCATGATATCCACCTTCCATAGGATATCATGGCTAATTCAGGAAAATACCAGGTGTAAAAAAAGCAGCGCTAACCGCGGTTAGCGCTGCTTTTTTTTATCACTAACAGGGTTAGCGATATCCTTGATAATAGGAGAAATGTCGCTCAATAACATTTCTCCCATTATTTTTCCCTGGAATGCCCCCTTTGCATCTCATTAGAGATGCAATGGGAAGCGTAGAGAAAAAGGGTGCTAACAAGCGAATTTGCATGTTCGCACCCTGTTGCTGATAGGGAGATAATTTTATCTCCGCTTTCTTGGCTTTTAAAGCCAAAAAGCAGAGATAAATCCCTTGATAATATGCCCCTGTACTTTTAAATAAAAAAGCAGCACCACTAGCCATGAACATTTACTAAATGTACCGCACATCAATCTAAATGTGCGAACACAAGAAGTATTCAGTACTTTAGTTATGTGAGTCATGGAATAAACATTAGCACGTGATTGAATTTTAAATGATCCCCTCGGATTTTCAGTCCAATCTGCAATCAACATTGGGTCTTTCAAAGGCTGGTTCTGATCCCCAACCAAAATCTAGTGGTTATATACCTGTGTGCGTTAATAACATTACCAAATGGCAAAGGCCCTGAATTGGTTATCTTGTCAAACAAATTAGGAAAAACTCGAGACGAGACTGCAATTGGTAAGCCTCAGTATTTTGCTGGTGATAAAAACTCACTCAAAATCCAAAGTGTGAGAGCTATTTCTGTATCCCCCTAAACATTATGCGTTGAGGGTAAAAATGTGCAGTATGCCTGTTAATGCACCTTCCTAAAGTATTCAAAATGATTGTGCAAATAGTTTAAATCAAGAAGAGCCAACGGGTGGAACGATAGAAAAAGCACAATGCCCACGGCTGACAATATCATAACCTTGCTAGCAACTACTTTAAGTAAACAAGAGTTGGCCAGATAATCAATTAGTGAGGGTGTGAACAGTTGCGAGTGAACGATTAAAGGATTTAAAAGTGAATGAATGAAGAAGAGATCAATCACGTTCGTGTGAGAAATTGGGTCTAAGCAAATTAATGAGTGAATGAACCCATGAATGAGAAAATGTGTGAGCCTGTCAGGCCTATTAGAATCTCATTACCTCCTCCTCCTCCCACTCACTTGGTAGCCAATCTACCAAAAAGCCAGGACAACTGAAGTAATGCAGAAACAACCTCTATTACAGAAAGGAAAGCCATGGTTGCATAACTGCAGGCAAGACCTTAGATCCAAAGAGATGCCCTCTTGAAGAACCCTGAGTGACTCTGTAGCCTTTAACAAATGTAGAAGTGATCGCCCACATGGCGGCCCGACAAATCGCATCCCGGGATGCCCTTAGCACTCAGTCAGAGAAGCTGCTAGTCCCCTAGTCGACCTGCCCTGAACCTCTATTGAAGATGGTGCACCAAACTTGGAATAAGCCAAAGGAATCAGAGAACAAACCCATCTGCTCAAATATGCGTGCTACTTTTGTAACCTTTTCCGGTAGGCACAGAATTCACAAACAATGCGTAAACGTGTTGCAAATTCTCCACCCCCTCCAGACAAATCAAAACAGCTCTCCGGACATCCAGGGAATTTTGACTAATCTCGACAGGAGACTGAAGGTCAAGACAGAAGATAGGCAGAATGGCATCCTGCTGGGCATTAAAGGCAGAATTACCCTTGGGACTAAAACCAGGACCTGGTCTTAAAAACAACTGATCAAGATCTACAGAAAGGGGGGCTCTACATGGAAGGGACCTCAGTTCACTCAGTCTCCTGCCTGAAGTAATGGCAACCAGAAAAAACCCTTTCCGAGTAACAGTCTTGAGATCAATGGAAAGAAAGGGTTCAAAAGGTGGGTAACGTAATGCCTGCAGCACCTAGGCAAATCCAAGAAGGACAAACACGGTAACGTCTAGGACAAATGTTGGAAAACCCTTCAAACAATTTCTGGACCAGACACTGGGAATCCACTAGTTTACCCAGGAAGACCGAAATGCCTTGATGATCACCCAATGCAGCTTAAGAGCGGAAAGAGAACGTCTCAAAGATAACCTATCCTGTAGAAACTGAAGGACCTTAAAAGAGAAACAGTCATAGGCCCAATCTGCTGCTTCCCAAGCCATTTACCAAAGGAAACCCAGTGCCCGGCATAAGTGACCCTAGTGGAAGGTCTCCTGGCAGCTTGAATAGAAGAAGAAACAGCAGCAGAACTGCCCAGAGCCATAAACCCTGACCTCCAAGTCTCCAAACTGTCAACTTTAGACGAACAAGTGACTACTCCAGAAGGATCATGAAGATCAGAGGAGATGGACTTGAAGGCCGCACCCTCTCCCTGTCTGTTTGCAGACACACTATTGAGTGAAAAATATTGAGTTGCACAAATATCGAGTAATAAATATTGTAGTTCAGAAAATCGACAGCAAGAATATCTTGGCCAACAATATCAACTTAAGGTAAGTAATATCGATGTAAAAAATATCTGAGTATTTAATCTCATTTTCAAAAATCAAGTTGTTAAAACTATTGTTTTAAAAAAAATAATGTTATGTAGTTTAGTATATAGTTTTTTGTATGAAAATTGTTTGTATTTTTAATATATGTGTTACATTTTTTGTAGATATTATCATTTTTTATTTGAATTTTGTATTTTTAGCTCGGTAGCAGTTTGTGGGTTAATAGGGGAAAATGGTGGGAAGTAATTTAATGACATTAAATTAATTGATTATATTTTATTTCATATTATTTGTTCAATTAAGATTTTATTGTATTAAATGTGTAAAGTAATTTTTGAATAATTAATTATGAATTAGTTGAGAATTCATTTTTAATTAATGAATTGGTATTTAATTACGGTCATTGTGTCATTAATTTTAGGTGTGTGTTGTGGTGTTTATAGGTGTAAAGGGTGGGAAGTAATTCATTATTAAAGTATTAATTATTAATTGGTTGTTAATTAATTTTAATAAATTATTTGGTAATTTATTATGGTAATTGTGTAAATAATTTTAGGTGTGTGTTGTGGTGTTTATAGGTGTAAAGGGTGGGAAGTAATTTATTTTTAATTGACAAATTATTAATTGGTTGTGAATTTTAATTAATTGGTCATTAATTATGGTATTTGTGTAATTAATTTAAGGTGTGTGTTTTGGGGTTTGTAGGGGTAAAGGGTGTTAAGTAGTTTTTTTATTTTTTATTTTTTTATTGTATATTTTGGGGGCGATTACAATTCGGGAAAAATCACTCCGAATAGCCGTACGGAGCGTTTTTCCCGTATGAGTCGCACCCTGCAACGTCCCCATACGTACAATGAAGTACGATTCGTACCAGGAGCAGGACTCCGTACGAATTGTACATGGACCGTACGACTCTAATCTCCGCACAATTCTCCCTCGGAACCCACTGAACGCGACATCCGTACGGTTTGAAGCAGGTTTTCCTGACCCAGCAAGTACGATTCGTGTCGGGTACGCACCGTACTACGCTTTTTTTACGGGAGCCCAAAACATCCGGAGAAGCAGAGTTTCCCTCGAAACAGGTACGAAACGGCCCCCTCCGGGTACGGTGCGTACACCCCATGTCTGCAGGGGTATGGTGCGTACCCCTGCGATCATGGGGTGCACGCACCGTACCCCATGATCACTGGGTGTACGGTGCGTACACCCTGCGATCATGGGGTACGGTGCGTACACCCCATGATCGCAGGGGTACGATGCATACCCCTGCGATCATGGGGTGTACGCACCGTACAGTGTGTATGTGATTGCATGGTTGTCCGTACGAATCGCCCTTACCTGATGTGGACCGTACGAATCCCGTCCTCATTCCCCGGTCTGAATCATACATGTCGGGTCGTACAGCATGTTTACGAATCGTACGGTTCACTGTGAGGGTCCGTGTCGTAAAGTTTTGTACGGTTCACGACGATTCGGACGGATTGACGAGATACGGATCGTACTACTCAATTCAGACGGACGTTTACGATTCATACGTAGAGGGCTCCAGATACGATTCGGACGGACGCTTTTTTCCCGATTCGGAATCGGCCCCTTTGTGTTAATTTATATTAAATAAATAAACTAAAATGGTATTAAGGAAATAGTGTAATTCATTTTAGGTGTGAATTGTGGTGTTTATAGGAGTAAAAGGTGGGAAGTAATTTGTGTTTAATTAACTAATATATAGTTGTTAATTAATGTTAATTATTTGATACTTATGTGGGGTAATTGTTTATTTTTTGTGTATTGTTTTTACTTTTAAAGGTGTAAAGGGTGGGTATTAAATACATTTTAATTACTTTAATACTAGTTGTTAATAGTAATAATTTGTTATTTAAAAATAAGTTTTAATTGTGTTTTATTATTTTATCATTTAATTTAGGTGTGTTGTGGATATAGTGTTAAAGTGTGTTTTGTCAATAAATGTTTATTATTTTTTTGTATTAGAAAAATGTTTTAATTGATTATTAATTATGTGAATTATGGAAGTTGATTTAATTAAAAAAGTTGAAGTGTTCTGTTTTTGGTGTGGTGTTATAGGGTAGGAAATAAAAGAAATACAATAATGTATTAATTAATTTCTTGTTTGTAAATATTTTCTTTTTTAAAAAAAATCTAATGGATGTATTATTTTATTTTATATATTTGTCGTTTTTTGTTATATGTAATTAATATTATAACAGGTTTTCTTATTAAATATTTAATATATTTGATTTTTCCTTTTTTTTGTTTAAGAAGTTTTTATTAATTTGCAGGAGAAAGATACAAACAGCAAAGAAAAAAGCAAAGATAATCACAAATTATTAAACTATATTACAAAAGGTAAATGAATGAATAATATATAGGAAATGCAAAATGGGAAGATAATAGAAAGAGAAGAACAGAGAGAAAAGGAAGACAAGAAACATAAAAAGGGGAAAAGAAAGGATAGAAATAAGAAATATATTATTCAAAGAAGAATATGGAAAAAAAGAGAGAGTTAATGCATAGGTGCATGGGAAGAAAGATATGTTGTGAAAGGTAACCAGAGGAGATCAGATTTAGTTTTTTGCAAAAGAGTGAGAGAAGAAACAGTATCAATTCTATGTTCATCACAAATAAAGTTCCACCAAGTCAATGAGGACATTTTGGAGTTATCTTTCCAAGATGATAAATAACTTTGAATGCTAATACAATAAAGAGGTCAAATAGTAAGGAGATAGAGGAGGAGTCATCGACATCAGGTGAGGAAGAACCTAGAAAAATATTTTGTAAGGATAATGTAAATTCACAATTATAAATTTTCATACAAATGGTCTAAACAGATTCCTAAAATGTCAATACATTTGAACATGCATATAGTTGATGACACAAAGTGCCAGTAGCACTAGAACATGACCAACATAATGGCGAAGAGGAAGGGGAAAACTTGGAAACTTAAACAGGTGTAATAACAGCTCTATTGTAAATAAAATAAAAGGATTGGGTTATACGTGCAGCAGCAGAAACTTTAAATAAATTAGACCAGAATTTGTCCAAATTTGATATAGAAAGAGAAACGGATAAGTCTGTTTCCCACGCAAGTTCTAAAGGGAACTTAGGTATTTCAGTAACATGTAACAACAATAGTTTGTATACAATAGCTGTTTTAGGTCTTTGTATCTGAAATAAACTATATAACGGAGTAGGTGGAGTGAGAGAGGGTGTATCATCAGGAAGGTCATAAGAGGCAAGCTGTAATTGCAAAGCATCTGAAATTACAGTATATTCATTAAGACTTGAGCTAGGTAAATGAAACTGGGACTGCAATTCAACAAAAGGGAAACAGATTTTTGGTGGATTAATTGGTGCACATATGCATTTGAAAAAAGATGGTGGAGCTCGCACAGCTGAGATAAACCAAAGTGGGAGTTGTGATAGGTTGTAGTGTGCAGCGGGGAGAAGACACTGTCATGCCAGGCAGTGTATGGTATGCAAACTGTAGAAAGGCTCTCCCGCCTAGGAAGAGAACCTCCCTGCGCACAACTGTTCAATGAGACCAGCCGGTCTAATGATGTAGACAAAGATTCACAAAATTCTGTTCATATCCGAACTTAATCAGATTTCCAGTATTTATTCCAGTTCAAATTTCATGTTTCACCATTTATAATCCATATCAAATGAGTAAAGAATTCAGGCGTGTTATGTCATCACACTACCCAATGCATTTCGGGCATGGCCCGTCATCAGGGGTTAACTCTACAGACAAAAAGAAAAACAACCACTGTAAAGATCTGATCTAAGAATACCCAAAAAGTAATAATAACGTAGTCTCAGCATAATATAACGTGACACAACGTGACTGGTGTAAATCCTGAAATAATGAAATAGTGGCGCTATTAAACTGATAGCCAATAAAGTGTTTCAAAGTTCCACAAAATAAAGATATCAAGTCGAGAAGTCATGCAGGTATAGTAAACCCAGTAAGCCAAAAACGCTGTGAGCAGGAGATGAAAAACGCTGTCAAACGTGATAAATACCGCGTGTAGAAAGAAGACACCAAGTGGATAAAACATCTAAATGTTAAACTACCCGTGAGGGATAGAAGCGGCAGGTCCCCGGTAAGAGGTACTTACATGCGTGATGATAAAGCGCGGACTCCGCGGAGTTCCGTGAGTGTGAGTGTGGCTCAACTGAAATTTCAAGTACTGGAACAGGTTCCTATTACAATGAACAATAAGAACAATTTGCTTAAAAGGGAGAATTTTTGGATTCGTTTTCTATCCACGATGGCCCCCTCGGGTCTTAATGATCGCATTGAATTTTTATGTTATTTGTGATCTGTACACTGTGCTTATCACACGTTTTTCACTATGTCTTTCCACCTTTCTTGATGCACTGCTTGCTTCACTTTTGCACTTTTAAAGATGGCGCCCACACTTACTTGATTCCGGGTTTTGCAGTCCTATCTTTATGTTTAGTGAGTTTACTTTATACTTCACCTTTGCTCTTCGCTCCGCTCACACTCACGGAACTCCGCGGAGTCCGCGCTTTATCATCACGCATGTAAGTACCTCTTACCGGGGACCTGCCGCTTCTATCCCTCACGGGTAGTTTAACATTTAGATGTTTTATCCACTTGGTGTCTTCTTTCTACACGCGGTATTTATCACGTTTGACAGCGTTTTTCATCTCCTGCTCACAGCGTTTTTGGCTTACTGGGTTTACTATACCTGCATGACTTCTCGACTTGATATCTTTATTTTGTGGAACTTTGAAACACTTTATTGGCTATCAGTTTAATAGCGCCACTATTTCATTATTTCAGGATTTACACCAGTCACGTTGTGTCACGTTATATTATGCTGAGACTACGTTATTATTACTTTTTGGGTATTCTTAGATCAGATCTTTACAGTGGTTGTTTTTCTTTTTGTCTGTAGAGTTAACCCCTGATGACGGGCCATGCCCGAAATGCATTGGGTAGTGTGATGACATAACACGCCTGAATTCTTTACTCATTTGATATGGATTATAAATGGTGAAACATGAAATTTGAACTGGAATAAATACTGGAAATCTGATTAAGTTCGGATATGAACAGAATTTTGTGAATCTTTGTCTACATCATTAGACCGGCTGGTCTCATTGAACAGTTGTGCGCAGGGAGGTTCTCTTCCTAGGCGGGAGAGCCTTTCTACAGTTTGCACATATGCATTTCCCTTCTCCTTCCAGTATTTATATTATAATTGAACGATTTATCTTTATATTTGAGAAATTTGTTATACCAGATGGTAAAGGATAAAAAACATTGATAAGGAGTTAGACCATTGGTGAGAGTGTTGTATAATAGATTCTGGGAATATTTTAAAATCTGGTTATTAGATGTAAAAGTACATTTTGACATATATACTACATTCTGAAAAGAAAAACTTTTAGCAAGGAACGCTCAAAATCAATTTATCTAGGGATAGGACTATCAGTAAAATCATAAGCTAAAGCAAATGATTGTTTGATTAAAAAGGCATAATGATAAGCTTTAAAAATTAGGAAAACGTACACCACTTTCAGATTTAGGACGCATAAGTTTAGCAAGGGCAATATGAGGGTGTTTCCTATTCCACAAAAATGTGAACAAATAGAGTTTAGTTTAGTGAAATAAGATAAGGGAATGCGAATAGGCAACATAGAAACTGTATATAATACATGGGGTACAATCATCATTTTGATGGTCCCTAACCTACCCCACCATGAAGGAAATAATGGAGACCAAGTAAGGAGGAGTGATTGGATTTTAGTGATTAATACATTAAAGTTATACTTGATTGTGTTGGCCAGGGAAGCAGAAAACCAAATACCAAGGTATTTGATTTTAGTGGTGCACCAAGGAAAATTAGTATCCTAAAACATATACTGGTAACATAGAGGATTTAGAGGTAAAACTTCTGCCTTAGGGAGGTTTAACTTATATCCAGAAATGCTGGAATACAACCGAATCTCATCCATAAAAGGGGGCAAGGAAGTAAGGGGATTAGACATATAGACCAATATATCATCAGCATAAGCCAATATTTTTGTTTCATTAGAATTATAGGAGAAGCCAGAAATATGAGTATTGACTCGTATGCATTCAAGAAAGGGTTCAAGACATAAAAATAAATAGCAAGGGAGAGAGGGGACAATCCTGTCTTGTATCTCTAGATAAGGAAAAGAATTTAGAGAAGCGTTTATTCACAAAAATACTAGCTCGAGGGCAGGAGTATAATAGTGTGACATAGGAAATGATTGTAGGTCCAAAGCCAAACAATTGGAGAGTTCTGAACATAAATTGCTAAATAATATGGTCAAAAGCTTTTTGGCATTCAAAGATAATGCTGCAAGGGGGGATTTTAATTTCTTGCCATAGGAGATGATATTTGCAAACATTCTAGCAATGTCCGATGCTAGCCTGCCCTTTACAAATCCAACTTGATCAGTCTTTATTAACAATGGAATATTACGCTTGAGACGAGATGCCAGAATCTTAGAAAATACTTTACAATCATAGTTAATCAATGATATAGGTCTGTAATTTTTACACAGGGAATGATCTTTATCAGGTTTGGGGATGAAGATTATCAAAGCAACCATAAAACATCCTGCATCCCCAACATTGTGGCGGGCGTTGCACTCAGCACCGCCCACCACAATGTTAGGGAGGCATGATGTGCACTTCCATGCACAACATGGCAGGCACCGCGCGGTGCCTGACATGTTGTGCATGGAACTGCAGGGAGGTACCATAGATACCCCCCATGTGCCACCCCCATCCCCCCGGAGTCCTTGGGGGCCCGCAACAGACTCTGTATGCCTTTCTGTGGTGGCAAAGGCATTTCTAAACGCATATTGTAATATGGCTAGTGGTGTCTGACAGACACGCCACCATATTGCAGCCTTTTCTGCCCCGTTCGACATGCGGCCGTGGCGGAAATGCGGTGGACGGTCGTTCCGTCTGCCGCAGACCCCCCAGCCATTATAATTTGGCCGGGGCCGGGGGCAATCTGCCCGCCATCCTAATGGGGCTTTTAGATTTGACTTTAAGAAGAATATTACATATTTCAACTGTAATCAAGTCATGTAGAGTATTGGGGGACTTAGATGTAAAATAAGTATGTTCCAATAATTTAAGTTGTTGCAATTGATCTGCCTACTTTTTCCGATTAGTTTTCTTTTTCCTAGAGACATATGAAATAGTAAAGGCACGAAAAGAAGCCTTAAATTCATCCCAATTATTGGGAAAGGAAGTGTCTAATGGGTTATTGTGCATGAAATATTCATTAAGTAGTGGCATCTTTAATGAAAAAAGTGTCAGATAACAAAAAGTTATTCAGTTTCTAACGGCTGAATTCTGGGGAGTTAATGAATAAGTCTAAAACAGCATGAACTGGTGCATGGTCAGAAATTAAAATAGACCCAATTTCCGATGAATGAACAGATGGAAGTAAGGATTTTCTAACCAAAATATAATCAATCTTGGACCGAGTATGATGAACATTAGAAAAAAAAGTATACTCAAGAGAATCAGGGTTACAGGTTTTCCACACATCATATAATGATCGAGAGGTAATGGCCGACTGGAATGCTTTGTGGGATTTATCAGGGTTAAATTTACATTTAGATTGTCAGTCAGAGAAGGGGTCAATCCATTGATTGAAATCACCGGCAATAATAATGTTAGGGCAATCGGTGGAGGATAGTAAAACTTTATTATCATTCCAAAATGTAAGATCCGATTTTACTGGGCCATAAATATTCAGCAAAACCAGAGTTTTGTTTTGTATATCAACCTTGGCCTTTACCCAACGTCCATCAGCATCATTTTGTGTAGACAACATTTGAACAGAAAGCAACTTATGAAGTAATATAGCAACACCCCCTCTTTTACAAGAAGCAGGTGAATAAACAACTTGGCCCACCCATTGCCTTCTTAATTTGAGCGATTCCTCATCAGTACAATGTGTCTCTTGAAGAAAGGATATCTGAGAAATAAGTTTGGATAAGTGAGAGAGTATCTTTTGTCTCTTGACGAGATGTCCTAGGCCACGTTCGTTCCACGTTACAAACTTACACATGAAGGAGGGATGGGAGGGTTATACATATAAGTTGTTACACATCAGGGATATGTCTAAAAAGGAAATGACACCTTATATGAGAGCCAAAAAGGAAATACATTGCATAGAAGCAAACATAACTGAAAAGCACATGCACCATATTAAATAACTGAAAGAAAAAGAAATAGAAATAGAAAAACATAAAAACATAAAAAGGGGAGAACAAGAAAGAAAAAGGGAACAGACACAGAAAGAAGAGGAGATAGACCAAGGAACAAAGTCCAGATCTATGATAAAGTGATAAAGACAGATGCATGGAGAATAGCTGCGTAAACAAGAGATGGAGTGACGTGAAGACAAATAAAAGTGATAGAAGAACAAACAGCCATAATGGGTAAAACATACCAACAAGGCAACAAAAGTACAGAGGATTATAGGAAAAACCAGCAGTAGAACGCAGTCGCATCAGCAATGACAAGAGATAAAGCGACGAAGAGAGAGAAATAAGTACTAGAGTGCGAGACTGCCCTTCCAAACATAATAGGGAAAAAAGAGAGAAACATCAACAGGAACATTATAGATTATAAGAAGCATTAACAGGAACATTATAAATTACAAGAAGAACCAGCTGCAAAATTAGTGGAAATACTTTGGAGAAAATATTTCAATATGAGAGGATCCTCAAATGAGCGTGTGGAACCATTGTGAGTAATTTTACACAGGCAAGGATGCAGGATACGATATCGAATATTCAATTGTCTCATCTGGGGACGCAGAGCCAAAAATTCCTTCCTTCTGGCATTAGTAGCATTAGATAAATCCTGAGATATGAAGATGTTGTGACCAGACAATTTGAGATGACGTTTTGCTATGGCATTAGAGAGGACATGCATTAAATCTGTAAACTCCAAAAATAACATAATGATTCCTCTAGGTTTGGAGGCATGAGGTTGTAGACGACCAAGTCTATGGGCAGGTTGAATATTTAATGCAGTCTTAGATGGAAGTTCCAAAAGTTCTGACAAGAATTTTTTCAGGAATGACAGCATAGCAGGACCTTCAATATTTTCTGGCAGACCATAAAGACGTAGGTTATTCCGTCTGTTTCGATTTTCAAGGTCCTCTGTATAGAGTTTTAGACTTTGGATCTCTTGTTCCAGAACTGGAATTTTAGTAGAAACAATGTGTAAATCGTTGATACGTTTCTCCATGTCCAACACCTTAGCCTCCATATTAATCCATCCGTCCTCTATTTGTTGAAGCTTCTCATTAGCCGTGGACATAAATGATTTAAGACCTCTAACTTCATCAAGGATAATATCAAGGACAGGATTTTGAGAGGATAGAATAGGTGAAGGAGGATCATTCTTGGCTCTTTTATGCTTGGTACCAGTTGAAGAGGCTCTGACAGAAGTTGCGGTTTCACTTGCCATCTTGATATGGTGAAGTGGGCGAGAGGTAATTTTTGACAAAGTTCTCAATCTGCCCATGTGCTCAAAAGAAAAATACTGCAAAGATGGATAAGGCACCAGCAAAAAGAAATATATATAAAAAACATTTTTTTAAAGTGAGAGAGTCACCCTTCTGTCAGCACTCAAGTAATCGCTATATAAATTATATATCAGAAGCGATATGGCAAGTAGTAAATCACAAGCCAATGTGTGACCAAATGCAGCACAGAAAAAAGGTAATTTAGACTAGTTTAAGTCTGAATAATATCGCCATATGCTCCATAAGCTCCATAAGCTCCATAAGCGAAAAGGTATTCAGATATGTTCCACTATTCATAAGATTGGAGAATGAGTTAAAATGAAGAAGCAGGTAAAGAAAAACTCAAACTCCATACCAGGGCTTGCATGAAAAGAGAAAAAACATTGTGGCTTCAAGTACTGGCAAAGTCACTTTAAGGTCAAACGTAATAGCATTTGTCAGTGAAATAAAGATATTGATGTAGAACTGAAAATTGCACAGTGCCGCGCGCTGTAAAAATAATCGCTGGTTACCTCAGAATGAAGCGTGTGGCCCAGCTGGTAACAAAATGCGTGTGGTTCCCAACGTATCCAACAAGACTGAATGAGAGGCAGGCACAAAACAGTAATTAATCTGTTCGGTAAATCTTCAAAACATGGCAGAACTTGGAACTTCACATTCTGCCCTATCAGTATAGAAAATGGTTCGCAAGCACTGCTATAATTCAACCTCAATGAACCCTCTGTCCACAATGAGCCACAAGTTATGAGGACACAGAGGAAGCCAGATTAATTTCAAGGCTGGAAACACACTACAGAACATCGTTCGAGGTATTGCCTCTTTCAAAAGAAAAAAAAAAGTATTGGTTCCAAACATTATTTCTTCTTTCTGAAAGGTTAAATAAGACGTTGCACACAAACTAGAAGAGCGATGGTTACCTCACAAGTGAGCACGCTGAAAAATTGGCGGCCGCAACACACACTTGTGAGACAAAAGTCTCCGGTACATGCGCCGCGTCTCCCTCAGCCACCGGAGCTGTAAAAAACAAGCCAATATTCTCCCCGCATAGTCCACGCAGGTGTTCGGCAAATACAGCTCCCATGTGTAGCAAGAAGTGGCTGAAAATTGAAGAGAAGCTCCGTGGGATAACGGAGCTCATGGAGAAGTCGCCATCTTCTCGTGGCGGGAGACCATGCCCCGATTTTTCATTTTTTTAAATATTGTTTCTTTATTTTTATGATTTTTTTAATATATGTATATATATTTGTACTATTTGAGTGTGAATAGTAATTTATGTCTCTCTGCTATCCAACACTTTCCTAAATGTTGCACTCCGCTCTCCACTCTCCAGCATTTTCTCTACTGCTGCACTCACCGGAGTGTGAATAAAAGTTTTTACCCCTCCGCTATTCAACACTTATCCTACTATTTACGTTGCAATCAGTGGATTGGGAATAGTAATTTTTACCCTTCCGCTATCCAACACTTTCTCTACTGTTGCACTCTTAGGAGTGGGAATAGTAATTTTTACCCCTCCGCTATCCAACACTTACCCTACTGTTGCTCTCACTGGAGTAGGAATAGTCATTTCTACGCCTCCGCTATCCAACATATGTAAATCTATTTGTATTTATATAGCTCCTTCTACCCAGAGGTCTCTGGCGCTGTATTCATACCACTGTAGAATCCTTCCTGGCTTTCCTGTGAGATTTTCACTCCTGGGCACCCCAAGGTGAAGCCAGGCATCCAAGCGCTGCTGGGGCCGTTGTGGAGATTAAGCAAGCTATTGCCCAGAGTCACAGAGTGAGACCCATGATTAGACTAGGCACCGAGAAGAGAATTATCAGGTCTGGGTAGATTGAGTCCAAGAGCCGCCGAGGCAGGAATTGAACCCTGGTCCCGGGGCAGACCTCTGCATCAGGGTCTGCCGCTCTAACCATTGAACCAGGATTCTCCACGCTCCCTACTGTTACACTCACTGGAGTTGGAATAGTACATTTAATTCCCTACTGTTAAACTGATTGTATTGTGAAGTTTAAATTTAAATATTTTTTAATAGTTTAATGATTTAATTTAATATAGATTTTAGTTTTTTTATATTTTAAATATTTAATATATATTTTTATTTTTTATATTATTTTAAACTTTTAACATAAATTAAAAATAATCATTTATTAATTGTTTTAAAGTAAATATATATGTATAAATTATTATGCTTGTGTTTTTGTGTGTGTTATATTTTATTAAAATGTATATTAAATGTATTTTATTTTGTTAAAAGTATATTTAATATTTAATATATATTATTTTATTTTATATTGATATAAAAGTCAATATTTTATACATCTATTTTTTTACATCAATATTTTTAGTGGATATTTTCGAACTTACCTGTTAAAGTATAAGAGTGGATATTTTTGTTGTCTATACATTTCTACTCAATATTTATACCATCGATATTTTTTACATTGATGTTGTGTCAGTGAACCCACCCTGTCTCTCCTCATTCTCACCAGAAGAGGAAACCAAGAAAGGCGGCCCAATGCTGGAGCAACCAGTACTACCTATGCTCCTCACAGAAACCTCTGGATCAAAGGGAAAGGAGGGAAAGCAAACAGAAGTCTATGAGGCTATGCAGAGGACAGCACATCTATTCCTCAAGCTCCATCATCAGGGAACAAAAATGAAATGAGGAAGTAGAGCTTTGTGAGCATCCGCAAAGAGATCAACTACTGGGCACCCCACCTCTGCTAAATCTGGCTGAACAAATGGGACAGAGGCAAAATGCATGAAAGGAGGGAATCACCCTGCTCAACACATCCGCTCTGGAATTCAGAAGATCTGGAACATAATTCACAGACAGAGACAGGAGATGAGACTGATTCCAGGAAAAAATTTAATCTGAAATAAGGGAAAGGGACAACCAGGTCTTTTTACCCCCACAAGGTGATGTAGGATTTGATGTCCACAGACCCTGTACTTGATGTGAAGCCCCATTCAGGCTTCCCATCCCTTCATGCTCTCATCTGTGGTATTTATCACTGGAGGGGGAGGACATAAAGGCAGGTTCAGCAGATTCAATGGACTCAACCAAAAAGCCAGTTCCTCATGAATAAACCGCAACACAGGAATATGGAGAGACATATCCTGTGAGGCGGTATACTAGGCCTGAAACAGGTAGCGAGCAAGGATGTTCAGATGGAATCAAACACAAGGAACCAAAAATACAGTGCGCGCTAGATCCCCCTGAACTCTCAGCTAGTCAAAAATGCTTGGAAATGAATAGCTCAGCAGGCCTAGAACATTGGACTGGATCTTCTGCACCCTGCTGTCTGGAAATGTAACCACACCGATGTCTGTGCGAAGCCGGGCTTATGCGCCAGAAAAGACTGTGATTTCTGGGAGTTGATCAGAAACCCATGAGAGTCCACCAGCTCGGCTACCTGAGTGACTTGATCCACGACTGGACCAACTGAATTTGTTGAAACCAGCCAATCGTCAAGATATGACTGGACACAAATCCCCTGCCAATGAAGAAGATACATCAAAAGAGCCAGAACCTTGGTGAAACCCCATGGGGCAGACTTTAACCTGAAAAGAAGCACACAGGACTGGAAATGAGCTTCCCCCACCTCAAAATTGACATACCTCTGATGAATGAAGCTACACAAATTTTTTTGGGGAAATGGGGTTTACAGCACAATTGCACCTATCCTGTATAATGCCTTATTAGAGTGGTGACACGGATCGGAGATTCCTTTCCCTAAATCTCCTAAAACAAGAAACTTGTTCTAACAAACAATTTTTAACAATTGATCCAGCACACACATAAGTATTGCAGAAATCTGTTACACTAAAGAGCATTCAACACAAGTCCAAAATTATGCAATGAATTGAGTAGCAGAGTCCTTAGGTGTATTTTGGAAGATTAATTCTTTATTCATTTCTTCTATGCAGTAGCCTCCGATGAATGAGGTGAATTGAAATGTGCAGGTAAACATACTGCAAATCGATGATTTCCAGAAAATCTTGCATGGAAATCACAAGAATCATGATTTCCAAAGTTACCATACCAAAACGCAGTCTTTATCCAACAGTTGAGTCTCTTTAAATCGAGGAGAGTATAAAAACATCTGGAGACTTTTTGAACTAAAACCAGAATGAAATACACCCCCTGTCCCCGTTCTTACCTGGGGACCAGTATGATGGCTCTCTTTTGTAGCAGAACTCAAATCCCGTCCCTCAACGCCATCCTTCGAAGTGGGTTCTGGGAACAGGAGTAGGGTTGTACCCTGAGTCTGGAGGCAGACAGCTGAATTCGATAAAGTATCAATCTGAATGATTCTCAGAACCCAATGATCCACAGCAGATGCTTTCCACTGAGGATAGAAATCCTTGAGCCTTCCTCCTACCATCTCCAGATACGGAGGATCAAAATGGTTGGAACCACTGCGTAGAGGGACCTGCCTTGCTTGACCCATCCTTTGACTTCCCTGGCTCACAGGGTTGGTTTGTGAGACTTTTTTGATGAGTAGGATTTAGAGGCTACCTTACAGAAATCCTTAGAATCCATATTCATGGGCTTAAACAATCTTCCAGAAGAGGATTTATAAGAGCAGGAATGTTTCTTGTCTTTGAAGTATGTTTTCATCATGTCATCCAGCTAGTCGCCGAAGAGCTTCTTGCCCTCGAACGGAAGCTCCATCAGGTATGTTTTCTCTGAAAAGTTAGCCTTTCAATCCCGGAGCCAAACATGATTGCTGGCCATCGCCACTGAGTTAGGAGCAACAGAGGTTGATTTAATGAAATCGGATGATACATCTGTTAAAAATTATGACGTTTGCTACATGTGAACCACAATATGGGAGGCATCCACTTCTTTTTGCATCATTTGTGCCAGAGAATCAGATGATCCTTTACCAATAACTTAGAGGTTAACGCAGCATAAGTGCCTACTCTTAGTGCCACGTCAGCAGCCTCAAAACAACGTTTCAGGCTGGTGTCCACCTTCTTATCAGTATAGTCTGAGGGTGAATATTCATGAGGATTCAAAGAAGTCCTGCCCAGCAAAGGAACTAAAATCGAGCCCACTTTAATGCTATAGGGCAATACAGATTCTGCCTCCTCCAATTGAACGGATAGCTGTAGAATTGGCGGAATCGGAATTTGATCTGGCTCCTTCCAACCCCCGAAAATGTCTTCCTTAATTTTGGCGTGGAAAGTAAGAGCCATTGGAGGCGCCAGGG
This sequence comes from Lissotriton vulgaris, assembly GCF_964263255.1. Taxonomy (NCBI): domain Eukaryota; kingdom Metazoa; phylum Chordata; class Amphibia; order Caudata; family Salamandridae; genus Lissotriton; species Lissotriton vulgaris. The sequence goes on from NC_141695.1 coordinate 1,095,094,547, forward strand.
CAAATTGAGGCAAGAGACCATCATCATGTTCATCAACATGGAGAAGAATAAACCCCAAATTGTCCAGATTGTGCAAAAGAATGGCCCCTAATTCTTCTCCGAAGGGGAACTAGTTTTTTTGTGGCAAAGAATCACTGTTCAAATCTGAAGAAACATCCAAAGTACTCTTTTTCCTTGTGTAAGAAGGTTTGGCGGCTAAGGCCTTTTCAACCACCCCATCAGTCATGGCACGTACTTGTCCAGCCGTCAGTCTGTCCTCAGCTTCAGGACAGTGACACGAATGCTGCCCAGACCCCTCTCCCTCCTCACTCTCCGATTAGGGACAAGAGGAATGCTTCCTCTTCCTAAACAGTTTCCCTTCCATAGCAACACCATACTTTGGTAAAAAACAGGCTTTAAATAAGACTAGCCTTTAAACCTAGCCCAATAGGGAAGACACACACAGGCCCCCCAATAAGGCAACAGAAGGGACCAAGAAGCCAATCACCAAGTGCCACACCATCTCTCCAGCTTTATAGGGGTGCCCCTTATCTGTCAACCTGCTTTGGTCTCCTGGATGAGCAATGCTACCCCTAGCCATACCACATAATCCTGTCCGCTAGAAAGGTATCGCTTGCTCCAAAACGGGAAGCCTCGAAGCTGTCCAGCGCTTCCTTGGGACAACCCCACTGAACCCGGAAGTGTCTCCAAAGCTCAGGCGCCACAGTAAAACACTCAGGAAACCTCTGTTCCTGCCAGAAAGCTCAACAGTTTCCCCAGCACCCACCCGCATTGCGTCTCAACATGCAGGGGAATCCGACTTTGTGTATGCTGGAGCAGGCGCTTTGCACCGGCCCTTCGGGAGACGACAAAGACGGGGAGGGGGTGGGGGGACAGAAGTCTCTTTTTTAGATTGAGGGGTTGTCAGGGGAGGTCAGGAGGCCTCACACTTGAAAGAGACCTAGTGAGAGGGAGGGGAAGGTAATGAATGAGAGACAGATTGAGAATTTGTGCCTCAGATGGAAGTTTTCTGCAAGCAGCGGCGGCTACTGCCAATCCGATTTTGGGCGGGAGAGGTGGAGGGGGTAATAATAAAAATATAAACTTACCTTTCCTGCCTGCCGCCACGATCTTTTGTTCCCACGCTGTGCTGCTCCTCTGCTCCCATCCCAGCACTGCAATTCCCATGAGCACAATCCCAGCACTGCAATTCCCATGAGCACAATCCCAGCACTGCAATTCCCATGAGCACAATCTCCCAGAGCCCACGCAACCCCAGCGCTTCTCTCATGATATTACTCCCCGCACGACAGTAGTGCTGGGATTGGGTGAAGGAGGTACTTGGAGCCTGTGCCCCTGAGCACCTCGATATTTCCAGGGAACAGCCTAGAGATATCCAAGTGCGCATGTTGGTTTGGCCATCCGAAGACGGCGGGGCCACACCAATGCACTTTCAGTGCCCTACACTCCTCCTCCCCTTGCTGTGTGACGCTGAGGCATGGCCCCGCCCTACCCTAGAGCCGACGTACTAGAAGGTAAAAAAAAAATGACAATAAAATAGTTTTATTGTCATTTTATTTTTCTTCTGTCTCCTGTATTTCAGCCGTGGGGCGATGCTCCTTCGCCATAGTGGAGGAGCCGCCCCTGTAATACCCACTTGCCCTGTGAGGGAAAGACTGGGAAAATGCTCTCGATTTTTTTCCATTTGCATTCAGCTGTACAGTGTCTCAACCTTAAGACTACAATATGGGTGAGATGGAGTGGTTTAAGAAGATGACCCCATTAGAGTCAATGGAGATGAAAAAAAAAGTAGTGTCACTGAAGTCTATCAACATTTTGCTGATTTGAAGGGTGAAGATCAGTCCAAGAGAGGAGATTGACCCCCTGCATATAAGCAGGTGCATGCACAATAGGGTGGAAACTCAAGTCGAAAGTGCTGTAACAGCTTCTGAGCTCATACACGTATTTCAATTATGTGAACCTGCTATACAACTTTCCAAAAGGCACAGTTCAAAAGGCTCATCACCCTTGCCTGCCGTAAAACATAGCAATAATACACTACTAGCGATATTATTAATAATAGTATACAATCACCAGACAGCCAAACATTAAAGAGAATACACCAGTGCCCGTTGAGTAGCACCAGAAACAGTGGAAGCATTTAAGGATGCGATGCGCTGCAATGATTGTTGAGCCTAAACGTGACGTAATTTCTCATTCTTTCTACATGTTCTTTGACTGTGTCTTTGAGACAGAAAATGGGCGAAAAGGCACGTCGTTTGCGCATACTGTGTGCTTACCTTTGTTTGAGCAGTTTCTATGGCCAGTATGGCCTCAAAATTATGAGCTACTAACTCATTCCGAAAATGTTAAAAAAAAAGAATAAAAAAGAAAGGCAATGAAAAAAGATATTCGAAAAAGAAGTTTAAATGAGGTTCAGTACGTCAGAAACTAAGTACACAGCGCCATCTGTTGGACTAACTGATGCTTTTAACATTCGAGTGAGAAAATAACATATCTTCGCGGTTTACTATCAAAACAGACTTCCTTACTTAGGCAACAACCAATTATAATGATATTATGATGACATGTACTATAAGTAAATGAGTAAATTTTTAATAGTATAAGCAGGTAAATTCCCTCGCCAGGTTTGGTATTTGAAGGCGCAGAAGTGTAGCAAGGATGCCATGGGCCCTAGTGCAAGCAAACCCAGTGACTGCTGTTGGGGTGGTTGAAAACAGCACTTATCAGGGTTCAATGTACCCCTCAGGGGCCTGGGCCCTGGTGCCACTGCACCTGCTGCATCAATGGTAGCTACGCCCCTCTGCAGATGAATGAAACTGCAAATAGAAATGTCAGGATGGAAACTCATCACGCACAGTGGCGGCTGGTGACATTTGAAGGTGGTAGGGCGTAAAATGTGCGGTGGCGCGAATCGCAGAGCACAAGCATAGCGATCTAGCCAGAATGACCGAACGAGGCTCAGGGGGGGAGGAGAAAGCAAAGTAATATATAAATTCTGCCAGTTCCACCAGTACTAGACACATTGTCAATGTGTTTTATCACCACACAGAGGTTGAGATGATGTGCATGTCTCATCCATGTACTAACCACACCTCACCCCATCCGCTTTTCCCCAGCTGGTGCTTATTCAAATCTATACATCTTATGTACTGCGGTAATGTACTGTTGTTCATCAAAGTTAGTAGTTTATTCACATCCGACTGCAAATGTATATACCCCTACAATACTAAAATGCATGTAAATGTTGCGCAGCTGCGCTTGTATTGCTGACGGAAAGGTAATTTCTTGAGCACTCGAGATGGCTGGGCCTAGCATCAGATACATTTACGAATGTCTGCAACTCTGTGCTTGTCTGCGTTTCCGCTATATAAACATCAACGCTCTTGGAAGTGCAGAGTCACTCTGCACTTCAAAGACTGTTAATGTTTATATAGCGGAAACGTGACCGAACATATTAAGAGCTGCAGCCGTTGTCTGCTTTACATCCTGGCGATTGGATTTTGCTAAGTCCGTGATCAAACATCGAAGTATGGCCATAATGCTGGCTAGAGCAAGCACAGCTGAGCTGCCGACTTTGGAGGGAGTGTCTGTGTGCAACGTGTGCACTGTAGTAATGGCGGCGTTAGGTGCAGAGCAGACCTGACTACTTTGGAAGCACTAAAGTAGGCAGCTCTGCTCTTGCCATGATGTCACACACAAGCAAAATAATACATACTCACTCAGAGTAATTAGGCAGGTCGGACATTCATCCAACATTCACGTTGCAGCCAGGCTGCCAATATAGAAGTAGAGACGCACTGTGCACACGCAGAACACTAAGTACCTTCTTCATATGGGAGCCTCAGCCACGGCGCGCTTTGTACTTCGAGACAGCACACACTACAATCATGTGTTCGAGGCGGCTCACATGCGTGCGCGATACTCACACTTAGTTGTCAGGTTTCTCCCATTCATAACCAACATAACAACCCACCCACCTTATCCTGGAGTCCGAACCCGTACATCACCGCCGCATGTCCTCAAACACATCCATCTGCTGTATGGTCTAACGTGACCAGTCACGGCTCGCTCACAGTGGGGGCCAGGGGGGTGGGGATAAATAAAATAAAAAACGTACCTTGTCTTCACTTGACCGGGTCCGCACCATCTCTGCTCTGGGGTCCCGTTGGCGCCTAGACTAATTAGTAATGGCTGCCAACTTGCCGAGACACAGTAGTAGCCAATCCTGATGCTGCTCTCTTTAGAGGAGAGCTGCTCTCTAAAGAGAGTAGCATCAGGATTGGGCTGAGCATTAAAAAAACGTCGTTCGTTTTTTCAGCACTGGGGTACGTTGCATTAGGCAGGCAAACCCCTAATCCGTTGTTTTTTTTAAAGCCACATAGTTTACTAGTTGGAAAAGCCCTGCCGGGCAAACACCACATGCGCAGTGAGTGCGCACTGTGCCGGCACAGAGTCAGTCCAGCGCCACCCAGTGTCAGACAGTGCATACTACTGTCCATGTCCATGACACACACACACACTACGGCCGCAGGGCAATAATTATCGGGCAATTTATTCGAGCAGCGCGTTAATTTATAAAACTTTTATTAACGCGCCGCTCGAATAAATTGCCTGATAATTATAGGTGGGGCAACGCCCAAACGCCCTAATGGTAAAACCGCCAAAAACCGCCACTGATCACGCATCACTCATCACTGTGCTGCGTGAAAGGGAGCGGACAGAAATTCACCATATCTATCACGATATGGCACATTCCTTCTCTATGCCTGCGCTGGCACACAAACTGCTGCCTCGCGCCAATAAAGTCACCCTTGCACCATAGTCACCCTTGCACCATGAGCGATATAGGCAGGATTTTTTGTGTGCAGGAAGTAATACCGTCATGCGCAAAAAGAATCCTTTAAAGCTTTTTCCTCTATGTATGATGCGGAATTCAGCACAGAAAGAAAGAGGAAAAAATGTGGAAAAAGGAAGATCTTTTCCCCATCGTAAGATGTAACATTCGGGCCGCGAATGCTTCAGAATCCATGAGTGTGCCAGGGCTAACCCATGACTATGTACTGTTGGAGTTTTGTTACTAGTTATGAGAACTCTAGCCCATTTACTCTCTTACCCAGATGCGATGATCTTTTATTGGGAGCATGAGAGATAAACGGAGAACACTATCAGACGTCCCAAATTTTCCAAACAGTGCAACCAATTGGGTCCCCCAATAATCCAGACCAGAACTTAAAATGAGATTTTACTCATAAATTTAGAAATAAGTTTACATAGGCACATCTCAGCATAAGAGTATAAAAGTACAAAAGAAACAAAACAGACATATACCCTCTACAAAAGGAAAAATACTATCAAATCAATAATCATTAAACAGAAAATGAGTCAAATTTCACCAATTGGTTTTCAAAAGAAAGCATTAGTCCTGTCTTTCCATATACCATTCTAACAGGGACCAGCTATTCTAATAAGCATTTGATTTCCAAACAGGAACAAAAGAAGAAAGGTGTCAGCTGCTGGAGTCTTTGGTAGAAATACTCCAAGCATTAGGTCAAGTAGCATGAAGCCACCAATGCAGAGAATAGGTCTGCACCCTACACAGTCTTAAGATGTTTCTCCTAAGAGGAGAAAATTACAGAATGGATGCTCTCCCTCATCACTAAGCATAGCATAATATCAATTGCATTCGAGATAGACACTCCCATTGATTCCTTCCCAGGACATTTCCCACTCATCAGGCAAAAGCTGGAGACCATCACCTCCGTTCCCACATCAGTAAGTTATAGCTTCGTTCATCCTTGGCAATTATTCTCCTCTTCCATGGTAACTTCTCTTTTCACTTGTTACCGCGATGATCTCTGCCAACCCCATATTCTCATACCTTGTTATCTATTAAAACAAATCTCCTTTATGCTAACTAAAGTGGTTTTGCCGACACCTGCAGTGGAAACAAAATGCAACAAAACATTGCACAGTAAAGGCTTGTTAAACCTGGCCCTTTTTGCAGGTTTATACTCAAACTTTTTGCCTTTTGCCTCCTATTTTTCTGATCCTATTTTTGCTGTCTATAGAACTCAGGGCACTTACCACTGCTGATCAGTTCTACAGCGCATATGCTTTCTGTGTACATTTTGATTGTGATTGGTTATCCATGATTGCCATATTTGATTTACTGGTAACTCCCTAGTAAAGTGCTCTGTGTGTATTCAGAGCCTGTAAATCAAATGCTACTAGTGGGCGTGAACTAGTGATTGTGCCACCCACACCAGTAGCCTTGCAAATGTGTCTCAGACCTGCCACTGCAGTTTCTGCACACACAGTTCTTAAGTGCCATGTCAACCTGGCAAGGGAACCCACTTGCCAGGCCCTAACCTTCGCTTTTCTTACATGTAAGCCACCTCTAAGGTAGGTCCAAGGTACCCCAAAGGCAGGGTGCAGTGTATGTGAAAGGTAGGACATGTAGTGGTGTGTGTTACATGTCTTGATAGTAAAATACTATGCATTTTATTTTTCACTATTGAAGGGCTGTCTGTCCGTAGGAGCTGCCTTGTAACATCTTACAAGTGTAACTTTCCACTTGGACAAGATAGAAAAATGGTGTTCAGGTTATCGGAACTCAGAATTTAATAACATGCCTTTTAGTGAAGGTGGTTTTTAAATTGTGTGTTTGAATATGCCACTTTTAGAAAGTGAGCCTATTCTTGCTTTACCATTCCATGTGCCGCTGCCTGTTTGTGCATTCACTGTCTGGTTTTGGAGTGACAGCAGACGGGGATGTGCGTTCCCTCTGAACAGTCATAAGCGGGGGATGAGTTGTGTCCTGCATTTCCTGGGTGACTCATATCCAGGCCGAATAGCCCTGTATGCATTTAGAGTGGTGGGAGGAGTTTTCACTTGCACCTGAATGGGCTGTGACTGCCTTTCACAAAGCTGTCTCCACCTCCTGTTCTGAGACTGGCCTGAGAAAGGCAGAACTGGTTTATGTGTGCAGCAGAGCCTTTTCTTTATGCTGCCTTCAAAAAGAAAAATAGTATAAATATTGGGGCTCTGGCCTTAGAACTTTAGATCACTTCTGGAAACCAAGAGGAACCTGCCAAGAAGAAGAGCAGAAGAGCTGTTAGGAGGAGTACTGCCCCTTCGCTGAGTTGTTGCTTTGATGTGTTGGCCTGCAGTTTCTTCTTCTGTCTGTGGGCAGAGGAAAAGGACTAACAATGTGTGTCCTGCTGTGGCATCCTACTTGAAAGACTATCTTCAAGGGCTTGTGTGTGCTTGTCTCCTGCTGAGGAAGGCTAGGGACAACAAAGTCTTCCCTGTGCTCTTATCTTGAAAATCTACTGAGCACTCTGCTGGGCCTGCCTTCCCCCACCCACCGCAAGAATTTGGGGCATTATGCAAACTTGTGTTGCGTCAGAAGCTGAGGGACGGCAAAAAAGTTCCTGCTCACCAGCGCGGCCCAGCCCACTGAAGATTGCTGAGTGAGTACCCCATGTTGCCTGGTAATCACTGAAACTTAGTACGAACACTTCAAACATTGCCGGGTGAGGAGTCAGACCAGCTCTCTTGCCTTGCCTTTCCATAAGCCACAGAGAGTCTGGGGCAGCTTGGAGGTGGAGGGGGACACCATTGTCGACCCCAGCCACTGAGAAGGATGACAGCAGTGTGACGGACCCAGTGGCCCCAAACAAAGATCCTGGTGCCATAGCAAGTCTGGTCGATGTCTGAGAGCAAGAGGCCAGAGCCACGCCTCTACCCACATCATCGGATCTCAGGGCACTGTGCTAGGGAGACCCCTCAGCCAGGGAGCAGATGGGAAGAAGGAAGCCCCAAGGCCCACGTGGTACCGCCAAAGAGAAGCCGCCCTCAGGATTTGAGGAGCTGCTGTAAACGGTCAGGAGACCGCGTAGTGGGCAGCTGCTTACGTCTCCCTGTTTGTGGCTTCAGTGTGTGGGTCCCCTCCCCCAGGTTTCCCCACACCTTGGGGGCCCTGAACAGTTGAAACCAGCAGCAGTTGTGTTGGTCTTGTATGTTTTAGATAAAGATACTTTATTTTTCAAAACTGATATGGTTTCCATTTTGAGGTGTTGTTACTGTGTTAGAGGTATAAATGCTTTGCACATTACCTCTGAGATAAGCCTGTCTACTCGTGCCAAGCTACCAAGGGGGTCAGAACAGTTATCCAAGTGTGTGATACCCCCTACCCTAACTAGAAGTAAGTGTTCCTACTAGGACAAAGTGCAGCCCTCTGCCAACTAGAGACAACCATTCCTAACAAGGTTAAACACAATCAGAACGTGAGACCGCAATGAGCTTGCACTGAAACATAACTTTAGGCTAGAATGAAATGTAACATGAAGTTAAACTAAAATGCACGTTATGCCTCAAATTAATAGCTAACTTTAGCAAGTGCAGTAGGACACAAATATGTACTCAAATGTGAATGGAATGCAAATGAAATCTCTTCACACAAGAATAATGCAAAAACGTATTAAGAATTATTTCTCAAAATATTTTCAAGTGAACATATCGTGTTGTACATGAATCACCTAAGCATTACTGTGTACATGCCATTTAATCAGTTTCATGACAATTCATCTCATACATAGGATCTTCCCCTAATTATTAATATCAGTACATTAAATTTCTCCATTAGTCACAATTTAAACACACGTTTATAAGCTGCATCTATTATACGTGTAGCACTTTGAATATTCAGTACTCCATCTTTACCTATTACTACATTAATCACACAAAATACATTTGAGCACTGACTACTCACAGATATGATGCGCTCCTGCCTATCTCAAGGTGGTGTCAAATGTATGCGTCTCTAGGTGGATGCATGGGAACACCATGGTCCATCCATGGAACGCCTCCCTGGGGAATACTAACACAAGACAGTGACTTGCGCTGCCTTGCATTACTCCAGATTTACCAAGCCATCTAGGGCCATGCAAGGCTAGCAAATCACATTATAGGCTTTGCATCACCATGCACCCCCATGCATGGTGCAAGGGCAATGCATAACCCTTGCTAATATTCCCCTCATTGTACTTTAAATCATCCAGTCCAGTCCAACGCCACTTATAAAGCGCTAAAGATCAATAGACCTCCAAGCGTAAGAACAAGTCCAAGTAGATTTTACATCCCTAAAAAAGGACAGACCAAAGTTATTTGAGAATGGCACTATGGTTTCCGGCTCCCCGGATTTAGCTCTTTAGAGCACAGGCACAGGAAGTGACACAGCATGCACTTAAATCTTCAATTTAGACGTTAAGAACGCGCGGGGGGACGCACGGACAGAATAAAAGCATGCCAGACAAGAATTTGCAAGAAATTTGAACAAGCATTTGCAATGCAATAGGTCTCGCATTTGCGAGAGTTTAAGCTATTGCCATTGTAAATAACAATGCCTTTCATTTATGTTTTTAAACCAACACGTAAATAAAAGGCATTGCCATTTACAATGCCAATAGCTCAAACTCTCACAACTGCGAAACCTATTGCATTGCAAATGTTTGTTTCATTTCAAGCACTGATTACAGAATTTACACATTGAAGAGCAGGACATCAGAGCCAACCTACTCATTTCCATTCCAGCAGTCTTTAACGTGGACAAAACCATTCACACCCATGGGAGGCTATCCAAGGGCATTACCCAAACTGGCACTTGTCCTGTACTGCAACCCCCACCCCCCAAACTACTGCCTGATTGATGGTCAGCCCAGTAGTGAGGGCAGGGCCAGAAATCTCTGTGTCCCCACCAATGTACAGCAGGTCGCACCCATGGCCCATTTACTCTGGGAATAAATCCTGTGATAATTGGCAGCTACGTCACCCAGATAAGGCATGGCACCCAAGGCCTAATCTCTCCCCCCCCCTAATTTGCAGAGCCCTTGTTCAGCGTCTCTAGTTTAACAATTGTATTGGCCAAGACCTCCCTCTTTTACCAGCCAGATATGCTCATATCTCTTGAGTATCCCTGCTAAACTCTCACTTCTTCGCTCCAAGTCGAGTAGTAAAGACTGCTCACCATTTACATTCGGGAAGTCCTGTAGGTCTGGAGACGTGGGAGGCCACCTTCGTGCAGACCCCACTCGACTGAAAATGGTATGTGGGGTGGTTCACTGAAGTAACCTGTTAGCTGCCCCTCACATGGTGTTTTTCATGTAGCCCTATCATTGCTTGAAGTTTAAGACGGCCTGTCGGGGGAGGGGTGGTTTTACGCAGTGTACAGTACCAAGTATATACCAATCCTCTCTCACAATCAGTGGTCGAAGTGGGCGGGAACGGCAGGGCACGGCGTGCCCCTACTTCTTTAATTCTGAAGATTCCGTTCCCCTACTTTTTTATTATGAGCATGCGTCCCTGGACGTCAGAAATATTCTGTTTGTGGACGGGCGGGGAGCAGAAAATGAAAAGGTCTCTGTCTCTTACTTCCTGCCCAGACAAGACAAGAAAGGTGTCTGCTTCTGCTCTGCTGCTGGCACCTGCCCCCTCTTTCTTACTCCTATTCCCTCTCGTTCTAACTCCTTCTCACTTTTCTGAAAACCATGAATCCAGAAATGGTTCTCCCCGTCTCTTCCTGTCATCCATTTGTACCCCTGTGAAATGGATGCAAAAAAGAAAACCACTTTTGCTGGAAATGCTGTTTTGACATTTTTCTATTCCAAAGTGCAGCCCACGGAAATAAAATGTTCATACTCTCAAAAATAATTAAATAAAGCAAGATGGAGTGTTCTTAAAGTGGCCAGATAATTTTTTTCAAACCCCAACACATTAGTGCCACTTTACAGAGTTTGCCAGTCTTTCTTGTCTTTCAATTCACACCCCACTTCTCCTCGTGTATGTCTGCCGATCAGCGTGAAAGAAATGCTTCACAAACGGGCTCATGGAAGGGGGCCCCCCCTCGCGGGGCCTCTAAGGGATGGTGTGGGAAGGCCATGGGGAGGGTACACACAAGAGAGAGTACCCCACTATCCACAGGGAACAGGGTACAGTGACAATGTAGTCAAAGAGAAATCCCTGGGTGTACACTAAAGTAGGTGCGTGTTATGTTACTGTATGGGTACTAACAAATCATACAGGCATTCCTTATAGGGACATTAAGGGGAACTCATGTAAAAATAAAACATTAGATAAGGAGTTCCACACTAAAAGTGAACGTTCACAATCTCTTTAATATTATAATATTAGTAGTGGCGGAAAATATCAAGGCCACAGTGATAGGGGGTTTGCGAAAAGGATCCAATTGTTTCTTGTGTACTGTATTGATTAACTTTTTCTCCTTTGCTATATAATTCTGATGATTGTGATATTATGTTTTTTTATATGTAATGAATTGGTATTAATTGTCTATTGAAATTTTATTGTACTTATTCAAAGAGGTGTTCTTTGGATTTTTAATTTATTTCTCTGTGACAAGAGGTTTTATTTTTACAAAATATTAAAGAGATTGTGAACGTTCACTTTTAGGGCCAGATGTAGGAGCCCTAATACCGGTCGGTAACGGCCGAATTCGGCCGTTACCGACCGGTATTTGGGTTTCCAGATGTAGGGGCCTATATTTTACCGATTCTGTAAAGTTACCGAATCGGTAAATTTACAGAATCTGTAAAATACCGAATCGGTATATTTACCGATTCGGAAAAACCATATGTAGGTGGCACTCCTAAGAGTGCCACAGGCCCTTAAAAATCGGTATTTTACCACCCAATCCTATTGGGTGGTAAAATACCGAATTCAGGTGTGCATGCACACCTGTGCACTGTGACACACAGACATGCCCTAAGGGCATGTCTGTGTGCCACATTGCACACAAGTCCAGAATTGGGGTGCTAGAGGGTGTCAAAGTGACACCTCCTGCACCCTTGCAGGATTCGGTATTTACCGATTCTGTAAATACCGAACCTGTATTTCACATTGATTCCTATGGGCTTCAAGGCCCATAGGAATCAATGGGAAATACAGAATCGGTATTTACAGAATCTGTAAATACCGACTCTGACAGATTCGGTAATTTTTTACCTACATCTGCCTCCTTCCAATTTACCGACTTTTAAATGCCGAATCGGTATGACTCGGTATTTAAAAGTCGGTAAATCGGATTTACCTACATCTGGCCCTTAGTGTGGAACTCCTTATCTAATGTTTTATTTTTACATGATTTCCCCTTAATGTCCCTATAAGGAATGCCTGTATGATTGGTTAGTACCCATACAGTAACATAACATGCACCTACTTTAGTGTACACCCAGGGATTTCTCTTTGACAACATGGGGAGGGTACACCTCTCAGGCAGCCAGTTCAGAGACTCAGCAGGGCGCCCATTGTCGGGGAACATCCTTTACAACGCAACTTTTACCACGCAGTGCCTTTACGACGCAACTTTTACAACGCAAACCATTACAACGCATTGCGCTGGGGGGCGCTCTAGGATAGGGAATAAGTTTAATTTACTATCCAACACCTTCCCTAGTGTCCACGGGGACTGGAGTTTGAATAGTAAATGAAACTTTTCACTATCCAGCACCCCAAAGCGCTATGCGTTGTAAAGGTTTTCTTTGTAAAAAATGCGTTGTAAAGGCATGCGTGGTAAAAGCATGCGTTGTAATGTCATACATCCCCATTGTCAGCACTTTAGCCCACACAAGTTTAACTCAGCCCCCAAGCAATTCTCACACCTTCAGTTCGAAATGGGCTGTACAAGAGGTGCTTGAGGTGGCTGAGAGGAGGAGCTGCGGCCCAAGGCCCAAGTGGAGTCTGCACAAAGCAGCTTCCCCGAGATCAGAAGGTGTCACTTATGTAGATTTCAGGGGCCTCCCACATTCCCTTTTGCCCAGGGCCCCGAAAATCCTAGGACTGGCCCTGCCTGGAGGTACTGCAATACCTGGTTGATGGGTGGATTGGAAAACGAAATGTGTACGGCGGCTTTGTTTTCACAAATGTGGTCTTTTGAAACCATACTGCTTACGTTTTGTAAGCATATAAGCAGTGGACATTGAAATGGGTCCTTTCTGGGCCCTGTAGTTATGTCCTTAACTTTTCAGGAAAAAATACTTGTTGATTTCTGAATAATTACTGTACAAGTGTTAAGTTCACCATGTTCCTGCTTACATTTTACATGCTTTATTAAATCTTTCATTCCTTATGAGTGTTTGTTTTTTCCTGAATGTTGTTACTTTTTCTTTTAGGCAGCATATTGCTCTTGCCTAGTGTGTAATTTCAATTGAGTCACATCCACTTATTTATAGAAGGTCAAATTGGTTTGTTGCTGAAGGCAGTATGAGTTTCTCTCAGTGGGGCAGTATGGTGTTCAGTGAGGGAGCAGATGTAGCGCTGGGGGCAGAGCTGCTAAATTTAAGAACTGGGGAACCATGTTCAGCCTTCATGAACAGTCCCCCAGACCACTCTCCTGAGGGAGCACATTCCCATGCCAGACCATAGAAGGCACCAGAAAAGCCCTGGTGTGTTAGCACCATCAGGTGTACCCTAGCAGTGGCAAGTTTGGGTTCACCTTGAAGGCTTGCCCACCACAATCCATACTGAAGTTCACCTCCAGTCTTGCGGGCAGGCCTATGAAGCAGCACACCCTAGAGCAACAGTGACTCTGTCACTGAGGTCACAGGACCCCTGAGAAGAGCTGTCTCTAGGGCAGTGCAACTGGTGTGCCGCAACAGGCGCTGACTTTCAGTGGGGGCAGAGTAAATTATGGTTTTAAAAGCACTTGCTGCCTCCTTTCTGGCCGCCAGCTATTTTCGGCAATAATAAAAATGTCATGATAACTCTGATGAATAAACTTCTTCCTAGAGCGAGATCGGAGATTTGTCTAGTGGAAGTTTTGACTCATGGAAAGATAGCACAGAGGGTTAATGTGCCTGCGGCAAAGAAAATGTACCAGGCCCATCACAAAGTGCACATATTGTAAATAGGTCAGTGGGTTACTATTTTTGTCAGTGAGATCCTTTTTCTACTTGCAGTTTATAAGTTAAAATCCTAACAAAGAACAGTTCGCTACTTACTTTCATCTAAGAGCTGCATGCAAACTGCAAGGTATAAACTAGAGCGTTATGGTTTTTTCCCTAAGCCTTTGCTTATCTTAATGTTGCAAAAAGTGTTATTTTTGATACAAATCAATAATGATTTTTAAAAAGAACCCCCAATCATGGTAGTAAGTTTTAAATTCTGAGTTTGTGTTTCTCCAGGCCAATCACTATTAAACTATACTGTCTACTAGTATGGTTATCATGTGACTCCTACACCTTGTAGTCCTTTGTCTTATGTAATATTTCCTATACAGTCATTTACACATGTAAAAATGATTATCTCTGTGTATATTGCTGACAACAGAAACTCCATGGCTCGGAAACAAATGGCTTGTGCTTCCACTTTTAAGCATTTTTGGGACATTCTGCGATTAAAATAAATTCACAAAGTGGAATATGTTTCTAATGTCAATAGCTCATATTAATCGTTAAATAATCATGTGTATCCATTGGTTGAATTACATTACATAATAAGCTGTAACTGGTCAGTGAAATGCCACACAAACACTAAAGATTGGGATGTTTTGCGCATCCCGGCCACACCTCTAACTCCGCCCACTGATCCAATCCTCAGGATATTCCCGCCCTCTGATTCTCCGCCCACAGTTCCCCTACTTTTATTTCCCCACTTCGACCACTGCTCACAATGTTTACCACCCTTCTATTCTCCCTGACCTGGAGCAGTCAGAGGGACAGAGCTGCCTTCGTATTTTGCACTCTATTTGTGCAAAGTACAGTTGCTGTGTACAGCGAATACCTCTGCCCCCAGGGCCCTGTTTTCAAAGGGCCTGGCCCTATTGTGCTGTGCAGAGCACAGAGAGCCCTTTGAAAGTGGAGACCTTGCCTGCTGAAACTCTACCCGTCTCGGGGTTGCCACAATAGCCAGGCAAACTTTTTGTTTTGGTCTCGGCTGTATTCTCCAGGTGTTGAGTTACCAATCTGTGGTGCATCCTTTTACCACCAAAGCCGTCCCAACAGACCTGCCTGGCCAGTTCCAGAGGGCGACTATTATGTGGCGTTTGCTGAGCTTTGTGTCGGCTGACACACGGCTGCCGCACTGTGAGGTGACTGCTGACCTCTGTGACACACTGTCTTCTCGGGGGCAGGTCAGCCTTTGATGTCGGCCCTTGTAGGAAGCACGAGGCCTATTTGGGCTATTAATATTCCTTGGCATTTCCTCTGTTTAACCACAGGCCACTTCCCTAAACACCGCAGGACACTGGTTGATTAAACTGACACCGGCCCTGGGGCTATGCTTGCCGGGCAACCAGCTCAAATGGTTTTTGTTACCAGAGCTTAGCGGTTCATAACTTGAAAACAGCAATTTTTAAAAAAAAACATTTGGAGCGCTGGCAAGACGTCTGTGAAGCTAAAGGAGTTTAGAAATTGTTCAATCTAGCACAGGCAGGGGCGTAACACAGGCCCCCGCAGCCCACGCGGTGCGGGGGGGCCTCAAGCTCAAAGGGGCCCCCTCGGCACTGCAGTCTGGCCAGAGAGCTCATGATTGAGCCTGGAGGGGGCCCCTCTACGTACCGTGCAGGGAGGCCCCCTCAGTTTTCGTTACGCCAGTGAGCACAGGAGTAATGTAATGGCCTGCACATGGGCCCTGCTTGGATTTGTAAGCATGCCGTAATTTTTGATGGCATGACGTAAATACGCTTTTATTGATGATCTGTTGGCAATTAGCGCACAGTTTCCTTTCTTTAGCTGCAACAGACGTGCTGTAACAAATCACAAGTGATATATTACGTTTAGTTGGGTTTTTTTTAAAGCGAGCAATCCTTTATTTAACATTTGGACTTTGCAGCTAGAGTACACAAGCCAAATGTTTTCTTGGAAACGCTTTTTTTTCTCACTTTATACCAGATATACCCTTTGCGAGGTAGTTTAGAAGTGATGCAAATTAATATACTTTAGCTTTGAGCCTTACAAATCGCCCTTAAAAGTCGAGTTACAAATTTTTTGCCCAAGACAAAAGAAATCAAATGATTTGCTTGACGTGCTCTGAGATCTCTTGGCCCTATGAAAATTATACCCGCCCCCACAGTGCCCAGGCCTAGCATCCACAACCCGCCCCTCCTCGTATATTCCCCTGTCTTCACTCACTGTACTGCTGCAGAGCGCGGTGTCCCTGAAGCAGGCGCCGTGCTCCGACCAGGAAGAGGCTGAGGGTGGGAGGGCGGGGAGATACTCTCCCCTGCTACAGTGGCTGCAGGCAGACGCTGGGAGGGAGTGCCCGTCCGGGGTGGTTGTTGGGGGGGAGCTGCACTCCCTTCACCCCCCTGCACCTCCGCTCTCCGTGGCTTCCCTACAAGGGACGCCACGCAGATAAAGTAATGCACACGTTGGAAAGACGCCCAAAAATGCAGGAGTCCTACTAAAAGTAGCCTGTTAACACATGACGAGCGTTCTCAGTGCGCCCAATCGCAAACTGGTGCATGCAAGGCAGCATGACAAAGCTTCTGATAAGAAACTTCATCACGGCAGCCGTAATGCAGGCGACTGAGTCCGGAGGAGCTGTCTGAATACCGGACAGGGAGGCAACGAAAAACCCTCCTTTCTAATGGGAAGCCAGAGTTTACCATAAACGCTGATGCTACCCAATGGTAAGAAGGGGCGGGGCTTAGAGCCCCCTGGTTGTTTACAAGATCTCTCGCAGGGCGGGGCAGCTTCGCTGCCACACCTACGCGAGACCTAAAAAGTAGTGAAAATGAGTCAAGATCGGGAAGGATGTGATCTAGAGGGTGCTCTAGTCTTGCGTGCTCCCTAGTTCTGAATGGCGTGCCATCATCTGCAATACCAGCACAGAGCTGCACTGCAGTGATTTAATTTGGCTCTAGCTGAAGGCATGGCAATTGTAGCCAAAAGCCTCTGTGACAGAAAAGGACTAAACCCCTAAGCAAGTTATTTTAATTTGTGTACTGCTGTTCTGACCCGCTCTGCTTCTGATCTCAAAACGTCTTCCGAGGAAAATGTTGGCTGAATGAGTGGAATGTAGAAACCTTGGGCAGATTTGCAAGCCCCTTGCAACAATTGTACGCCACTGTTGCATCAATTTTGTGACTCAGCGGCGGCATAAACCATGCGCCATGTTGTGCAGTATTTACAACGTGACGCATCTAGGGAGATGCATCACATTGTAAACCCCTGCGCCACATGAAACCTGCATCAGGTTTCATGTGGGCGTTCCCACGCAGGGTGGGCGTTCCCTCGCAGGTACGCCTCGTAAAAGTGACTCAGTGAAATCTACAAGATTTCAAGGAGTCACTTTTAAGGCCATTCTGCGTCAAAACCCTGTAGCTGCTTGAAGCAGGTGTAAGGATTGATACAGCATGTCAAGCATGGGGCACCCACGAGCCTTGCTGGAGCCGCGTTGCGCTTGCGATGCGACTCCAGCAATGCGCCGCCTTTCCGCCGGGGGATGCAACACGCATCTGCCCATCCGTGCTCCACGGCGCGCTGCATTTTAAATGCGGCGCATCAGTGGTGGTGCACGGGTGGTTTGGCGTGACGTAACTTTTCTGGTGTATCCCTGCTGATTAGCAGAGATGCGCCAGAAATTGTAAATCTGCCCCCTTATTTTAATGCATTTTTTCATAAATATTGATGGAAATGATTCAAAACGCGGATACAACGTGGAGACAACAAATAAGGTTTTCCCTTTTCTTACTTTATTAAACAGGAGCAAGGAAAAATTACTCTTGCCGTGGACTGTTGGAAAGAAGTTCAACAAAATTGAACCCTGTTTCCGCAACCAATCAGCATTCAGCACTACCCGTTACAGTCTCCTTCCCCCTTTGCAGGTAGCAAGTTCTCTTATCAGCTCATGTAGAAGTGACAAACAGAAAGTTCTGTAATATAGCAATCACAACAGCAATCACAGAGAATATAATAAAACATTGCTCCCAGCTTCGTAGGTGGAAGGAAAGGCAGACGTTTTCATCGATAAACTGGCATTGTAAGATAAGAAATGACACACACGGCAGGCAAAATAATCTAGTGTCTATAGCAGAGAAATAGCGTTTCCCTCTGAGCCTTCAAAAAAAACAAGGCTTTTGTTCACTATATTTTGGAAAATCTTCATTGCATGGGAAAACCAGACACACACCATATTATGCTTGTTTACAGCATATGCAGAATGTGTGTATTGTAGCACCTGTACATCACTTACTACCCCAGTGCAGGGTACTGAGGCGCTTGTTATGAACCACCAAAGCCCATACTACAGATGAGGCACACTGCCCTGGTCTGTGCCGTGGTGCACCTTTAACCAAGTATGTTGTGCACAGACCAGGTCAATGTGTCCTTCATGCGATCTTTGCGTTTTGTGCCTCTGAACGCCCATTACATTTCATATAATTTAATATTTATGTATCCGAGTGCATTTTCTTCATTTAAAAACAAGCACTGCATTTACTAATGATTGCACATGTACAACCTATAATATTTGCTTTATTGTAGTCAGAAAGCGCATCAAGTATTCATCTATATTTATAGATTAATGCCATATTTAACGTGTAATAGAATTTAGCGAAGCTGCAACAGAATTAATTTGCTAATTCTTGCATTTTACATCATCACGAGATATATGCCTTCTCAAAATACCCAGAAGAGTGTACGTTGGTCTGGTATAGACAAATATTAGGCAGAGGGAAATCTTCAACCACCTAGGAGACTGGTTTTTGCGAGCGGAACTGCAAACATCACTAGAGACGGCCACCAGCTCCTCGGAGCCAGGAGGTCCTGATGAGTTTGGGAATACCATAACTGAGACAAAGTGACCTTCTGTGAGTACAGAGCCATCTAAACAAGAAGCATGAACAATTCAAGCAGCAGTAGACTTCCTGCTTAACGGTTCTCATCCTCAAGCTATCTGTGGTCTGGTCAAACCATCTTCTCTCATTCGCACCTTTGATGAAGAATAAATGAATGAAGCACGGATGTATGACGTTACAACGCATACTTTTACCACGCATGCCTTTACAACGCGGTTTTTACATCGCAAACCTTTACTACGCATAGCGCTTTGGGGTGCTGGATAGTGAAAAGTTTAATTTACTATTCCAACTCCAGTCCCCGTGGACACTAGGGAAGGTGTTGGATGGTAAATTAAACTTATTTCCTATCCTAGAGCGCCCCCCAGCGCAATGCGTTGTAATGGTTTGCGTTGTAATGGTTGCGTTGTAATGGTAGTACGTTGTAAACGTTTTGTTGTAAAGGTTTTTCACCATGAAGCACTGATTCACTGGTAATTAAACACACACGCTGTCTAAAGCGCACTCTACCATCTTAATGCTAGGAGCTAAACACCAGTATTAAATATTAACATCTCAAGGAGGACCTGAACAAAATGTTGTCATCGTGTAACACATTTATTCTTAACGACACATTGATACTTTCAGTCACACCAAAACGGGTGCCACAGCAGTGACGGAGAGTTTAATTAAATAAACATTTTTATTAACGCACATATTAGATTCTATGTCTGAAACTAGCCATCAGCATCACATAATAATATCACACTATCTTGATATGGTGTAGAATGGATTCCTTTCTAATAATAATGCATTGACATCTTAGATGACTTTACAATCTTTTACTATGGCCATTACACCATTTTCATATGTGTTATTTATTTGTAATAGCAATTTAAAAAACGTATTGATTTGCATGCAATGACGGTGTCTGGCACTAAACCTCGCTACTTTTATTTACATGTTTTATTATATTTGCAATGGCTTTGATTAGTTGAGCATAAATAAATAAACTTGAACAAGCATGTTGTTCAGCTAAGGTAAGAAGGCTAGGGGTCACCTAAAGAAACTCACACGGGTGCCTTTTGGTGCTAAGACAGTTTAGCGAGGGGCTAGAAGGGAGGGTTGATTACCAGCGGCTGGTTCCATCAATCAATGCATTGAAGTGCTGAAGCACATCACAATGTTGCAATTCTTTTTAATACTTTGCTTATGAATAGCTTTTATTGCTGCTATTGCATTTGTCTTTATAGCTACAGCTGCACATGTTATCTGCACTTGATTAGGCCATCAATTTTAATAAAGTCTTTAAAAGTATAGTGTGGCTTTCCATGCTGAAATGATTTTGAACACATTAACAGAGTAAATAATCATGCATTCTCACAAGACTGATTGTTGCCCATTACACACCATCCTCATGTAATTTGTAGGTGGTCCACGTGTTACAGTCCACCAGATTCTCTGTCTCAAGTTCGTAAATTGACGGGGGCATGGCTTGGTGCCCGAGGGTCATGGTGGCTGCTGAGTGAGGCTCCGTGGTGGGACCTGAAGACACGACGTTACGAGTGGTCCGCGCTCACACTGACATTGTGAGCAGACATCTGAATTTGTCAGGAACACTTCGAGCTGCCTGAAAATCCCTGTGATGTACAGTGGACCTTTATTTTGAGGCTGTAAGTTTGCAGCGATCCCGTCTCTATAAACGGCCGTCATTTTGATCTGCTTGCGCGATTACGGCGCTTCCTCAAGCAGGGCCGGCTCTAGGCTCATGGTGGCCCTGGGCAAGGAGCTTAGGTAGGGGGCCCGGAAGAGGGGTCCAGGCGGGGCAGAGTGCGCAGGCCAGTAAAGAGGGGAGGGGGTCAGGGTGTTTAGAAGTGGAACAGGGCCGGAGGCTGCCAAATCCCTGCCAGGGGCCACCACGCAAATATGTATCCATCCTCAGAGGATTAATATATTAAGGATATATATTGGCGTGGTGGCCCCTGGGGTTTGGTGGCCCTGTGCAGGTGCACAGCTTGCACATGCCTAAAGCCGGCCCAGCCTCAAGCTTCTCTCACTGGAGTCCCTCCTAAATAAAATGCTCTCCATTGCTTTAGTTGCCCAGGATTGCCAATGTTTTGCAGCAACTAAGGAGATATTTGGAAACTGGCATATGCTTACTTTTAATGCTTCTCACATTTCCACAACGTTTTGCACCGCAGCCATTTTAGGAGAATTGCCTCTTCATGAAACTTTTCCTCATACTACAGTACAATGATGCCACACGTTGCATGCTTCACCTGTTCTTTTCCAAGGATTGCGATGTTTTTATATTGTCACTCTTCACACTGAAATCTGGCGCTTTATTACTGCATATATTTGTTTGCTTTCTGCATCAGCGCTGGTGAGACAAGCTGCGAAGTGGCCATTTTAGTGCCAGTCCTAGCTACACTGATATTCATTACACACTTTTATAACCTCTATGGCACGATTTCAAGCAATTTTGAATATGTTTTTGACTGTTTTCTTTAGTAAATGCGACTGATAGGTTTTGGACTCACAAGATTATTTCTCAATAGCTACGCTATGTCTTTTGTCCGTCATACCTTTCTCCTGTAGATGTCGTCTCAAAGTATGGTGGACCACTCTTCTTAAATGAGTACTACGAATTTCAATGTGGCATGAGATTTTAAGGGCAGATTAAAATCATTACAAACTCTATCTTCTACTCTAAACTGCAGTGTATCTTTGTAAAGAATTCAAAGAGTTTCTCAGAATTTTCCAAGCTAGAAGATTCCTTAGCGTCTTCCTCATACAATTCAGAGACTACGATTGATTCCTCTCAAACTGCTCCTGGGAAATCAAATACTAAACGACTGAAAAAAGACCCTCCTTCACCTCCTAAACAAACTTCCCTTGTCTCCATGGAGTAATTGCTAGAGGAAATTAGAACCCTTCATCCTTTTCATGGAAGAGACTAATGCTAAACTTCAGGTCTTGACAGACAACTGGTCGCAGCTTGAAACAAGAGTTTCTTCAGTTGAGCAATCACTAACCTCTTTAAAGGAAACTAGTGTTCACGTTTCCCATCTGCATTCTCAAGTTTCTACACTCCAGAAGCAAGTTGAGAACTTAGAAAATCGTAATAGACGGAATAACTTATGTATTTACGGTTTAAATGAAGGAATCGAAGGCTCTGACCCGCTAGTTTTTATCAAATCATTTCTACCCATACTGCTTCATATGCCAGCAGACACAGTCTTAAATATCCAACAAGCGCACCGATTAGGTCGTCCACCATCTCTTGTATCTTCTTCACAAAAGCCAAGAGGAGTCATCTTGTATTTTTTATAATACACAGATTTATTGAAAGTTCTGGCAGCATTTAAATCTTCCCCAAAAATGACCTGGTCTGGCTCCTCCCTGTTCTTTGCTCAAGACTATGCTAAAGCTACAGCCACACGACAGAAGACTTGGACACATTGGAGCTGCCAGATTGCCAGAAGCCCAGTACCTGCTGTCCCTGCTACAGGAGTAGCCCAGAATCATCGTCCTAGCGCTGTTGGGAGACGCTGACCACCGCGAGGCCGCAGAGGAGGACGAGGCGCCGGCCCCGGGACTGCGAGGACCAGCATACACCATCTCCAGCTGGTCCTCTTCCCATGAGAGCCGCGCCCCCTCACAGTGCCCCGCCCCCAGCAGAACGCTACAACTGCTCGCGGCACCCGCTTCGCGGGTGCCACTCGTGGATTTGCCTTCTTGCCACAGATTCCCAGAAGCCCAGTATCTGCTGTCCCTGCTACAGGAGTAGCCCAGAATCATCGTCCTAGCGCTGTTGGGAGACGCTGACCACCGCGAGGCCGCAGAGGAGGACGAGGCGCCGGCCCCGGGACTGCGAGGACCAGCATACACCATCTCCAGCTGGTCCTCTTCCCGTGAGAGCCGTGCCCCCTCACAGTGCCCCGCCCCCAGCAGAGCGCTACAACTGCTCGCGGCACCCGCTTCGCGGGTGCCACTCGTGGATTTGCCTTCTTGCCACAGATTGCCAGAAGCCCAGTACCTGCTGTCCCTGCTACAGGAATAGCCCAGAATCATCGTCCTAGCGCTGTTGGGAGACGCTGACCACCGCGAGGCCGCAGAGGAGGACGAGGCGCCGGCCCCGGGACTGCGAGGACCAGCATACACCATCTCCAGCTGGTCCTCTTCCTGTGAGAGCCGCGCCCCCTCACAGTGCCCCGCCCCCAGCAGAGCGCTACAACTGCTCGCGGCACCCGCTTTGCGGGTGCCACTCGTGGATTTGCCTTCTTGCCACAGATTGCCAGAAGCCCAGTACCTGCTGTCCCTGCTACAGGAGTAGCCCAGAATCATTGTCCTAGCGCTGTTGGGAGACGCTGACCACCGCGAGGCCGCAGAGGAGGACGAGGCACTGGCCCTGGACTGCGAGAACCAGCATACACCATCTCCAGCTGGTCCTCTTCCCGTGAGAGCCGCGCCCCTCACAGTGCCCCGCCCCTACAACTCTTCACTCCCTAAAAGCGCTACCTGGACCGCGCATCGCGGGACGCGCGCGGGTCGAAGCTCGGGGCGAAGACCGGGCAAAGAGTGGGCCGTTTGAGGCCGTTCGAGAACGTGAGAGTCCGGTCCGGCCCATACCCCTAAGCTCCACATCCTGGTTGTCCAGACACAGATATCCATTATCTCTCCGTCCTCTACAATAATCCCGACAAGCAGCTCAGAAAGATCTCTTAACAACTTACCACAGAAAAATGAATACGAGATCTAGCAAGCAGAAAAAATCCAAAAAGAACGGGATAGGAGAAAAATTGTTAGGTCCAATGGAGGACTTTCTCACTAAAGCAAATTCATTCATCGACCACAGCATAAGTCTAATGGAGGGAAGAGTTTCAACCGAACTTGCAATTGCACGCCGCTCTTCAATGGGGCCACTAGCAACCGCAAGAACCCCAGAAGTACAGTCAGCGCAAAACCAAACCTCGGCGACCGTAAATAGACTCAGTCTTCCAAACAACGTAAACCTTTCAGCCTCCCAATTATCTATAACTTTTACAGAGAGTGAGTTAGAGAAAACCCCTGACATCTTCCCTGACCCAACCCCTGAAGAAATAAGGCAAATGAGAGGGAAGCGGGAGGGTGCCATAAAGAAAAGGAAAGCTAGGAAAAATCCAGAGCACACCAGCAACATCAAAGCGACCGAACACATAGTCCTGGTCGATGATACTAATCCGGCAACGCTACCCCATCACCCGGCTCCCCCAAACAACAACATCGTAACAATCCACCATGTACCACATGACCTTCAAGACTCCTTAACCTCAGAACTTCCTAGCCTACATCAATCTGGTAGAGACAGAGAATCAGCGAGGCTAATTAAGGAGATAGCCTCCCTACTAAATTCTTACATTCGCCCTCTGGAATCCAGACTTAGCAATATTGAGAGCCAACTAACAAAAATCTCTGGCTCTCTCAAACCTATAATCCCACAACCCCACCCCAAACCAGCCCCAAACCCCATGTCCACACTTTCCGCAACTAAGAAACCCGCAACTTTACCTCCACCACAGACTAAAAAACAAACTACAGTAAAACTTCCCACAGTAATAAACCCTCCCACTGCACAAAAAACAATTCCAAAGTCCCTGACCATCCCTCCACAAACTATTTCCCACCCGACTCCAATAGTAAATACGCCAACCACAAATACGCCCGCTCCTAAAACCCCCGCTAACACAAACACAAATCCTCCAAAAACAAAAGGTCACCCGGGAGGGACTACAGATCAAAGACCTACTTTAAACTTGCCCCCTGAGGCATCTCCATATGTGGTAGTTATGACGGGGGTCCCCGAACTCACAGGTGAGGGGTCGGAACCTAACTGGTCGTTAAAGAACAAAGTCCAGTATTGGTTAAATACAAATCGCCCCGTCCCACCTCCCTGGAAAAGCAAAATAGTATCAGTATCCCGGACCCCGTGGGTAGGCCATAGAAAAAAAACCATTCGGGGGGATTGCATAGTAATCACGTTTGAGGACCCCAGCATAGCCGATTACATCTGCTCCTGGGAATATAATAACACCTCAGGGGGGATTGCAACAAGACCTCTGTCGTACTTTTACCCAAAAAGGTATAATACCAACAACTACATACGTGATAATGATAACATCTGGCGGAAACCAATCCCACAGCCATGGGAGTTAGACCTTACTGGTCCTAATTTACCACCACGACTTAATGACCCCGATAACTCCTGGTGGCCAGTAAATCAGAACCACCAGCAGAGAGAAGTCCCATGGCAGCTCATCGGCCCACAAAACAGATTCAGAAACTGGGAGCAGTGGGAGAGACCATCCCACCAACCTTATGGACCCAGTTACAGAGATAACATCTATGGGCAAAACTGGCTGGGCATACCAACCTCGAACCGGTTTAGCGGCCTGGAAATGGTCGATTGACCAACAATCATACCCCCGGACCCCTCACAAATAACCTTGACCCCTCCTGTCCCTATCCCAGCCCCCTTACAAATAGAAAACGCAGCTCCAGAAAACACGTCCACTCAGCTTTCTGTGATCTTCTGGAATGTGGCTGGCCTCCGAAATAAGATCGAGGATGGCTCGGCCGCCGGTTTCCTAAAGGACACTCAAATCATTTGCCTACAAGAGACCTGGGCAACGGCGTCCCTTCACCTTGTAGGGTACAGGACCTTTACATCCCCCGCCCTTCCCAGCATTTCAGGCAGACCAAAAGGGGGACTGGTAATCTACCTGGCAAATACAATCCCAGATATGAAGATCCTCAAGGTAGATCTATTAACGAACTTCCAGATCCTCACTGTCATGCTAGGGAAAAAACTTTCCATCTCCATAATCAATATATACAATAATCTAGAGGATGAAAACTTTGTGCGTATTCTTTCCACAATTCAGGAAAAAATAACTGAACACTGCCACTCTAAACAGAAAACGGAAAATGCCCACATATTATGGGGAGGAGATTTTAACCTACACCCTTGTCCCAATATTGATACCTGCGGCCTGGTGGACGAGCACAATAACTCCTTAGCCCACTTTATCCATTCAGGAGTAGGGTCAGCCATGAACAAAATACTTTCTGATTTGGACTTACAAATCTTAAATCCCATTCATCAATCCAATAACACACCAGAACCGACGTATAGAGGAAGAGGCCACAAGACGACCGTGGACTACGCAATAGCCACAGAAGCTTTGAAAGACCAAATTAACAATTTTAAAATCTTGGAAAATAACTTCAGCGACCACTCCGCCATAAGCTTAAATTTAGGAACAAACCAATCAATAACAGTGATGACAACCATAGCATCCGCATTAACGCAGAATAGGCTTGAACTGGGCAAAAGGAACGGATTTACCATAAGATGGGAAAAAGTGGACCCTAACATTCTGACAAAGCGGCTAATAACATCTGCCTATGGCAATATTATGATCTATCTCGATCCCTATGCGGAGCCAAAACAAATATTGGAAAACTTCAATATAGTAATAGAACAAGTTAAAAACTTTCTAACTAAAACATCTAAACAAAACAGCTCCACAGGATGGTTTAACCGAGACTGCACCAAAGCGCATACCAATCTGAAGAAAGCTCTCGGAAACCCAAACAGACACAAGTCAAACATCCAAACTCTTCGACAGGAGTATAACTCTGCTAGAAAAACAAGGAAAAAAGAACTAAAACAATCCCTGTGGAGCGCTTTGCACCAGAGCGCACTCACGAAAGACAGCCAGGCATTCTGGAAAATAGTTAAAACCCCATTCCTAACTGACTCCAACGGCCCAAAAATCGATGTGGCTATTGATGAGGACACGTGGGTGAATCACTTTTCGAAAATCTTCAATTTGACACCTACTAATGAAGAACCCCAGTCTATCATCAATCCAGTAACTTATCCTATACCATTGGAGGTGGATCTACAGGACTTTGGTGGACCTAGGGACCATTGTGTAGTATGTATGGGAAGTTTGAAAGAGGTTTGGATGTGGTGTAAGTGTAATTTGTTCAACTGTAAATGTTTTGTATATTGTGTACATATTTGTATATAGTATAAGGAGTTTTTCGCACAGAGAATATTTCTTTCAAAAAATTTTACAAAAGAAAAAATTAAGCTAGATCATTAAATGATGCAAATGAGCAAGCAGACATTTATGTTTTATTCATAGAGGTCACTAACAAGTTTCAGTGTTTCAAAAAACGATCAGTCCTGGCACACATATTGTTATTTATGGCACATACAATGGCACAGAGTCCGATTTTGGAGATGGACACTAAGACTACTGGGGATTTTCAAATCTCAGTGAAAGATATGCTAAATCTGATTTTGGGGGAAATAAGAGAGATGAAGCAATTTCAAAAGGCGGTATTGGCAGTAATTGGTAAGCGTCTGGATAAAATTGAAGATTCAATGGTTTCTTTTACAATTCGATTTCAAGAATCTGATACCAGAATTTCAGGGTTGGAGGGCAATATGACTATTGTACAGAAAGAGGTGTCTACTGTATTCAAATGTTTGAAAGCCTTTGAAATTAAATTGGATGAGTTAGAAAATTATAATAGAAGGTCAAACCTTCGAGTAGTGGCCGTGCCAGAGAATATTGAAGGCTCGGATATGATGCAATGGATTACTTCTTTCTTTTCTCGAGAGGTAATCCCTGAGTTCAAGGGAGACTTAACAATCACACGTGCGCACCGAGTTCCAGCTCGTCCATTTCCTAATTCTCCGTTTCCCCAGACAATTATTGTTAACTTCGCTGATGTCCGCGTCAAAGAAACAATCCTATCACAGGCCTTTAAGCAAAGACAATTTCATGCCAATCCAACAACTAAATGTCGGATTTTCTCTGATATGTCGGCTGCCGCTGCCAGACGGAGAAAAGACTTTGTAAAGATTTTGCAATTATTTAAGGACAAGGGTGTGCAAGCCTCGATGGCACAGCAGGCAAAGTTACAAGTATTGATCAAAGTCAAATTCTACTTGTTCACTGATGTTGATGAGGCACGTGAGATGCTTAACCAGCTGGCGCAGAGTTAGGCCCAAATTAGATATTAGATGTAACTAGATATGATTGTGGGGGGGGTTAGGTGAGGAACAGGGGGGTCATGGAGCCAGGGGCGCAACAACAAGGCGTCTCCATGAGAGGGTTTAGTGTCAGGTGGCCAGCGTGGGGAGGAGGTGAAGGTGTAGTACAGGGCCACAGGGCTAGGTGCTGGAGGGGAGCACCTGAGGTGGGGTGTGGGATGGGGGGGGTGAAATGAAAAAATTGAAGTTCTTGTTGGATTTCGATGGAAAAATAAGTTGGCAAGAAGTTTGTTTCAATGATTTATCAAAGATTTATATAGATGTCTACTGAGGGGCTTAGAGTGATTTCCTTCAACGTTAATGGGCTGAATAATCAGAAAAAAATGGGAGCTATTGATCTATGGATTAAGTCAGAGCGACCAGCTGTTGTAATGTTGCAAGAAACCCATATTTCTGCTGCTAAAATTAATTCTTTTTCCATGTTTAAAACCTAGTCGTTATATTGAGGGTTTTCATGTGCTCAAGAATCTAAAAGTGGGGTCGCTATTTTTTTAAATCAGAATTTAGATGCAGAAATTATCCAGTTTGAAGACGGAGGGGCAGGGCGGTGGTGTTGGGCCTCGTGTTTAATAAAAGATAGGAAGAGACCAATCACTTTTGTCAGTTTTTATGCCCCAGTGGAAGACCGTGCCCCAATCTATGACGAGGTATTTCAATCTTTGCTGTTAGTGATAGGTGGTGATTTTAATATCCTTATGGATATAAAATTAGACTCCACTGGTGCCTCGAAGAAACAATCTAAACCAAAATCAAGAAGGTCCATTATGCAGAATATATCTTTATTAGATCTCTGTGACCCATGGCGATCTAAATTTCCACAGAAAAAAGAATTCACTTGTTGGTCAGGGAGACATAGATCCTCATCTCGTTTAGATTTTTTTCTGGCATCTCGGTTACTAAAATTTTCTTATCAAAAATGTTTTCAAAATGGTTTCTCAGACCACGCAATTTTGCTAATTCAATTTGAAGTAGGGGAAGAAATTAAGTCTTCTAAAAGATGGATATTTAATAAAATGTATCTGCAGGATAGTAATTGGATCTCTTTTTTAAAAATCGAAATTGCTGAGTTCATTGCTCGCAATTTAGATACGGGCCCACTGCATATTGTTTGGGACTCATTAAAAGCCTTTATTCACGGTATCGTAATTTAGTAAAGACGCAGAAGAATGGCGTACTATTAAACAAACTAAGACTTTACTTTATCAAAAAATCCATTCACTTACTCTGCTTCGACAATCTAATCCTTCTAGTGATGTACAAAAAAAATTAAATGAGGCCAAACGCGAACTTAATACGTTTTTTTTTTACACAGAGTGAACAGCAATTTTTGATAAAATCTCAGAGGATTTACACGGAGAGTAATTTCTCTGGTAAACTCCTCGCATGGCAGGCAAAAGAGCAAGTTGCTGCAAATTTGATCCACTCTTTAAAGTGCCCTGTCACTCAAGTAGAAGTATCAGAGGCGGATGCTATTGGCACTATTATGTTGTCCCATTATAAACAGATTTATAGCCAAAAGCAAAAAATAGATCATCCTAGGCTCTCAAATTTCTTATCCAGATATGATATGCCCTCTTTATCTCAGGTAGATAGTGATTCAATGATGCGCTTATTTTCTGAATTAGAATTAGTGGTTAAGAATTTACCAATTGGTAAAGCTTGTGGTCCGGACGGCCTTCCAGCTGAATTTTTAAAGATTTCCTTTAGTGCTTTTTCTGATTTATTACTACAATTATTTAATTATATGTTAATGGGTGGCCAAGTTTCAGACTCTTTTGGGGAGGGGACAGTTGTTAGTTTTCCGAAGAAAGGTAAAGATTCAAAAGACTCTAACTCATACAGGCCTATCACATTACTTAATACTGATTATAAGATCCTCACTAAATTACTATCAATACGTTTTAATTCCATTGCAACGGATCTTATTCATTCAGATCAGAACGGTTTTGTGGCAGGCCGGCAGTTAGTTACCAATACTCATTTTCTCACGGAGGCTTTAGATTATTTTCAGATAAAAAAAATCCCGGCTTTAATTTTATTATTAGACGCAGAGAAAGCTTTTGATTTGGTGGTATGGACAACTTTATTTGCTATTTTAAAACATTTCGGAATCCCTTCACAAATTATTAGTTTAATTTAAAATGTATACACGGGTGCCAGAGCCAACATAATGATTAATTCTGTTATGGTGGGCACAGTGTCGGTCCAACGGGGCACCAGGCAGGGTTGTCCCTTATCCCCTATTTTTTTTGCTTTTTTTATTGAACCCTTAGCCACAGCAATTTGAGAATCTGTAAATATCCCTCCATCGATTGTTTCTATGGCAAAAATTAAACTTTATGCCAATGATATTATGCTGATAATTAAGACGGATATCCAATCCCAGACTGCTGCTTTACAGCTTTTTGAAGAATTCAAGGCCTTGTGAGGTTACCAAATTAATAAAAAAAAGACGTAAATACTAGTTTGCGGTGGGGGGGAGGTGGATTTACATGATGATTTAGTTGGCTGCATTAATTCAAGACCGAAACGGTATTTAGGGGTCATGTTTTTCACTTTGATTTCCGATTTAGTTAAGTTGAATTTTGATCCACTTTTACGGAAGGTACAATCTTTGTTTACTAGATGGGATTCATTGCCATTTACTATTATGGAACGGGTGGCACTTATAAATATGTCTATACTTCCACGATTTAATTTTTTATTCTCAGCTATTCCGTGTTTTTTGCCTAGTAGCTTGTTTTCAAAAGTAGAATCATTATTCTCAGGGTTTACATGGGCAAAAAACGCCCTAGGATAGCAATGAAGACCCTTTATGCGGATATCGAATTGGGAGGCTTATCCGTACCTAACCTTAGAGATTATTATAGTGCATACTTCGCTCAATATTTAGAACGATTTAAATCCGGAATGCAGAGTCCAAAAGTATTTATTAATTTCTTTTTTGATCAAATTTGCCAAGAGGCTCAAACCCCAGTTCCTTTGCACATCCCTAAATCACCAAAACTCAGCCGGTATAAGATGGTGCATTGGTTTTTTAAACGTCGTGATGTTTTTCTTAAAAGGTATTCTCTCCCGCAGTTTAATTCTAGAACTCCCCTAAGGAATGCTCTCATTTTCATGGGAATGAAAATTGGAGTGGATACTGCTTTTCAATGGGAACGGGCTGGGTTTTGTACCCTATCAGATTTTTTTAAGAGAAGGGGTTTGTTTGTTACCAGGAGAGATGCAGCAATTAATTTCAGGGAATTTTATGCTATTAGGGTCCTATGTTTCGATTTTCAAAACACTGGAACAAGTTGAGCCAAGAATTATTGGTTCTCCTTGCCAGTTGTGGGATGATTTGTTTTTGATCCCCCAGATGAGGAAGCCAGGGGCATGGAAACGTTGTCTAGCTCAACATATTGAGTTAGATCTTAGTACGAAAGCCATCAAAAAATGGCAAGAACAGGAGAATCATGTTCTTACTATGAACAACTGGAAAAGTATAAATAAGTTGAATTTTAGTGTTCTTCGAGGATCTAATTGGAGGAGAATGTTTTTTTTCAGTAAATGGCTCCTATACCGTACTCCGGCCGCCATCTCTAAAATGTATGTTAATACCAGTGCCATCTGTTTTAGATGTCAGCAATATACTCCTGCTAATTGGTCTCACACTATAGCTCACTGTGTTAAAATTGTGCCTTTTTGGAACGAGATTTTCGAATATTTACAATAGTATTGTGGGATCCAGATTGTTTACAACGTTAAATTAATACTGTATAGATATGATTCTGATCTTGGATTGTTAGAACAGATGGTTAAACTATTATTTATTGTAATGGCAGTAGCAAGGTCCTTGGTGCTTCAGAACTGGAAATCAATTCAAGCTCCTTCGTTTAATACCTGGCTTCAGAAAATGAGAAATGTTAGAACAAGTGAATTTCGATATGCACAGCGAATTGGTGGGATAAGGAAATTTGACAAAATTTGGAAATCGTATTTTGAGTAATATTGGACTTTTGTATTCTGTAAACTATGATTTTGTACTTTATGGTTGCCAATGTATGTTATTTTCTTTCTATATACTGAAATGATGATACAAGAACTTCAATAATAAAATTTAAAAAAAAATAATAATAATAATTCATATTGTCCTTTTCCAACTCTTATTGTTCATCATACTTTACTTTTCTTATGCTTCTTCTCGTACTCTACCTTGTCTGGCAGCTTTTGGTATGTTTTTTATATCTCTTACTTCTCATAAACTTTTGTGTCGTTAAAGTTAGTTTCATGGAATGTTAGAGGCCTCAATTCTCCTATTAAAAGGCAGAGAGTACTAACTCATCTGGCTAAGTTAAATGCTGACATAGTATTCCTGCAAGAGACTCATCTTACAGAAGATGAGTCATTAAAATTAAAAAAGGGTTGGGTGGGAGAATTATTTTATTTCAGTGGAGATGGTAAACCTAATGGAGTTATGATGCTGTGTCGTAGATCCCTTAACTTTAAGTTCATCTCACAAGACTCTGGTACAGATGGCCGTTGGCTTAATGATAAATTGATGCTTAAGGATGTTCCAGTCTCTTTTTTCATTGTTTATGCCCCAACAGGCGGTGACGCCTCCTTTTGGCGCTCAGTAGCCAAGCAGATCACTGTTCACATGGAAGACAATTTTATTTTGGCGGGAGATTGTAATCAGGTTTACGATCCTTTTATAGATCGGAACTCTAAAGTGTCATGTATCCCTAACAAAAAACATAAATCCTTCATTCACACAGTTACACAACATAACTTTTGGATGAGCGGAGATTATGTAATCCTATTACGAGGGAATACACCTTTATTACCCGGTGCATCATTCCCAATCACGACTTGATTATTTTTTTGTATTGCATAATATATCACAAGCACTTACACATGCAGAAATAGGCTCTATTTTACTATCTGACCACCCTCCTGTTCTGATTGATGTGGATATTTTACCCAAACCCAATGCTCCCAGAAGATGGCGCTTTAACAATACCTTGCTTTTGGACCCAGAATTTTCTTCTTCATTCAAAACCTTTTTCAACAAATACTTTCTCCTAAATCATACTGATTCCCTACCTTTTTCAACTATTTGGGATGCTTTTAAAGCCTCCGCTAAGGATTTTATTATATCCTATGTGTCAAAGAAGCGTACTATTGCTCGCAATCGTACCCATTCTTTGTTTCAAGACATTAAGAGACTGGAGCATTCTTTTTACACTTCCAATTTTAGAGATGTTCTTGATACTCTCATCGAAGAAAGTTAGAGTTTAATAAGGAATCAACAGATAATGCTTCATTATATTTATTAAAATCCAGCGCGAAATTTTATGGTGGTAGAAATAAGGCTGGGAAACTCCTAGCGAATTATTTAAAAACGAAACAGAACAAAGTGAATATTGATGCTAGTTTTGATGATGATTCTCTCTTAAAGTTTAAGGACTTGGACATTTTAGATGAGTTTGCTTTATTTTACAAAAGACTATATTCATCCAAAACAAATTCCACAGACCATTCACTTTCACAGTTCTTTTCACTCATACAACAACCTCAATAGTCTTCTGCTGATCTATCACTACTGGAAACTCCGATAATGCAACTAGAACTCTTAACTGAACTCCAGCATTTTAAAAAAGACAAGGCTCCTGGACCAGATGGTTTACAGTTGAGTTTTTTCTTCATTTCACCACTTTATTAATGCCCAAAGTACACCTTTTAATTTAGTCTTTTCAATCCTTAGGAAAGTCTGGCGGCACCTTTTCAGATACCCACATATGTTTGATTCCTAAAGAAGGGAAAGATCTGAAGTACTGTAGGAATTTTAGACCCATTTCACTTGTTAATATTGATTATAAGATTTTTTCCAAATCACTAGCCCTTCGTTTAGACTCCTATCTCCCCAAGATATTGGGCAAGGAACAGTCTGGCTTTGTGAAAGTTCGTGTTATACAAGACAACACCAGACTTTTTTTCAATATTTTATACAAGGTTACGCATTTGAAACATTCCTTTGTAGCTATAACACTAGATGCTGAAAAAGCATTTGATAGAGTAGAATGGCGTTATTTATTTTACACCCTTAAATGGATTTGGTCCTAATTTCATTTCCTTAATTTCCCTATTATATTCAAATCCACGTGCTGCTGTCTGTGCTAATGGGTTAATGTCCTCTTTCTTTGACCTTGATAGAGGGGTGCGTCAGGGATGTCCTTTATCGCCCTTCCCTTTTAATTTGGCCCTCGAACCCTTCCTTTCAAGAATTCGTCAAAATGTGCATATACAAGGTTTTCAGGCCCCTATAACTTATGTCAAACTTGCAGCATATGCTGATGATATTTTGCTTTTTATTTCAAATCCCACTGAGTCGATCCCAGCCTTTTTAGACAAAGTACATTCATTCTCATTAATATCAGGTTATAAATTGAATAGTGATAAATGTGAAATATTGCCCTTGACTAAGTATAACTTTAAAACTGATTTTATCTCAACTAATTTTATGTGGAAACCATCCTCTATTAAATATTTAGGCCTAAATTTTACACTGACAATAAAAGAGACAGTCACGCTCTGCTTGACTAATTGCCTCCAAAAACTCACAGAGTTCACTAATAAATGGCATCCTCTTTATTTATCCTGGTGGGGTCGCCTGGATACTATTAAGATGATGCTTTCCCCCATAGTTTTATATACCATATCTAACACCCCAATATCCATATCTACTAAATTATTTAAATCCATTAATTCAGTGTTATCCTCCTATTTATGGAACAAGAAAAGACCACGTATATCTATTTCAAAGTTATCACGTCCTAAAGCTGAAGGTGGAGTTAATTTTCCAAACTTTATTGCTTATCATAAAGCTTTTTTCTGCGACAGGCTTCATACTGGTTGCTTGACTCTGCAGAGGATTATCCTCTTTGGACGTCAGTAGTGCTCTCGTTCCTTTCTCCTTTTTCATTTCAAGAATGCCTCTCTTTCTCCCGCAAAACCCCAAACACTTTCTACTCCTTTAATCAAGTTTTCCTCAAAATTATTGAACCCTATATTTCCTCTACTTTATTACACTCCCGAATCCTTTATGAATTCACCCATATGGCATAATAAAACATTATTAATACGTACCAGACCTTTTTACTGGAAATCCTGGAGATAATGTGGTATAATCTGGATCCATCAGTTGTTCTCAAATAAAGAATTTTTTTCAGTTTTCCTCGCTCAAACAGTTATACGCCCTACCTACCTCCTTCCTTTCCAAATGTCAGCTTCTTCGTAAAGCTGTTCTTGATGTATACACACCGCTATCCAATAACACTATTGGCAATTCCACCACTCATATACATAAAGACCTCTCCGACCTATTACACACTCAGCCCAAGGCATCTAAATTATACTCTTTTTTGCAATTAACCAGCACACTGAGACAGAAAACAAGTACTGAAATGGCGTGGGAAAAAGATTTCAATACGGATTGGTCTCTTATTTTGTGGAATAGTTTATGGACTAAAATACGTAAATCCTCCAGATCAGCAAGTTTAACGCAAACACTGTTTTATGTGTATAATAGACTTTTGTTATCTCCACAACTTTTACATAAAAGATTTCCTAATACTCCGGATACATGCTGGACATGTTCCTCTCCAAATGCAGATCTATTCCATCTGTTGTTCTCATGTACTCCAGCATATCATTTTTGGAAACAGGTCTGGTTTCAACGTAATTTTTGGCACACATATCCTGTTCTCTATGACACACATCTTCTTAGGCAGCCTTTCTTCAGTTTGGGATAATAATACAACTCATATTTAAATAATTGATCTATTAATAGCTATCGCCTTCAAACAAATAACAAGAAATTGGAAGAACTTTACGAACATTTCATACAAGGCCTGGTGGTATGATGTGTGCCACAATCACAGACTGGATACATTCTCCAATTTATCTTCACCCATTGCTCTCAAAAGACTTCAGTTATGGTTACCAGTTACGACATTCTTCGACACTTGCGCCAAAAAACACTCCATACTGAAACCCTCTCAACAATAAGTACTCAAACCTCAATAGTTTCTCTAACTTCCTCCTCTTTCTTTTGTAGCTCATTTCTTATATTTTTCTTATTTACCTAACATGGATATCACTGCTCCTTGTTTTTATTCAAATATGAATGCTGGAATACAATTGTATTGCAAAATTTGTTACTCACTGTTTGTTGCTTAACCGCATTTATTGTACAATGACAACCCTCTATTGTTAAAAAAAAATCTTTTTGCACTACAAAAAGTTCGTAAATTGACTTTAGCCAGAGGGTTTAGGGGTTGTAAAAACTGGACGACATTTTTCAAAGGTGCAAAAAGCCTATAACCCGAAAATACTGAATGTACTATTGATTGAACAGATATGAATTAGTGCCTTTTTGAAAAGCAGGACAGCTACTTGAAGCCCCCAGTTTACCTTTCACTGTGCAGACAGCCTCTCGGCCTGCATTTGAAGGAAGGGCAGAGATCCCCTGTAGGCGAGTGCAAGAAGTGACTGCAGCTGCCTACAGAGGAACGCTTGGAGGGTCTCTGTGATTCCTTCCCACCTATAAAGTGGTGCCCTCAGGAAGCGTACTGACTATGCACCATACCTGATGCAGATGTCCTATTGCCTTTACTCCACATCTATAATACAGTGTGGGTACACAGGCAAAGTGTTTCGTCATTTGCCTGGGTCTTGCCCCCATGGAAATGTTTGAATGTCTCCTTGAGATTGCACTGCTGATGCATTTGCACCAGATTCATCTGAAGGGTTGCACACGTTTTTATGGTCCCAGTTGTAATACCAAAGTGCCCTGGGGGCTCAGAAGTGGGTGCACTTTTCTGTAGAGTGGTCATCTTGAACCCAGCTACACTTTCATTAGAAGCAGCCAGGGTGATGGAAGCACTTAGATATATTTCCTTCCGTTATTTTCTACTCACATTGATAGTTTGGTTCTTCCTTGATAAAATAGTAAAAAATCTGATGACTTAAAGAAAATAAAAATACAGTGCTGTGGCATGTCTGGCCCTTTCTGGGTCATAGCAATATTTTTGTTTACTTTAAGGTACGTTGCACAGCAGACCGTGCTGCTGTATAACATGTATAAAAACATTTACAAAGCCAAATAGCTCTGCAAGAGTTATTTGGCTTTGTTAATGTTTTTGTGGTGGACAGGAGGGCCATGGAGGGTATGGAGTTGGTGGACAGCGGGAGGGGGGAATAGGGTGGGACAGGCAAGCAACAGAAGGGGCGATGGAGTTGGTGGAAGGTGAGATATGAATGCATGAGGTCACATACAAAGCAGACAGCGGGAGGGGGCAAGCAACACAAGGGGGGTGGGAGAGAGAGGTCTGGGCAAGACCACAGACAGCAGGAGGGAGACAAGAAAAGCACAGTGTGGGAGGGTAGACAGACTGCAGACACATGCACTCCTAGTGCATGTCTCAAAGTGAAAAAGAAGTCGCTCAGAAAGCATGCAGCCAGTGGAAGGACACCGGCCGTTGACAGGAAATTGTAGTTGGTCGATGCTCCATTGCAGGGAGAGAAACTTGAAGCCCAGGAAGAAGAAGGAATCCCAGAAAGCCGCTGACCTGACCAATGAGAAGTAAGGAAATGAAAGCGACATGCATGGACACCAATGGTAAGTAGGGGTAAAGAAGGGGCAGGCTCTAGGACTCTTTTAAGCTTTTTTTGTTTAAAAGAGGTTTAGCAAGGATTGCGCATACGCTGCATATTCAGGCGAAACTTCAAAACGGATGCACATCAATAAACAACTAGTCATGAAGTTACCAAGTTTTCCCACAAAGAAAGGCCTTTCAGAGGCTCAAGTCAGTATCCGACATCATTGGGAAAACTGGTCTCTCCCAAAGGGCGGGGACAAGCACTCTCCAAAAGCAAGTCAAGTATCAACCGAAGCAAATTTGTGTTGGATTGTGAGAATGGTAAGTCAAAGCAGAACATGGACCTGTCCAGATGTCACCATTGATTTGCATGAACTCAAATATCCTGCCAATATGTACCTATATGCTTTCACACATTACCAGCTCTAAATTAAAGAAGCACTGATCATGAGAAAATGACACTAGACTGAGCTCATGAGGCAAAGAACCAAATATTTATATATGGACCATATTCAAGATAAATAATACCAAAAAGACAGAACCAGCACAGGAGAAGGGTATCAAGATGTACAAAAATGCACTTTTTTGACCGGAGCACTAAGTAATGCATAAAATGAGAGGCAGAGTTAGAGTTAAAATAATCACTTCTCATAGTTGCCCACGTGTAGCACAAATCAAGTGAAGACAGTAAGTGCTTCCAAATCCAGAACGAAGAAACAAGCAGCCCATGCCCTACAGATTCAAAACATGGTTGTGCCTTGAGTTGACAAAATACCCTTACCATGTTTTCAAAGGCACTCACTACAGTCATTTCAACCTAACTACATGCAGCCACTACTTCATTATTCCCATCTGAGTCGAGCAATATAACAATCAGTGGATCACATGTATGCGGATGACACCCAATTGTACATGAAAATCTCTTCCTCTGAAGATATTAAGATACTCAACGGAACCCTACTCAAAACCCAAAAGTGGTTAACCTCCAACCACTTCAAACTTCACACCCTCAAAACAGAATTCATACTTATATCACCATCCAAGCAATCCCCCATTGTGGAGAAATATATAAAAAATCTCTCCGCTCTCAAATGCACACCCCGCATCATTGACTCTACGAAATCGCTAGGAATAGTGCTGGATAAGAACTTAAACATGCATGATCACGTCAGCACTTCTTTCAAAGGAGCGAATTTCCAACTGAGCATCTTCAGGAAACTTAAACCCTTCCTCCCCCATGATGACTTCAAATCTGCGGTGCAATCGTTAGTTAACTCACGGTTGGAATACAGTAGTGCCACACTCTGCGGGTTACAGAGATACAGATTAGCTCCCCTCAGAGCAACTCTGAATGCGATGGCTAGGTTTATCACTGGCTCCAAGAAATCCAACCACATTTCTCCTGACCTGAAATCTCTCAACTGGCTTCCGTTTACGCAAGGATTCATGTATGACTCATAAAGCACTGCATTTCAATACCCCTTTGTACCTGGCAAATAAGCTCGAACTATCGGGTGGTGCCCATTCCCCAAGGAGCTCCAGCACCTTGCTTCTCAAGCTGAAGAAATATTTAAAAAATGAAACCCTACAATCGTACTTTCTCAGGTATTGCACCGAGAATCTGGAACTCCCTTCCTCCGGAAACTAGATTAATTCCTTCTATGCTCTCCTTCAAAAGGAAAGTAAAAACTTTACTAATGAACACTGCGCTGAGCTAGAAACTCTTGCCCTTTTGTCTGTTATCATGTAACCCTGATTATGGCCTACTTGGCAATTGTATTACCCCATTGCCTGCTCTTTTATGTCTTTTTGTTGTCATTTTTACCAGCTGTTATGGTTTTTATCTTTGCCCTATATCATTATATTAGTTGTTATTGCTTTATATAATTGCCTTTTATGTCTCTCAACTCTTATGTAAAGCGCTCTGATACCCACTACGGTCATGTTTGCGCTATATAAAACTTTAAAATAAATAAATAGGTGGAGCAGCCATCAAAATACTGAAAAAAAATGAAAAAGCCAGGGACCTGCCCAAAGTATAAGTACTCTAATGTAAAAAGTTAACCCCCCTAAAATTCTTTTATCTGATCAAGTTGAAAAGCCTATCTTCAGAAAATCAACATCGTTTTGGGTTGAAAAGGAGACTGAAACATAGAAGGAAAACAAGGTGATAATGGTTTAAGAGCCCAACCACCTTGTTTCAAGTTTCTTGCCAGCCCAGTCTTGTCCCCCATGAGCCCTACGTTGACCTTCATTGATCTCTTGAATAAACCGGGTAGGAAATTGCTTGGTGTGGGAAGGAATTGTATGGCAGGTTTTAGGATTGGTTATGGGAAAGATTGCAGTGGCTGGTGAGGTCACCTAGCATTTTGTGGCTTGCACAGACATATGGTGCTTACTACAGGAGTAAAGGAGGAAAAAGGTAATGTAGGTTTGATGAATTAGGTACAGTGGTAGTGGCCATGCTGTAGAGCCAGGAGAATAAGGAAAAAGGAGACTCCTGTTTTTTGAGGCAGTAGGATGGTCTCCTCTCAGGCCTCAGCATTGGGGAAACAAGCCCTTAAGATCTTTAAACTGCCTCTCAGAAACTTGCAGAGCCCTCCAGTTGAATCAGTAAAGAATCCAGGGTAACAAAGTGTGTGTGTGTGGGAGGAGAGGGAATAAATAAGTGGTTGTTCGTGACAGGAAGAGTGATGTACTCATTGTGTGTTTAAGTAACTGTGAGCAAGAGGGATAGACGGTGATATCAGTGGAAGTTAGCAAAAGGACTGAGAGTGGGAGTTGATGTGTACTCTCCAATTGAGTGGTAGAAATTAGCCTGAGCATGAGGGGGGTTTCTGCTATTTGGTGCATGTGTTTGCCCATATGGCGATGAAGAGTGTTGAGGATGGCAGTGGTGGATAAGGGTCTTAGTCCGGCTCTGATCAGATGGACATACCGCAAGACAGAGAAGATCGCTGTTTGAAATCAATGAATGATTTTACGGGGTTGAAGGTGGTTTAGTAGTGTTCGGTCAGCTCTTGGCTCCCCAATGACCAGGGGCGGATCCTCCGCTAAGGCGGGGGAGCGTCGCCCCAATGCTCTTTGAGCAGGAAAAATAAAATGATAATAACATGAAAATTGTCGTGTTATTTTTCGCTGGTTCGGGGCTGAGTTAGGGCGGGGCAAGGCTGGAGGCACAGGGGAAGGAGTGGTTTGCACACTACAAGTACGCATAACTGCTTGGCCGGCTGTCTAGACCTGGCCAAACAGTCATGCACGCTTGACATGTTCCCCACCAAGCTGCATTACACAGCCTAGTGGGGAGCATGCCCCAGTCCCCAACTTAGTGCCGATCCTCGGCGCTCTGACCAGTCACAACGCTGCATTGCAGCGTTGTGATTGACTATGGGGAGCCTAGGTGCTTCCTAGTTCTGGGACTCCCGTAGCAGCGGAGGAGAGACGCGGCCGGGGAAAGAGGTAAGTGGAATTTTATTTTATTATTTTGCCAACCCCCTACCCCCCCGCTCACCCACCCTCAGTCAATGCCAACAGCTACTACCAATGACCTGGCTCTGCTGCCACTCGAGAACAGACAGAGTATATTAAGAAGTTAGCAAAAAAGAGTGAGTGGAACAGGACAGAGAGGGAGCTGGGCCAGCAAAGGTGTTCAGAGACAAGAGTGAGGGGTACAGGCAACATAGACAAACGAGGGGGGAGAGCTGAAGGAGAGGCAATGCAGGGGTAAAGGTACAGATTAATGAATGGCAAGGGTGCGTGTTGGGAAAAGAATGGCATGTAGAGAGGAAACAGGTGGGAGGGAGAGAAGGCAGGAGAAAAGCTGAGAGAAATTAATCTACTGCAAACATAACAAACATTGACAAAACCAATAGTTTGTGCCCTGGTAAACTGGTGCTTTTTTATTTTTGTTTT
Organism: Lissotriton vulgaris; assembly: GCF_964263255.1. Lineage (NCBI taxonomy): Eukaryota > Metazoa > Chordata > Amphibia > Caudata > Salamandridae > Lissotriton > Lissotriton vulgaris. The sequence goes on from NC_141695.1 coordinate 1,095,136,011, forward strand.
GCACACATAACATATCGCCATTTAAATGTGGAGGACATGGGGCCTGATTTAGAGTCTGGCTGATAGGTTACTCCATCATAAACGTGGTGGATATCCTGTACGCCGTATTACAAGTGCAATTGGATATAATGCACTCGTATTATAGCAATTGGGATATCCGTCATGGTTGTGACAGAGAAACTCGTCCACCAAACTCAAGATCAGGCTCGTAGCTTTCTGATAAATAATGTATAAAATTGACATTGCATATAACTTTAATATATCTGTGCTGGTGCTTCATGGCAGGAATGTATACCTAGGACAGTCACACCACAGGCTGATGTGATTGGTACTGGCGCAAAGAAAAGGTACTGCTGGCCTTGAATTACTATAATCTGAAGACATAGGGGGATATTCTCAAAGACGTGTGATAATTACCGCAAAATTAGCTTCACACAACTCTTCATATTGCAGTCTATCGCGGTAAAATAAAGCTGAGTTAACTAAGTATTCACAACACGGAGGTGCCATGTGATAGGCCCACGACAATGCATCAAATGTCCACAATAAAGTCAACACAATGCTCCAAAAATGCAAAACACGAACGCAAAAAAAGTGTGAGGAGGCCAATTGCGATACAGAAAGAACCGATAACCAGCAACAGGCCTGCAGATAATCTGCGTCATGTGGGAAAATGCACTATAAAAGCAACAAAAAGAACACATCAAAAACATTTCAAAGTGCGTTGCACCATGGATGCAGCCGGACCGAGTACAGAGGTCAAAGCGAACGCCACAAGCCCCACAGACCACCAGCAAGGAACAACGGGGTCGAGGAAGGCAAAGGAGAAGAGGGAGAGGAAGACAGGGTGTAGTCCGCAGGAAAACCAGATCAGCGTCACGGAGGTGACAGAACACTACTATCAACTGACCCCCAATTAGACTAATGTAAATGCAGTCAAAGTGTCGAGGAGGTCAATGGAGGAGGCCAAGAGGCGATGGCATGATGGGAAAAGCAAAACTAAGCACAAACCTTCTGCCAACAGGAAGGAAGCAAAGGCGAAAGGAGGTGGGAGTCCAGCGCTACAGGCGGAGTTGGAGGAAACGGAGGCCACGATCATCAGTGTGGAAACGGAGCAAGGAGTTGGGAGTCCGGACACAGCTCGAGAGGACCTGACACAACATCAACAGGGTGAGTAACGACCAGGGACTGGGGGCCGGGGGAAGATGGGCACAATGGCACACATGCATAACGATGTATAGCACACTGCACACCCACAATGACCCTGGATCATGTCCCTGATCCCCGTGGCACACTTCAGCACACACACATAGCAATAACAGGATATCCACATTGACGACAATGTTCTACCCCGATACTGCAGAACAGAGGACATTACTGGCTCAGCACATGTGCAGGAACAGGCCAACCACATATAGCAGAGCAGGAAACTGTGAGATGGAAATGTACCCATACAACCTCACATCCGTCATGTAGTCCAAATGTCCACTGTCCCGCATCAAAATCCAGTACGTTCCAAGCAGTCACAATGTACATTTTCATACAGTCTGCATGTAAAGAAGAACAATGCGCCAACATACATTATTATTATTAAGTGGGTTTTATTGAGCGCAGACTACCCGGAGGCCTCGTAGCGCTGTATACATGTAAACACAATGTCAACATGCATCTCCCCTTCACATTGCAGAGGGACAAACAACACCTCCAGCAAGTCAGAGAAGACAACTCATCAGTGATGCAGGAGAGGACTACCACACCTTCGACACCGATGCCCTACAACAGCTCATGGACATCCCAGGCAAACCACCACCAGGACCAGGGCAGCCAAGCTACATAGAGGAGAACCCAGCCCCTGCACAGACCACACAGCAGGAAGCACTCGCCAGCACGGCTGGCTCCCAACACTTCACCGAACCACACATGCCATTCCAATGCCAGGTGTCAGAATGTCAAAAGGAGGTGGCCGAACAGGTGAGGATGGGGTCCGAACCCATGGAAGACGAACTGGATCACATACTTGGGTGTCTAATTCCCTTCAGGGACCACCTATACCCCATAAAGGAGACTCACACTGTGACAGAGACACATGCATTTGCACATTTCCAGTACTGTACCACGCCTAGAGGCACACAATTATCATTTACATACCCACGCTGGACCTGCATACGATGGCCCAGTCCACTCCTCTTATGTATTGAGTGGGTGACGACAAAGCTACATGTCCAAGGTCTAACCCGCTGCCTGCAGTGGCATGTGTGCGTCGGTTGTACACAGCACAATGTAATGTTGTAGGGCCCGATTCCCTCATGCATACATTATGACCACACGGACACACGCAGATAGTTTGTGGAACTAGCTACGGGCACGTCAGCCCGGCCCCTTTATTGGCAGGGTAACATGTACAGTGACGGATGTATGACGTTACAACGCATACTTTTACTCCGCATACCATTACAACGCGGTATTTACAACGCATACCGTTACAACGCATAGCGCTTTGGGGTGCTGGATAGTGGTAAGTTTAATTTACTATTCTAACTCCAGTCCCCGTGGACCCTAGGGAAGGTGTTGGATAGTAAATTAAACTTACCTCTTATCCTAGAGCGCCCCCCAGCGCTATGCGTTGTAATGGTATGCGTTGTAATGCCTGCGTTGTAGTGGTAGTGCGTTGTAAAAAATGCGTTGTAACAGGTGCATACCACAGTGACACCAGTGCTGGATGTGTGTGGGGTGAGTGTAAGCCAGCCCTCATGGAGTGGTTGGTGCTGGCAACAACTTGAACAGTGAACACCATTAAAACGTAAACTGAAAAAAACAGCATAACAGAGATAACTGCAGAGCATCCTGGAGGTAGCCTGGGCAAGTACAGAGGTCACCCAATATGAAACGGAAGAATCGGTGAGTTGCAGTGAACTGAGTTTGTGGCACTAAAGCTGAGCGCGCTCATGTGAAGAAATTGTCTAGGATTGTGTCTCTTCTGGATATACCTGATGCAGCTGCAGTGGGGTGTGTCACACCTGCATCATCTTTCTCATTATCGTCCCTGGTCTCCCACACTGCCTGAAGTGATATTGCTGCGTAACTTCTCCACAGCACAAAACTCAATCAGTAACGGTCCATGAGTTGCGGTACACTGAGTTAGTGGCACCTGGAGTGCTGAGCAGGGTATCAGGTAGATATTGGCATCCACGAGAGGTGTGAGCAACTCCGTTAGTCTGCCAGTTCGACTGTTTCGACTCTGGCAGTTTGCGGGTTGAGGTGGTCCTGGAGGTGGTGGCATGTGCCTCCTGTGGTGAAGCGACATCTGGGCCGGTCAGGACTTGATTTGACGTGTGAGCCCTGGTGGACCGCAGTTGAGGCAGGAGGCAGTGGACAGCACAGGGCCACATACACATGGCATTGATGACCCCAAGGCCATCGTCTCAGAGGCCATCCAATATCTCAGAAGACAGGGTCTCTGACTTGAGCTGCACAAAATTAGTGGCCCAGGATGCACAGCGGCCGGCACCGGCACACCGCCACGGGACGGTCACTTGCGGTGCACTGAGGTATGGCCCCGCAGACTAAGCGGGTCCTCATCGATGTCTGGGGTGAATCTGGTGGTGGGTTGTGGGGGACAGTGGAAGGTGTCCTGCAAGGCATGATGCAGAGGGCAGAAGCCATCTGGAAGCGGCAAATTGAGGCGTGGAATGCTGCAGCCTTGTTAATACCAGCATGTCGGTATCAGCTACATGAGGATGAAGACAACCCCCAGTCCATAAACTCAGATGCCAACAAAGTTCAACCAGAGAGTGTCCATGAATGTCAGGAAACAGACTTAATGGCACCAGGGCTGAAAGGGGATGCAGTCTGCGATGTTGCCGGTACAATGATATGAACTTGGTCATTGCTAAATCAAGACTCAGTCCCATATGTGTGACCTACTCGACCACAGTGTAGGCCGGAGGCAGTGGACAGTAGTGGCCTACAGCCTCGTGACACCAGGGCAGTTGTCGGTAGTGTTCGATCACCTCTGTAACGATGATCCTTTTTTCCTCCTGACTGATACGCGTTATCCTCTTACACCTCTCCTTGCGTGAAATTATATGTACTCTGCCATTGAAAAATCAAGACTCAGTTCCAAATGTGTGACCTACTCGAGCGCAGTGTGGCCCGAAGGCAGTAGTCCGCGTGGGCCCACAGACACGTACTTGGTGGCACCTCGTCGAAGGGAGTATAGTGGCATAGAATCATCCATTTCACAAGGTTCTCTGCCATAGTGTAATCAAGACTCAGTTCAAATGTGTGACCTACTGGTCCGCTGTGTCAGCCAGTGGAGTACATCAACAAGAAAGGAGTACTGCGGGCCTGTATCCTGGTGGCCGTGATGGTCTGAGGAGGCTGCCAGGGTCGTGGCACTTGGGTATTTGAGCTTGCACTGGCACGTGGTGGGCCCTCCTCGACACATGCCGGTGTCGGCAGGTGAGCATTGAGGCCTGGGTGCGCAAGGGCGGGCAAGACTGGTTCGGGTCCAGCGTCCCGGGATGCAGCAAGAGCACAGGATCACAGGCAACATCGCTCACAGCGATGGCATCGGCCTCGTGGTGGGGTGAGGGGCGCCGCCCTAGCAGAGACGTTGGGCATTCCAGAAGAGAACCACGTCCAGAGCTACGTGCTTTTTATTCACACCCCTACGCTGGCCTGGCATACGTAACAAGCTACCTTTCCGCGAGGGGGGACGTAACAAGCTACCTTTCCACGAGCCTCCCCACTGGCTGGGGTGACATGGTTGCGTCCACTGTCCACTACACTCCAAACACCAGCGGTGTATGTCAATATGGATATGTGTGTGGTCTGCATACTGCAGTCTGGCTATCTCATCCACTCCACACTTGGCATTGTATACATTCTCATTCATCGGTCCCTTGCCTCCTTCACACATGCCTGGTCCCCACCTCTTCCCACAATCTTCTATCGTGTGGCTGAGGGGCCATGCCTTCAATTGGCTTATGTGCATGGCTGGCCCAGATTCCCACTGTAAGTTGTGCTGTCGTGTCTGGCGGGTGGGCATGTTGTTTGGCATGTTGTATGTGAGTTTGTAACATGTGCATTCCCAGTGCTGTGAGTTGCATGATTGTGGAGTTGAGGTGTGTGGTGTGTTCATTTGGTACTTGCCAACAAGCAGTGCAGCTTTGTCTGAGGTGGGATGTTGGTTGTCCGCTGTGTTGGTACTGTCAGCTTGTGGGCAATGGTGGTCAGGATGTAGAGGAAGGTTGTCCCTTTGAGCCTGTAGTGGGCAATGACATTCTCTGGTGTTGGGTCTGTAAGGTTGGTACGTTTTCTGAAGGTCACTGTCTGTCTGTGCTTCCTTAGTGTTGGTCGGGGGGGCTCCTGGAGGTGGTGGCGGTGGGTCTTATGGCCCTCTTGGGTGTCCGGCCTGCATGATCAGGGGCTCCATGGCATCTGTTGCCCTTCAGGTGTGGCTCTGGGCTGGGCTCCCTTTTCTGGTGCAGGCTGTCGTCTGACTTTACACTAGGTCAGAGCAGGTGTTAATTTCCTGCTGCTAACGTGCCTTATCGCATGTTTTGGGATCTTATCGCCGATCTGGCTGGTCATTGAGATTGTTCCAGACTGGTGTTGTTGCACCTTTCTGCACAGGAAAGCCTACTCTGCTTATCAGGTGGGGGATTCAGGATTACTTGTCCATCGACCACAAGATTGTTTCTTGCATTTCCCCCGTCCAGTACTGTTGACTCCTGTGTTATTACCGCCAGCCTTAGCCCTTTATTTGCCCCAGTTTTGGGCACTGGGCAAAAAATATTTAATATGCTAAGCTGTGATGCCATTGACTCCCCCGTCATCTTTGCATTTGCTTTTAATTCTTTGATGGTTTGTAGGCGTTTTGCTTTTTTCATCATTAATTCCATCTCTTCAGTGTCTTCATGGTCTTTCTCCTGCTCCTTATATTTCTCTTTAATTTTCTCTTTCTTTTTTTCTGATTCCATGCCACTGCCTTTGCCTTTAGCCGCTTGCCTGTCGCTTTTTTTCCCCTTTTTTTAGTTTTTCTTTGCTACCTTTGTCGTCCTCCTTCCCCTTCTCTTTTTCATTCGCATTCTCCTTCTCTTTAACTCTCTCCTTCCCTCCATCGTGTTCCTGTTCTTTATTTTTTATGTCTTTGGCTTTGGTCCCTCTTGTTTCCCGTCTTTGCGGCATTGGTTTCAAGGTATGGCCCCTGTCCACTTCTTGCACCTTCTTGTTAGACGTATTAGGCTCGTCAGACTCAGGCTCTTCATGCTGTTGTACTTCCCATATAGTCGGTTGGAGCATGGAAATATCACTGACCTGGTTCTGATCCTGTAAATCATTTATCACCTCCTGAGTACTTTCTTGAAGATCCTCCATCCTTTTTATATCCGTTAGATTCATCTTGTCTATCACTTCTTGCCCTAGACTTTGCTCATTGTTCTTTTTTTCGTACCTTTGTATAACTGGCTTGATCTGGTTCAGGTATGGAGTAGTTGATCCCTGCCCTGTTTTTACCGAATTTGGTATGTTTGAGATGCCACAAATGCTCAGGCTTATGTGTCGTTTTATTCCGTTTCCTTGGACTTTGGGTTGACAGAGAGGACACAGAGAGCTGAATCTGCTATTAACAACCCCACAGTGACATTTACGGTTATATTGCTTCTGCATATATTGTGTATATTGCCTAACGCCACTTCGTGGAGTTTTAAGAAGTTCCTGGGTCGTTATCACTGTTACTGCCACCTTTATGACCGTCTTATCAAATAATAAATCAATTTTTCTCTTTCTCCGAGGTAGCACTTTCCGTTTCCAGTGATACTCTTCTCGCATTCTTAAGTGGAATATAGAATGTGTGCCTATAAGACTAGAGCCCCCTCCTCTTTTTTTTTGTTTCCCCTCCCAGCTTGTACAAATGGCCACTGTCAGCCTCCGACCAAGTGATTGGTGGCTGAAGCCCGAGGCAAAGGTCAGAACCTTCCAGACGGCTGAGCAGTAAAGGTGGGCTGAGCAGAGAAAACGAATGTCAAAGGCAAATTTCTTTCTATTTGCTGCGTTTTACATCAGTTTGTAGCGTAATCATATTTTAGTGTCTTAGTGTCTTGGCCCTAGCCTTAGTCTTTTTTTTTTAGATATCCTGCTGCAGATACCTTGTTTGCTATTGAGTTATCTGATGCAAGTTTTTGTTTTTTTTCCCCGCTTTAGAACCTGGTGCTCCTTACTCGCTCCGTATGCTCACACCCCTACACACCAGCTCCTCACCTTCCAATTGAGCTTAAGCTGATCAACCAAAGCGGCACCGATTAATACTTACAAGCAGGGGTAGAGATTGCATGGAGAAGTGAATGGGCGAAGGGCGAAGGCAGCTGCCGTATTCAGTAAGTCCGTATCTTTTCCTTTTCCTTCTGACAGGCTGTTGATGGATTGCAGGCCTCCGTCTGTCCAACTCGAGACGACGCCCAGAACCACAGAGAGAGAAAAAAAAAACGAAACGCTTTTTTGTTTTGTGCCAGTACCGTACCGGAGAGTCTTAGAACTCTTCATGAGAGGGTTCAAATAGGGCTCAAAAACGTATGTTGTTTAATGTCAGTCAATCAATGTCACAGCATCAGAGAAGGTCCGGAAGGTGGGGTGAGCTTTTTCCGACTTTTTCCGACTTTACAGCTCCCACCCGGACTCTGAAAAAATAGTCAAGTCTTTTTTTCTTCTCCTCCTTTCAACGACCATCATAAGTCCCCGTTTTCTCCCAGGTTTTATCCAACTCAATCATCTTTATGTTCTCGCTGGAGGAAGAAGGATGCAGTTTTTCCACTGCATTTTCCCTTGATTTCCCCTGCTCTCACGTATAGCTTATCAGGGGGAGAAAGAGAGAGCTCAGTCTGTGACTGCTCCCATCGACGCCATCCCTGAATTCCCCACCTGATAAACCACTGTCGCTAGGAATTGATACAAACTCTGAAGAGTCCAATGTAGACATGTATGAGACAGGGATCTCGACTGCTAGTGAGACGAGTGAAGTTACCAAAAGAAGAGACCAAGAACTATCATCCCCGGCAATATCTGGACGTTCTGAAACAAGGAAGGAGAGTGATCATGGACAAGGAAGCACACCAAGGAAAAAATTAGAGAAAAGAAGAACAAGGAATAAAAGATTAAATAAATCAACCTATGACGAAACCACTGATCAAGGAAGCAACACAGAATTGACTGATCCTCGGAAAAAAAATTAATAGAAACAACGAAGATTCAGGAAAGTGGGGAGGAATCAATTGTGGACATTTCTGAATATGACGAGGCAGGAGAGGCAAACAAACCATCTTTGAAAGAAATATTGACTTCAATAGAGAAGTTGCATAAAGATGTCAAAAACGATACTCAAAAGCATCATTTAGCTATTCAAAAGCTCCAAGGGGCGGTAAATAAGGTGGGCAGCGCATGCCTGGCAATCTCTGAAAGGATGGTATCAGTTGAGACACGAACTGACCATTTAGAAAAGGATGTCACTTATCTGCAAAAACAGGAAAAAAGGCAAGAAGGTGCTATTCAGGACCTAATGATAAAGGCGGAGGAACAGGAAAATAGAGCACGGCGGAACAATCTGCGTTTCCTGGGGCTCCCAGAAGGTGACGAAGATAACGACCCAAGGGGATACATAATTAAACTCCTCAAATCATCTATGCCCGAACTGCAAACCTGGGACCTAGAGAAAGAAGTCCAAAGAGCCCATCGGTTTCCCCTGACTCAACCTAAAAAAACTCAGAATCAATCTAAATATCCAAGGGCAATGTTGGTATTTTTTGGAAATTTTTTACTTCGGGAAACCATATATGATTTAGCTTGCCCCACAAGCAAGAAAGAATACAATGGTAGTACATATTTTGTAAGACCAGATTTTGCCCACGCAACCGTGGACAGGAGATGGAGGCTGAGACAGCTATTTAATCCCTTTGAGCAGATTGGTGCTAAAGTGTATTTACAAAACCCGGCAAGACTGAAAATAATATTCAGAGGATCTACTCGGAGCTTCACTAGCGAAATACAAGCAGAAAATTATCTTAAAGAAATCTCGGAGACTGCAAAAAAACAGACCGGGAATATGAGCAAGAACTAATTCTTTTCCTATGTGGATCAAATAATAGTTGCCAAAATAAGAATGTTTAGTTTGTGTAAAATGAAGTGAGAACAATAACAATCATTACCTACAAGTGAAATAATACACGAAAACTTTTTCCAGAGGAGTAAAAGAAAAGAATCCTTGATCACAAAGACTTTTCTATGTATGTAAATAATACACTCACGCATGGCTGGGGGGGGAGGGGCACTGAGGCGCTCTGACCATGGGCGCCCACACCTGGATCCGGTTTGGGGAGGGCGGGGGGGCAAGGGTCAAGGAGGAAGGGGGGAGGGAGGGTTGAAGGGTGGGATTGGTTGGTGGAAGGGTGGAAAAACAAGAAAAAAGGAAAGTGGTACAGTTTTGGACAAAGATTCGTTGAGAAGGACAATAACATGATTAGGGATCTGAGTGATGAGATATATAAACAATTAAATGGCAAGCATTAGAATATGCACTATTAATGCGGGAGGACTGAATGACTGGAGGAGGAGGCAGAGACTGGCATTCTTAGTAAGGCATGAAAGGATTGATATTATCTGTATACAAGAAACCCATCTCCCATGGTCAAAACGCAATCTACTTTCACTGGGTGGCTTTGAGGTAATAGCTTGTTCTACACAGACGTCTACGATTCGAGGTGTAGCCATACTGATTCGAGGTCCCCTAGGTAAAGCAAGGAAAGTGAAGGCGGATAGCAATGGGAGATGGGTAATTGCTGACTTAGACCTTGGTTTCTCGTTATGTGTGGTGTACGGCTCCAATCAAGATGAGCCTGAAATATTCGACTTTTTAGAAACCGAACTTTTGGGTTGGGCTACACCGTTGATAATAGCGGGGGATTTTAATATTTCAGCTGATTGGGTCGGATCTGACCCATATGCAGGTCGGAAACCCAAGGTCTTTCAATCTATTCGATCTCTTCTAAGCTCTCACGGGATGCTTGATGTATGGGGGGTCAAAAACCCCTTGGATTTTGGATACACATACTTCTCTAATCCTGCCCAAAAATACACGAAATTAGATTACTTCCTGATCTCGTCCTCTGAGTTATCGAAAGTTGACATACTTAAACTTCCTAAAGTGGTTTCTGACCACAATCCATTAATTCTATCATATAGTATAGGTCAGAGGGAAAGAAAAAGCAATTCCTGGTCCTTTGTGAAAAAGCTCCTTAGTGATAAAAGATTTATAGATCATCTGAAAAATTGGGTCCCACAATTCTTTGCAGTAAATAGGTACAGTGCGTCTAGAAACACAGTCTTGGAAACTTTTAAGGCAGCATTGAGGGGTGAAACTATTAGCTGTTCAGCAAGATTAAGAAAGGAAGATAGAAATAAGATTGATGGTTTAATGAAAGAGTTAGTAAAAGTAGAAGAACAACATATGACTGATATAATCAAAGGGGTTAATACCACTGCAAGCCAGGAAGCTTTACTGACAATCAAAGCCGCACTCCAGAAAGAAGTAACCATGAAAGTCACAGGAGAATCAAATAGGGTTAAAAGATATGAGACCGGTGAGCAGGCAGGGAGAGCACTTGCCCTCAGGTTAAGGCAGGAAAAAACAAGAAACACTATTGTATGTATAGAAGAGGATGAGATCAGGTATACAGAAAGTAAGGACATTTTAAGAGTATTAGAAACATTTTATCAGCAGCTGTATGAGCAGGAAGAACCTACTAAGAAACCAGGGGAAGGAATACGATATCGGGCCCACTTTTAGAAGACTCAATCAAAAAAAAATTGGAAGAAGAAATTACATTATTAGAAGTAACAGTCGCATTGCGGGAATTGGCCTCAGGTAAAGCTTCAGGTCCCGACGGGATATAGAAGTCTATAAAACAATAGAAACCGAAATCACTCCGCTTCTGGTAGATTTGTTTAATGGGGTTATGTGTACAAGATCAACACCCGCCTCTTGGAAAGAAACAAATATAGCAATCTTCCATAAAAAGGGGAAACCGGCGGAAAAGGCGGGGTCTTACCGACCCATTTCACTAATAAATTCCGATACTAAGCTTTATTCTAAAATTCTGGCAAAGAGGCTGAGTAGGGTAATCGGCAATTTAGTATCCCCATGGCAGCATGGGTTTGTCCCCGGTCGGGGTACAACGGATCATACCTGTAGGGCAATCTCTTTGTTTGATGCCCAGGCTGCCGTGGGGGGGGATGTCGCTATGATCCTGCTCGACGGAGAGAAGGCGTTTGATCGTGTGGACTAGAACTTTCTCTGGGCTATCTTAGAGGCAAGGGGATTTGGTCCCAATATTATAGGGGCCCTTAAAGCCATGTATGTAGAACCAACAGCTAAGGTAACAGCAATGGGCGAGAAATCAGGGGTTATACATATAAAAAGAGGGACTCGGCAAGGTTGTCCCTGTTCCCCTATTCTATTTGCGCTGTATATTGACCCCCTTATACAGTGTATTCTTAACTGCCCAGAGATAGCTCCAGTGATATGCAATGGTTATTCAAGTAAAATACTGGCCTATGCTGACGATCTTGCAGTGTTAACAAATAATCCACAACAAACTCTTCCTATTCTAATTCAAATGGCTAAACTGTTTGGGGAAGAGTCAGGCTATCTTCTAAATGAAACAAAAACGCAGGTTATTTGTTCTAAAAATATAGCCAAAACTGACTATAGATTCATCGACTCTGCCATATATTTAGGGGTAAAAATGAATGCCAATGTTGAGAAAATTGTAAGCGAGAACTATCTGCCACTTATTAAGGATATTGAGAAGGAATTAAAAAGAATAAATGTGCTACACCTCTCATTAATAGGAAGGGAAAATGCAGTTAAAATGTCTATGTTCCCTAGAGTTCTCTACTTATTTCGGGCCATCCCTTTAGCAATAGAGGACAGGATCATGAAACAACTTGAATCTATGTTTATCAGATTTGTATGGCAATACGGCAGGGTAAGGCGATCTACAAACTTAATGGCACTGCCCAGAGAAAGGGGTGGGATGGGATTGCCGAATTTAAAGTTATATCATTGGGCCTGCTTGCTAACCCAAATGACTACTCTATTTCAATCTACATCTGTACCTGATATAACACCTGGGTTTGTAGATCAACAATGCCCGCCCCAGATATATAGGATGCTATTGGGTGAAAAGACTATAAATGTATTTCAGTGCGAATTGGAACGAAGCTTTTATAAAAAAACAAGATTGAAGACACTTATTGGCGCATGGAAGGTTTGGAAAGCAATTATGAAAATGTTTAATATCCCGAAAATCAATTCCTATCTGCAAATGTATAATTCATCTCTCTTTCCTCAACTAAAAAATGATAATAATTTGCTGATGTGGAAAAGGTTGGGGCTTAGATCCTTGGGAGATGTAATTGAAGAAGGTGAAATTCTGGGGTTCGAAATGCTGCAGGAAAGATTTGGTATTCCAGACAGTCAATGGCTGGTTTATGGTCAAGTTACCAGGGCAATTAGGGCAGTCAGGCCACAGATTTCACATACAGCAGATTTTCCACTGATTGAGTTATTAAATAGAGGTTGTAGGAAGATTAAGATTTTATATAATTGCCTATTGGACCAAATCCCGGATGATATTGAGAAGGTTGAGTCTAACTGGGCGACAAAATTATGAGATTCTGATGTCGATCTCGACCTCGCTCTCGTATTGAATAAAAAAATATTCCGGGCATCAAACCTCCGCGCACAACACTACAAGACTATTTTTAATCTTTACCATACACCCGCGAAGATATTTGCCTGGGGTCTAAGCGAAAATGATAATTGTCCCAGATGTAATGAAAGTCAGGCTGACATTATACATATGTTTTCTTCCTGCAAACAGTTGGAAAATGTTAAAAAAGAAATAATGACATTTATGGAGGGGCTGCTAGGTCAGTCCATCGACCTATCCCCTACTCTAATTTTACTGGGTACAGACTCTAAGTTGGGTTTAGGCGAGGCTGAAAGAGATCTAATGTTTTTATCTGTTGCTGTACTTAGAATTTTAATTTCTGCGGCGTGGAAAGATACGAACCCTCCATCCTTTCAGATGTGGCTCTCGAGATTTCTAGGAATTCATAACATAGAATCCTGCCTCTATGAATATAAAGGCATGAGGCAGCGTAAGGAGGGTATACGCCTATGGGCTCCTGTAACTAATTGGAGAACAGATAGAAATGGATAAAAACTTTGTTTGTCTCCAATTAATTGAAACTGATTTCTAACCCTATTTATCTATTTATTTTTCCTCGTTCCCGCTAACAAAATGTATTCAAAAATGTATGTAAATATATCAAATATTTATCAAATTCTTATCATGTATGTAATAATTGTTGAAAATTGTCCTTTTATGTACCATCTTTTTCAAAAAATAAAAAAAAGGAAAAAAAGGAAAAAAAAAAAAAGAGAAATGCCACATTAATTATAAAAATCAGATGTGGAGATCATAATTTATAATCCACTATTTAATGAGTACTGGTTCTAAAAAAAAAAAAAAAAAAAGGATAGCCTACTGTAATGGCTGATCTTTTCTGGCTCCTTTAAGAGGGAGAATGATGGAGAGTGACTCCAGCCTATCACCCCTATAGCATAGGGATTAGGACTATAGACAGGATCCCTGCCTTTTATATAGTAGAGTATTTTCGTGTCCCTTTCCTTAGAGTAGGGCTTATGAATTTAAGTTAGGGGATAGATACATAAGTATTAATCATGATTTGCCCATTGGCTAACGTGTTAGGATATTTTCCATGGAGTTATGCATATTGCGGGCCCTGTAGGCCTTAAACGAGACAGACTCCATCTTGCTCTCTGCCTGGTAGCTCGAGAGGCCCTCTAGGTCAAGTGTAATGTTTTAGTTTCAAGCTGTTGTTCGCTTGGAGAGAACCGGCTCAGGCTGGCCCTTATCGAAGGAATGTATTTTTCTCCATTCCGAAGACACAACTTCAGGCCGGCCGGCTGGGAACGTGTCCTTGGTACGGGGAGGTACAAGAATTTGGTGGGCGGCAGGTTGCTGGCCGTAGCTTTCCATGAAGGAACAGGCTTTGATATTAGCGAAGGTGTTAGTTAGTCGACAGTCAGTTCGTAGGCGGCATCTAGCCATTAGCATCTCTGCCATTAATTATTTCATGGCGGACAGTCGCCATCTTTGAAGTCCGAGAAAGATTTAAGACCGAGACTCTCTGAGAAAGACTGAAAGAGAATTAGCGCGGAGCGCACTGAAACAGAGAGAGAAAGAAACGGTAGTTAATAACCAGCAAGGTTCCGGTGGCCTGGAGGGAAGCAGACGAGGTTGAGCCTAGCGGTGCAGACGTGTACTTGTGACGGCTGGGGTGTGACTGCGAGGCGAGCCAGGACACAGAGACGAGAAGGGAACCTAGATGACTGCCGAGTCCCGACTTCACGTTAACAAGGTGATATCTGCCCTCTTTATGATAAGCGCGCATTCTAACCCTTACCTTTTTCCTTTTCTTTGCATAATTCGTGTTGCATAGTATTGTGTTATACATATATTGATGATAATAAATACCATAGTTTCTAGTGAACTAATATGTGCCGTGTATTCTTGTTCAATCTTGGTAAACAGTATTTCTAGGTGATTTCCATTTATATGAATGGACGAGTAATCCCAATCAGGTAAGAGGTGATCACATAAATAGGGAGTAACGTGGACCTTCGATGCCAAGGATAGTAGGCACATTGAACTATTTGGAAACCGTACCAAATTATATTATTATAGTTTTATCCCAAGTAGACAAAGGAGACATTGTTCCGATAAGTGCTCATAGGAATGTGGTCGTCGTTGATATGCGGCGTTAGTGAGAACGTTGGGTTGGATTACCAGCGTGTATACCCACAGGATTGTGGCTTGCGTAAGTGAGAGCGTCAGGGGGGATGACTGGCGTGTAGGTTTGCCGGATTGTAAACCGTTTGGAAAAGAGAGCATTGGGTTCTGCAGGCCCATGTGTAGACGCACCGGATTGTGTGTCATATCTGCCCTGGGGTAGATCAGTCTGGGTCGGAGTGGCCGCGAGACTAACTGATGTGAATAGAAAATCTATGCATGTGTATTGCTATTTCCCCATCCTTAGGTACGACCTATATATATATATATATATATATATATATATATATATATATATATATATATATATATATATATATCCATATCCATTGTGAATACGTTCTAAGGAGGGAGGTGAGTACGTTTTGGCTGGGTTATAGGGGCCCCTAGGGGCTGATCCCATTTAAGCGGAAAATCCGGCCATTACACCTACTCTGCATATCATTAGCGATAGTTGCAGAGGTCATCTGTAGTGATGTTTTTGCGGCTGCTATCGCAGGTAAACTGATGATATAGGCTGTTAGCACCAGCTTGTGAATGGAGCGATACATTTATTGTGACTTTAGCTGCGCTGAAGTGCCGTTAACTCGGCGATAGCTCCTCGATAATATGCTCCAGTGTTTGAACACAAAAGGGTGACCAAAAGAAATAAAAGTATGACGAATGAAAAAAAAAGGCAATAGCAACATTAGGTATTGACACACTAGCCCTGGAACCGAAGTGCACTTCTTTTTAAATGGATATTCACCTGTGATCTGGAAAACCTCTGTGACTCAGAGTGATAATCCACTCCCTGTCATTTAGCTTTAATGCACATAATACACATTTCCAGCCTTACATCATTCAGCAGGTATGTTTTCCTCTCTCAACAAAAGAACAAAATAAAAAGAGCTTTTACTGTAATCCCCCACAAAATAAATGGATGCTCGAATAAAAAGCTACAGTAGCTTCAACTACTCCCTTGCTCAACACTGAACAATATATAATTGATTTACTTTCATCTCAGCGTGCTGCTTCACTTGGATATCAGTGTTTAACTGATCAACATAAAGGGCCTTCCTAACTGTGAAGGCCCATCACAAACATCTTGAAAGTGCATGTATTGTCAAGGAAATTAATGATAACACAACGGGAGAACAAGGGCAGCTTTATCCTGCACGCTTGAAAATGGCAGCTTTTGAGATAACATATCTTTAACTTGCCAATATACCATGTTGTTATCAGTTGGCTGCCTAGGTACGAAAATAGTATTACTCGTTCACTACACAAAGGGGCTGATAAACTGCATCTCAGCACACGAAGACCAAATGTCAGCTCTTTGTACAGGAGGTTTAGTTAGAATGGGTAATTCTACACTGCTGACGTCCCTCTATTATCCCATTCTGCAGCCTCCGTGCATCCCTAAACAGGCGCCATAAAGGCCTAATTACCCCAAAGGCACCCTATCGTGATCTATGTGAGCAAGGGTGACAACGGCTGCTCTACTTGTTTCTTATTTGAGTCTTGTGGCAGGCAAAGGCCTCTGTTGTGGTCAGGCTAAAGATGAATATGATTTGGCTTTGAATTGCTTGGGCCATAGAAGGTGAGGTGAAAAGTTGTTGCCAGAGGTGGTGACCCGCTTGTACGCTCAGTACCTTTGAGGTTTTGGTCAACAGGTGGCACCGCAGGCATCATCAGGCTTGGTGAGATGAAGGCAGCCAACTTCCTCCCTGGAATTGACGGATTTGAGGGTCAAAGAATATAGGATGCCACACTGGTAGACATAGGCTCGGTCTCTGTGGCTTGTATGGCAAACGGCAGAAAAGATGGTGTAATGCAGCCATTGCAGGCCAGTCAGGCCATGACTGCCCAGTTTTGAGGAGGAGCTTATGCTCCAAGCAGACTTAGTCAACAATGGAAGCCTTACACTACACAGTCACAGATGCTCCGAATTGGTGCAGATCGCTTGGGCTCTAGGGCTAATATGCGCAAGTAGCAGGATTGATTTTTAGTGTCTGTCAAATTACAGTACAGACTAGGCACTTATCTACAAATAAGCCCTCAAATGTACTATCTAACATCCTCTAATGACCTCTCATCTTCTAGGTTGGGTACCCCAAGTAGGTGAGTGTGATAATGGTGCTGTGCACCATGATTTACTCAAGCAGTCTTGGGAAATAGTCTCATATGATGGAGCGTAGCTTTTGGAATGATGATTCAGTGGAGTCTTCCTCTTGTACTTGATCTAAAAAGAAATATCCTATGGCAGGGATTTACCTATAACGAGCAAAGTCTCATCCCTTCCAGAGGCAGTTTCTGTATTATTTTGTACCGAAATCCGGCTGCTGGCAGGCGATTTTGCTTCTGAAAGGACCAAGAGGAAGGGCACAAAAGGAAGAATAGCCTTCTAACACACTTCCCTTCTGTGGTTTCTTCATGTCATTGCATTCTCTTCTTAGGTGTATTTCCCCTGCTGCTCAGCCAATGTGAGTGGGAGGTAATAAAATGCTGATGTGTGCCTGATGGAGTGAAGTGCGTGGGGTGAGCAGCAAGAATGCTGCTCCATCTGGGGCTTTCCTGATATCTTATTACCATCTTCTACCTGTAACCTGAGACTCTTACACTAAAGAATAAAGCACACTGTTATCAGTTCAGTTCAAGAAGTCTTTATTCGATTAATTCATCATAAAAGACATAAAATACAATATAACACATGAAGCATTTAAAACAGGTATTAAATCATTGGCATCAAATCAACTTCTTATAGAACTATACAAAAGTTAAAAAAAGGTTGTCGAGCACGACCATACTTCCACAGTATACACAAAATTTAGACAATCACCACTGGGTTATTTTTGATAAACCTACATCTGAGCACCCAGGCCCACCCGAGAAACTTTGCAACCCCCACAACAATAAGTGGTTCCAGATTAGTTTTTAACAGTCTCATAGCTTCCACAGCCGATCTAGTGCCTAGTTGTCTACATACCGGTTTAAGCCATTTGGCTCTGGGGGCTAAGTATAGTGGGCAAACATACAAAAAATTATTCAGACTTTCCCCAATGCCATGACACTTAGGACAAAACCCCGATCTATCTGTTCCCCACTTTTTAGTGAAGTCCCCTATGGGAAGTGAACCACATCTAAATTGAAAATATAGTTTGCGGTCCAATGGTTTTGTAATAGTGTCCCAGTACCCTTCTAGCATGGGAGTGTCTTTGTGTACAATAAACAGTCCAGAGAGACTGCTCGATCTCATTTTAGAGTAGATGTTGTGCGTCACCCATTCCCAGTAGCATTTTTTACGTTCATTTTTTGATGGGAAATTGGCTGACTCAGGCGAGGACCACAACTCACCAAAGCCCAAAGAAAATATGGTGGCCTTAAGATCTCTAAACCATCCAATTTTAGTGGCACCTGGACTATTTTTTACCTCCAGGCAGGCTTCAGCATAATGATGGAGTTCTGGCGTCGTCCACAGGCGGCGCCAAAATGTTAATGGGCGAAGTCTTGCTTGGTCCTCCACCGTGTGGCACCCCAGGTCGTATAAAAGGGGGATTAGTGGAGTTGACTGGGGCAAACCTGTTGCCATCCTTAAAAACTTGTTTTGGGCATGTTTCAGCGAGTCCAGATTACTTCCACCCCAGAGCTCTGCACCATAAAGGACTGCTGATAAAACCTTTCCTCCATAGATCTTAATAAGCGGAGACATAGGCCTCGTGAATGACCCTTTGTGTTCCTTGATCAGAGCCCCGCCCAGCTGTTGGTGTTTCATGGTCATGAGCTCGATCTGATGGGTCCAACTCAAGGTGTCACTAAAGGTAACTCCCAGGTAGGTGAAGTACTTTGTCTGCTCCAGGGGGGTACCCCCCATGGTGACCCTAGCCTTAACCTGTTTGTGCCCCCTTAAAACCATGAATTTGGTTTTGGACACGTTCACCTCCAACTCATGTTCACTGCAGAAACTCTCGAACCGTGACAGTGCGTTCGGTAGGCCCTGTCTGGTTCGTGAAATCAAGAGAGTATCGTCAGCGAACATGAGCAGGGGGATTTTCATGCCAGCCAAACTAGGAGCATCCGTGGGAAAGTTGTCAAAGTACTTAGTAACTCTATTGATATATAGAGAAAACAAGGTAGGTGCCAAAACACATCCTTGTCTGACACCTTTCGCCACTGAAAAATTCTCTGTCACCACACCGGGTTTACCCCATCTTACAAATGCATATGTCTCTGTATGGAGGTTCACTATAAGGCGGACCAAAATAGGAGGCATACCCATTTCTAGTAGACAGTTCCAAAGCCCGGCCCTCGGGACAAGGTCAAACGCAGACCTAAGGTCTACGAAGGCCGCGAATAAGTTTCCTTTGCCCAAAGTAACCGTCTTCCAGTGTAGGAGCATAAAGCCTGGTCCAGGGTGCTAACATGAGGTCTGAACCCAGCTTGAAGCGGGGAAAGAACGTTGTAATCCTCTATCCAGGCCTGAACCCTTGATAGAACAAGACGGGTTACGATCTTCTGTACCGCATCAATAAGACTGATCGGCCGGTAGTTCGACGGAACCGACCGTTCACCCTTCTTAAAGATGGGCAAGATCTCAGCACCAGCCCATGAATCAGGTACCTTGGCACACTGTTATCACCTTTACTACTGGCTACCCTGTATTTTCATTTACCACAATGGTGATGAGGATCTGTTGGAAAGTTATCGTGTGCAATGGGGACCCCCCAATGTTTTGCTGACTGGTATTGGTGGTAATTGACTCTGGCTGACTCCGGGCTCTGCCTAACCAGGCCCAGGGCCAGTGCTATGCTGAAAGATAAACACTTAGAATACCGTGAAAACACCTACATACACTAGGGTTCACTATGGGTTTGGGTAGCCCTGTGATTCGTATGACCTACCCTATAATGCCCTAGTACATAATAGCGGAAGTCGCACTACACAGAGAGCAGCAACAGTCGAACCTGGATCCCCTGATTTAAAAGAAATTAGAGTTCTGAAGAATAAAGCAACGTGTCACACAGTTTCTGCCGAATTACGAAATTCCAGATATACTAATAGATTGGACAAACAGACGCAACCATAACAACTGCCTACTCTCCATAGCGCCTCGCGCCTTGGAAGTTAAAGTACATTATGAAGTTTCCAATAAGAAGAATTTGTCGAGCTCACAGTAGAATGTGCTACTAGAACCATTCCGGTCCTAAGGAGAGTTCCACAAATTAGGAACTCGAAACGTTTCAACCACAGTTTTCTATTTGGGCCAATCTATACACAAAAGTGCAGCCAAAGTTGTCATTGATTTATAAAGATGGCCTCTATTGTTTAATGACTGTTTCAAGTCTTGTTGAAAGAATGCTTTTTATAATATAAATTGAGAATTGTTGTATATATTATTCCCCGAGGGTGGGTTTTCTCTCTCTCTTTTTTCCTTTCTTTTGGTGTATGCATGTTCGAAGAGTTTGCGAGAAGATGGATGTAATGTTGAATGGGTATGACAGGTTTGCATGAGATTTTTTTGATTACATATATATAAAATGGTTCACTTGTATGAAAGGTTGTGTTTTTTGATTTAGATTCTGCTCTACGAGCATCTGTCTAGGGTGGGGATCCCGGTTTAAAGTTTTTGAAACAAACAAAAAAGAAACAAAGAAAAATAAAATTGTTTTGCTCAAACCATAATGGTTCACTAGGCACAGTTTCATTCTGTTCCCGGTTGTTTGAGTTTCTAAATAAGAAGCAGTACTGGCATCTTGTTGTTATTAAATATTCTAGTGCATAATAGGGCAGGAGGATTGAAACTACCTCTCAGTCCTTAGTATATAATAGGGCATAGCAGTTTAGAAGCCAGCAGCCCTTTCTTCACTTGTATGTATGCACTGGTGAGCCTGACGTCAATTTAAAAGTAGCCCTTTATTGCAGGACTGCTTTTAAAACGTAAATTATGCCCAAAGTCGACTTTGGTGTACGAGGCACATAAAAATGGATAACCTGCAATGTTTGGTCATATTAGGTAACCTCAGGGTCTTCCCTAGGTGTCCGAGGGGTCAGGGGCAGCATTAGGCATGTGCAAGCTGTGCACCTGCACAGGGCCACCAAACCCCAGGGGCCACCAGGCCAAAATATATCCTTATTATAATAATCCTCTGAGGATGGATACATATTTGCGTGGCGGGCCCTGGCAGGGATTTGGGAGCCTCCGGCTCTGTTCCACTTCCAAACACCCTGACCCCCTGCCTCTTCACTTGCCACCGCGCTCTGCCCCACCCAGACCCCCTCTTCCGGGGCCCCCTACCTACACTCCCTGCTCAGGGCCGCCATGAGCCTAGAGCCACCCCTGCAGGGGTAGGGGTTTAGGTATTTATAAGGATGACCCTTGTAAAATGAGTTTTATATGCCCTGGGTTAAGTGCTGCCAATAATTGACTTTGGTGCTAGGAGCACTGTGGAGGGAGGATCTGCAATTTTCTTTACATATTCAGAACCCCTAAAGTCTCCCATAGGTGTTCCAGGGTGAGGGACCCGTAGGTATAGGCAGAGTACTTATAAAATATGTTTTTATAAGCCCTGGAGCTGGAAAATGGTCCAAGTCATTTTTCCCATTGCAAATCCCATGCCACGTAGGTTAACATGGTAAGAAGTTATTAACTACTAATTCTTGATATGAGAAGGCTAAAAATACAATTTAAAGACTTGCCAGAATGGTATTAATAAACCCAACAATATGATATTGTTGAATTTCTCCTAAAATGTACAGACACGCTTCTTTAACTTTGGATTTTCCTTGCTGCTGCCCTTTTCATTTCTGCCCTGCTGAGGAGACCGGGACAAGCTCTCCCCTCCCGCCAGCCATCTCGCTGCTCCTGCGAACCGCCGACTGCCGGGGCACTACATCCCCTAGAAGGCAGTGCGGTCTCGCGAGAGGGGCAGCGAGAGCCATCGCCAGCCTTCAAAACCAGCTGGGAGCCCCCGGGGCGCGGGACGCGCTTCTTTACCTTCGGATTTTCCTTGCTGCTACCCTTTTTGTTTCTGCCCTGCTGAGGAGACCGGGACAAGCTCTCCCCTCCCGCCAGCCATCTCGCTGCTCCCGCGGACCGCCGACTGCCGGGGCACTACATCCCCCGGAAGTCAGTGCGGTCTTGCGAGAGGGGCCGCGAGGGCGAGCGCCAGCCTTCAAAACCAGCTGGGAGCCCCGCGGCGCGGGACGCACTTCTTTACCTTCGGATTTTCCTTGCTGCTACCCTTTTCGTTTCTGCCCTGCTGAGGAGACCGGGACAAGCTCTCCCCTTCCACCAGCCATCTCGCTGGTCCCGCGGACCGCCGACTGCCGGGGCACTACATCACCCAGAAGGAAGTGCGGTCTCGCGAGAGGGGCCGCGAGAGCCCGCGCCAGCCTTCAAAACCTGCTGGGAGCCCCCGTGGTGCGGGACACGCTTTTTTACCTTTGGATTTTCTTTGCTGCTGCCCTTTTCGTTTCTGCCCTGTTGAGGAGACCGGGACAAGTCTCCCCTCCCGCCAGCCATCTCGCTGCTCCCGCGGACCGCCGACTGCCGGGGCACTACATCCCCCAAAAGGCAGTGCGGTCTCGCGAGAGGGGCAGCGAGAGCCAGCGCCAGCCTTCAAAACCAGCTGGGAGCTCCCGCGACAGACCGAGGCAGGGCTGGACCGTTCCTCTTGGCTCTTTCAGAAAACAGCTTTTGTGGTAAGAAGCCAACGATAATCCACAATTCAATAAACCCGAAAGTAGATCATGGGCAAAAGGAAATTGGCCCCTAGTGGTGGGAAGGCATGCAAAAAACAAAATGTACCAATAACTAACTTCTTGAAAAGTGCAGTTGGGATAATTACAAATGAAATAACCCAAGTCGAAGAAGAACTTGCTGCAACAAAGGATGCTTTAGATGCGGCAATGAAGAAATCGGATAGTGAGGCAGCGAAAACATTAGTGGCCATATCACCTATTGCTTTGAAGAATTATGATTTTGGAAAAGAAAACATTTCTCTGGTAGAGTCTTTATCCTCTAGTATCTGCGAATCAATAACAGAGATTAGGAGAAGTGCTAAGAATCCCTGTATAATGACAGGATCCCTAGAAATATCCGAATTGACTGAATCTTTGGACATGGACTCCCCACCAGCAAAAAAACAGAAACAAACTCTCCCCAAAGTTAAAGAAACACTAATATTAAATTAGAAAAAAAGGTAACATCTAACAACAAAGGGGTAAAATATAATACAAATAAGGAAAATGACTGTGCCATGCAAACCTTGAATTTGGAAAATTTGTTTAAAAAACTACAAGGGAAAATGGACAATATTGAACGAAGATTGATGTCCGAAATAGACCTAGTAAAGAAGGATGTTATGCGTCTTGTAGAATTGGTCTTAAAATTTGGATCCCAAAATAATCTAGAGGAAATCCTTGTGACAAAATCATTGCCTATAACTTGGAAAGTCCCTCTCGGGATACAAACTGGGTTACAAGGCCAACATGGTAAAATGAGACCAAGACCTGTATCTCAAGGATTAATGCATCAAAAGGACCTCCCTCTAGATCCATCTACAAGTTCGGAAAAAAACGAGCAATTGACCCTCAATAATGTAAAAAATCAAGAGACGTTAAATGAAGTAGGCTCTCTGAATAATAATGTTTTGGACATTTTATATTTACCCCCTCAATCGACCCCTTATGTGATAATTTTTAAAAATGTGCCTAAAACAAGGGCGGACAGGAAAGAATCATATGACACATTAAAAAATCAGGTGGCGCACTGGATCGTAAATAAGACAAGTTTTAATATTGACCTATTACAGAAAAATATCATAATGCTGAGTAGAGTAAGCTGGGTAGGGAAATCAAGAAAAGACTGCTGCGGGGATTGTGTGGTAGTCAACTTCCACAGCAGGGAACTGGTGGGTAGCTTGCTAAAACGGCTTGGCAATTGTAGGGTTGAACCCAATATATACCAGGGGGACAAGATCATAGCTCTCCCTCTCTGCTTGGATGACCTTGTGCACATATAGAACACCGGGGCTCCAATCATATTTTGGTCTGGGGTATGGCTGGAAAACAAAAGAGGCCTTTTTCAAACACAGGCTGGGGATTCTACCCGCCATTCCTCACTTACCACCATGGTTGAGGCAGAATTATGGGACCAAATGCCGGCTCTGTGGAACAGGAATCGAAGATTTGGAACACCTATTGTGCACTTGCCCGAGGCTGAGCGAAGAAAGAGTAGCTTTGTTGAAAACAGCTTTCAGCGAACTAGGAGTCCGCTCACGTAGACAAGCTGTCCTCGCTTGTTTTGATCCTGGTCTTCCGCCACTAAACGGGAAGCTAGTGAAATTTCTGAAACTAGCGGAACGGAAACAAATAACCCAGGCACTTGTATAGTGGAAGCCCAGTATAGGACTAAGAGCATTGAACATTTTTTCCCGTGGGGTTTTATTGTTTTTTACCTTTACTATTCGATCAACCATGAATTTCTGCTTTTAAGGTCTTTTAAATTTCTTAAGAGTTTGTTTTATTGCACTTTTTTGTAACAGTTTTTTTTAACCTAAACAATAAAGAATTACTTACTTACATAGCTCTCCCACTTGGATATTTTTATAATCCAAGGAATGAGCAACATCATATTGAAAATAATAATCTGGGAATGCCAGAAGTTATGGGGATCACCTCTTCAGTAAATAGATTTTTTTCCATTAAGTCAGCTTAGCGATCTAGATTGACATAGAATAAAAGCTAGGAATGATCAGAAAGCCCCACTGCTTGAAAATAGGTTAATTTGTGTAAATGAGATTGGACCATCTGTAAAAAATGTCTGTGATGGGAAGATACATTATGATCAGCAGTCCATAGAAAATGAAAAGGGGATAATGTGTATCGAACAAGTGTCGGAAAATAGGTCAATACAGATAAATGAGAGAGGGCTACGTGTAAAATATGCTAGTCAAAGGATAGTACCCTATGATTGGCAGTCCTTAGTACAAGAAATGGGGGAAATGTGCACCGAACAATTGGCTAGTGGAAGCAAACCTTGCCAAAAATATTTAAGTATAATGTCATGGAACGTTGCAGGGGTTAGATCTAAATTAATTGATGAGGAATGGCTGAAAAAACTAGAGAACCATAGTGTAATTATGTTACAAGAAAAGTGGCATATTAGACCCTTTTTTATAGATGGCTACCAAATTATATGTACAGACGCCATACCATCTAGGATGGGTAGTGCAAAGGCTGGTCTTGCAGTCTCAATATCACTATCTTCCTCTCTTGTTAAAATAAAATCATATACTAGTTCAAAATGTTATCAATTTATTTTTCTTAAAACTGAGGGGAGACAGTCCATTGTTATCATAAACTATTACAATAATATTTTTGATAAAACTAGATTTAAGGTGATTAATTCGGTAGAAAAAGACTTTGATGATTTTCTGACAGGGATGGGGGGTGATTATATGTTTGTATGGGCTGGTGATATCAATATAGACAAATGTAGAGTTGTTGTGGAAAAACAATGTGGATATTTGAATGACCATGGAGATCCAATTTCACATTTCCCCCACGATACATATGGAGAAGCCATTAACTCTGTTGTCCACAAATACGATTTGGCAATCTTGGATGTAAAGAGTGAAGATGAACACCACCCCCCCCCCCACCCCATACCTATGTTGGTTCTAGATCTTTATCAACAATTGACCACTTTAATATTACTGACTATTACGCAAAACTAGGGCGCTCCTTTTTTGTCTGTGAATGCCTTATTAGTGACCATCACCCCCTGGTTTTGACCTTAGAGATAACTATCGCTAGGATAAATCTAGGGAAGGCAACAGAGGAAACAATTGAACCTTATGGCTCTAATGGAGTTTCTATTAAGTGGTCGTTAGTAGACACAACGCAAAATTGATATTTGCCTAGATGATACAGTATCTAACTCAGATATCATTGGGGCATTTTCTAATATTATTACTGAAATAGCAAATGACCTAAAAATAAAACAGAAGTCCAAATCATACAATCAAGAACCTAGATGGTTCAACAAGGAATGTTCGAGTTTGAATAGGGAACTAATAGGAGTTTTAAAAATCAAACCTGGGAATGTAGCTGGAATAAAACAAATAAGGATGAAATATAATTTAGCACTGAAAGCCGGAAAAAAGTGATCCAAGAAGAGGCGTGGGGGAAACTAGCTCAAGCGGCAGCAACCCGGGATACAACTCTGTTTTGGCAAACAATCAATTACCCTTCTTTTTAAGGATACTACTGCTGTATAAATAAATGCCCTAGTGCCCGCTGAGGGCTGGATAACTCACTTTGGAAATATTTTTAATCCTGGAGGGATCGATATCTTACAAAATAAGGAAAAATTATTTTTAACCGTAGAGTCAGCAGGAATGCCTCAGATAACTGTAGAAGAAATAATAGGAGCACTAAATAAAGGTGCAAGTGGCAAAGCCGCTGGCCCCGATGGGGTCCCTATTGATATTTTTAAATGTAACATTGTTTTTTGGTTTCCTGTCTTACAGTAGTTCTTTAATGCAACCCTTGATGGAAAACTGCCCACATCTTGGGTGGAAAGTATCATAGTCCCTATTTTTAAAAAAGGGGATAGAGGAAACCCAAAATGTTATCGGCCCATATCCCTCTTAGATTCGACCTCAAAACTGATGGGGAGAGTTTTATTGGGTAGATTAGAATCCTGGGCCTCTGAAAATAACATCCTTTCAGAGGACCAATATGGTTTCAGGAGAAGGATAGGAACAATCGAACAATGTTTACATCTGGACCTTTTGGTGGGTAAATATACTATAGCTAAAGGGGGCAGTTTACATCTTTGCTTTGCAGATCTCACCAGTGCTTTCGACCTGGTTAATCATGAAAAATTGTGGCGAACGCTGGTTGAGATAGAAGCCCCCAAAGATATTGTTGTTTACCTATCCCATATTTATAGTTTTCTTCTATCCAGTGTTCGTTTTGGGCCGAAGGTAGAGTGCACGCCAGATTTTAAGGTAACACGAGGTATTAGGCAGGGGTGCGTTTTAGCACCCCTACTATTCTCATTGTATATAAATAATGTTGATCGTTGTTTACAAAATATTAATGCTGATGTCCCAGAAGTGGGTTCTCGACCGATACCAGTGCTGCCCTATGCAGACGATGCCGTCCTGATTTCAAGGACGGCAAACGGTTTGCAACACCTGATTGAAAAATTTGCACTTTTAATGACTGGGATGGATCCTAAATTAAACCTAACAAAAATCTTCGTTATGACTTGTGGTAGGAAAAATAGAAAGATTAAACAACACTACGTGGAAGGTATTTTGATTGAAAGGGTTACAAGTTTTTTTTATTTGGGTTTACTTTTTAATGAAAATGGGACCTGGGGACAACATGTCAATTTAGCAAAGCTAAAATTTTCTCGAAGTATGGAAGGGATTTTTAGATTTTCTGACACAATAGGAAATAAACCTGTGAGGGAAATACTCTCTTTATATAGATCAAAAGCAGTCTCAACTGCTTGTTATGGTGCAGCATTATGGGGGAGAGCTAATGCTGTAACCCTCCAAATACAGGAGAACAAGTTTTTAAAACATTTACTAGCGGCTCCAAGCTCACCATCTAATACTTTAGCTCATAGAGAATTGTCTGTACCCTATATTAGCGACTTCATAAAAATAGCTGGCTTAACATTACGGCACGGGGTGTGGTCACGTGTAGAAGCTAGGTTTACACCGAATATATTACTAGACTGCCTGTCCCTAAATAAGAGGAGAAAAATAGCTTGGTTAGAATTTATACAATCACTTTTAGAAAGTTGTAATATCAAGTTAGATTGTAAAGAACCAATGCTAATTGTAGAATACAGTAAAAAAGAACTGAAAAGAAGAATTACTGTTGCTATGGATTTAGCGAGGGAGGCAGATGAAGCAAAAAAACATAGTGTTATATCCTACTATGAACGTCCCTTCTACATGTATATACAACCCTACCGTGTTACTATAAGAAACGTCCAGCTAAGGTTTTATCTCACTAGATTGAGATTAGGCAGTTTACATTATCTGGTTGCTTTCCCCGCAAAAAGGAAAATGTATCATTTATTACCAAACTGACCGTGTGACGGTAAATCCCCACAATCAACGTTGCACTTTATTTTATTTTGTGCTTTGTATAGGGATATTCGTAAGCTTATTTTAAAACCCCTTTTTAAAACAAATGTATACTATCATTATAAGCAAGCATTTAATATCATTTGTAGCTTGGAGAATGAGAGAATTATGAATGCTGCTTGTAAATTTGTCCAAAAGGCAATTATGAAAAGAAAAACCCTTTCGCACCTGGAGAATGTATTATATGAAAATTATGAAAACCAATGATTCTTAGATACTACATATTAATTGTAAATCAATGAGATTTGAATACTATTTATTAAATTATGTTTTGGTTTTAATTAATATGGTCTGTATTTGTACCACTGGGTTCTGACAATAAACAAGTCCCCTGGAGCACTCTGACTCCGTAAGCAACTATGCCCCCAGGAGCACCGTGGCCCCGTAGATAATGAGGCATGGTTAGAGCTACACCAGGGGGCGTGGCTTGAGCGCCGAGGGAAATGGCGGCGTGAGCCCGGAGCTCCGCGCCTCTTCCCCACAAGAATCCTGATAGAAAGGCCGAAGAACCCGTGTGTGCCCCGGCGCCGATTGAAAGTCCGGCGGTGACTGCTCGGACGAGAGCTGGGCTGCCGGCGGCATCGCAGAGCCGAGAACGGCCGCCAATCGCGGCTGCCCCTGGAGCGGAGGGGAGAACGGCGCCGAACAAGATGGCGGCCACGGCGGAGTCCTGAACGGCGGTGGGCTGCCAGAGAAACACACTGCCGGCGCACATAGGGAAGGCGCGATCGCCGGCAGCGACGGACCCCACACGGCGAGGATTGCTCCTTAGAGCCCGGCTGCGGTACGCAGTGACATCGGGAGTGGGCGGGGACGGCCGCCCGGGTCCGCTCCTGCGGGCGAGGCTTCCTGGCGGGCTCCTGGCCGAGAGGACGAGAACCGGAGCTCCAACCCTGCCCCAGGCACCGGCCGATTCAACAGGTGAGCGGGGGCCGCCCTGAGAGGGGGTCCGTGGGAAACGGTGCACGGAGCTGTGCATCCTGGGCCCCCCTCGCCCCCACAACAGTGGCCCGTGCAGCATATGGGGGCATGAGGAAGGTTCCCGAGGGACATTGAAGGGACTTTGGCGACGTCCAGCACACCACGCCACCCCAGGGGGGAGTGAATGATACCCCACAGCACCCGGGGGTCGAACAGCACGGCGGACGCCCACTCTGGGGCGCAGTGAACGAGCAACGAGACCCCGTAGCGCGCAGGGGTGGACCACGTGGCCGGGGCCCGGGGACAGCAGGCAGGCGAGGACGGCGGGAGCGGCGAGGCCGGCCACGATGGGGAAACCGAGGACCAAGGTGGAGGAGGCGGCAACGTCGGAAGTAGTGGTAGGGGGCCCCGCTGAGCAGACTGACCTGCAGCGACTGCAGGACCGGATACTGGACGCCATAACGGCCACCAGAGATGCGCTCCACAACGACATAGCGCAGGTGGCGTCGGGGCTGGGCCTACTCCGGGCGGACCATGACAAACTAAAAGACAGGGTCAAAGAGGCTGAAGTGGTGCTCGATGTCATGGCGCCGGCTCACAAGGCGATGGAGAGTAAGCTGACGGAGGCCCTGGACCGCATAAGCACCCTGGAAAGGCGAGCGGAGGATGCGGAAAATAGAAGCCGACGCAGCAACGTACGGATCGTAGGTGTGCCGGAGACGGAGGGGACGGGGGACATGATTGCCTACATGGAGGAATGGCTGAAATCGGTGGTGGCGCCGGAAGGGCTTTCGCCATTCTTCACTCTGGAGCGGGCCCACAGAGTCCTTTCAGGACCGCCCAAGCCCGGGCTCCCACCCAGACCGATCATAGCCAAGTTGCTCCACCACAAGGACAGAGATCTGCTCCTGCGGAAGGCTCGTGAGGATGGCCCCTTCCAGATTGCGAACAGTAGTGTCACACTTTTCCCGGACTTCACCTTCGAAACGCAGAAACAACGAGCCTCCTTCCTCACGATCAAGAGGGAACTGCGGAATGAGGGGATTGCCTACTCCTTGCTCTTCCCAGCCAGGCTACGAGTGGTAGTGGACGACAAGGCGATCTTCTTTGCGACTTCAGCGGAAGCCTGGGACTGGTGGGAGACATACAAGGCCGGGACTGACGGCGCCAGGATGAGAGAAGAGCGAGAAAAAGAGCGGGAACGCTCGCCCAAACGGCTGCGGAAATCGAAGAGACTATGGAAACGAGGGCGAGGGAAGCTAGGCCCTTCGACCTCTCAGACTGACGCGGAACGGCAGGCGGCGCTGCTGGAGGTGGAGAAGCTTGGTCGGGCAGAAGGTCCCGGATCTAGGGGGGCCACGGACTCGGACACTCATGTATCGGCCTCTGGCTCGGAGTCGGACCTATCGGGGATTCACCGCACGGAAGGGCCGCTGGTGACGCCGCAGACGGCGGACGAGATCCTCAATATATGAACTACTGTCGATGCAGAGTGGGTAATGTTTGGGGAGCTGTGAGGGGGTACCATTGCCTATGCACATAGTGGGGGCCGGGGCACGCGGCGGGGCTCAGGGCAGAGGGGCCATGAGGAACTGGGGAGGGAGTGTGGAGATGGGCGACGCGGCCTCCCTCTGGACAAGGCCGTGCTCCGTAGGCCCTTAAGGCACCCACAGCTACGGCTGTGTAGTTGAGACCTGGGTCATCAGGTACGGGAGTTTGGATGGGGACTGGTATTTCGATATTGGGGCCTGTTCTGGGAGAGGGGGGGGGGTTCCACAGTTGGGGACTGTTTGCTTTTTTTTGAAGTTGTTGACCCTGGGTGTACCATGGGTAGGGCTGTTGGGGAGTTTTGTTTTTCTCAGAGGGGGCACCATCACCGCCGGCGGGCTGGACCTGGAGGGAGTGTTTCGTCCGGATTACTGGGATAATGGCTAATGTAAATGGATTGACCTGTATTACCTGGAATGTCCGGGGCCTACACACTATGCAGCGCAGACACAAAATACATGCCTATTTAGTACGGAGGGGAGTGCACATCGCAATGCTGCAGGAGACGCATCTCACACGGCAGGAGGGGGAGGCGCTACAGAGGAGATGGCGGGGGCAGGTTTATCACACCAGCTATTCTGCCTATGCGCGAGGAGTGCTCATATGGGTTAGGGCGGGCACGCCTTTGAGGTTCCGTGACAATTGTAAGTGGTGTTTCTAACTCGTACGAATATGGTCGAGTCTGGTATCTATGAACCGCAAATGACGAGTTTGGTAAGTGTGCGCAGTTTCGCTGTGCTAACTTAAACCGTTCGTTTGTTACGTGGGCTTTTCATCTGTACCCACGGGTTCCATCTTAGATACGGCATCCATTTTGTCTCTTGCCCTCAAGTAGTCAGCGAACGGACGCTGTCCGCTTCGCGACCCTGGGACTCCCAAGATATTTGCGGAAGACACATGTCCTTTGAAAGTGTCTTTATGACGAGGGGGTTGCTACTGTAAGGCAGGTGGTGCCGCTCGAGGCTCATCTTGCCGCACGGACTTATTGTCTCAGCCGTGCATCTCATTAGGCACGTCCCTTTGATGCCTGTATCTCGTGTTTCCCGACACCTCCCCTTTTACACCCTTTCCGATCTCCCCACTGTCTCCGTCTTCCTCTGCACCTGTCTTCGTTCCTGTTTCGATCTACTTGATTGCTGATTGGAATTTGCTAATGGTGGGAAGATGGGTTTTTTCAGTTGGGAACCGCCAAATGTTTCCGCACTTATGTTCCGGACCTTATGTGTTTCAAAGCGACCAAAGCGACCCCTCTGGGAGCTAGATGTGGGAACTGAGTTGTAAACCTTTGTGTTCAATGTTAGCCTATGGGTAAAAACTGTATAAAAGGAGCGATCCACATAACCAATTTGAAGCAGTCTCCCCGAACTACACTCGATGTACTTCCTGTGACTTCTGTGTTCCCTGCAGTAAATAAACCTTGACTCTTTGACGCCGAAGGAAGTGTCCCGTGTCTCTGTGACTTGTACGCCGGAACAGGTTACCCACGAAGGTTTCAGGTGTTGTGCCCTGGCACCGCTGGGTCCAAAAGAACCCAGTCCTTCAGTTGGCGCCCAACGTGGGGCTGCATCAGTGGTACCGGTCCAAGCCCGACGATCGTGAGGAACTTCGTGTGAAATCTCCGAGGGAAGGTGCACCCCGCTTCATCGATCCTGTTGTCGAAATAAGTGGCCCGAAGACTTTTCCCGCGAAGATTCCCGCCTCCTGACGGCTGCGACGGACTGCTGCCCTGACTGTAGACCTGTTTTGGCGCCTGGCGTAGACCTTGGTATAGCGAGACGATTGACGGGCCTTCCTGAGGACGCCATTGATCTTTGAGTTAAGTATTTGTGGGTCGCTCCCAGAATCCTTGATTGTAAACACTTTAGCAAGTGTTTTTGTTGTAGACACTTTAGCGAGTGTCTTTGTTGTAAACACTAGTGGCTTTGTTGTACACGCTGTGTGAGTGTTTTTGTCGGTGACACTTTGCTAGCGTACTTTGTTGTTGTATTTGTTTGACGACTGCAGCCGCCAAAGACCGAGGGTTTTTGTTCTTGCTGGGACTTGGTAAATCCCGTAACCCTTGAAGTTTGTGAAACTCGGCTAGTGTGCAAGATGCCTGGTCGCAGTACTTTGTTCAGTTGTTGTAGACCTTGTGGTGCGGATTCCCTGCTGGAGGACTCGTGTCCGATACCTCCGGTTGGAACTCCTACTTATGACTTATATAGCAAACATGGGCTAGGCCCGATTGCTTTTAACGATTATTGGATAAAATATACAAAGAAAGACGGCGATCTTCGTTGGCCACCTCACGGTAGCTTCGAAGCGTCGATCTTAGATAATTTGGAAATAAAGTTGTTCGAACGCAAATCTAGGCCGGCCATGTTTGATGCCTTTCGGTTGTGGCGCAAAGAAGCCCGACAGAAAGAGATCAGACAGAATAAACGTAGTGAGCGAGATAATGTTGCTACCATTGTGAAGAAAGCTGAGCAGTTTCAGCGTGATAAGGAGGATAAGGATAAGGAAGTGTTTGAGAGGTTGCAACGTATGACCATAGATAAATGTTATCCTGTTTTGCCTACGGAGTCGGATAAGAAGGAAGAGGCAGTTGAGGATCCTTTAATGTCCTATCTTATGAAGTCGCCACCCCCGTACGTACAGGGTACCGCAGCTCCTGTGGTCCCTGCCGTACCTGTTCTTCCACCTGTTATTCCTCCACCCGTTCCTCAACCTGCACCCGCTCTTCCGACTGTTCCTGCTCCTGTGCCTGTTTCTATTCCTACTGCTCCTCCGCTTCCACATACTCCTGCTCGCGCTACTGCTCCTGTGTTGTTAACTCCTGTTGTTGCTAACGCTTCTACTCCTCCTCTTGTTAGTCCTGTGTCTTACTCTTGTCCCTCTACTCGTAATCGTAGTTCTCCCATTGCGACAAATTTTTTCCAGTCGCTCGGACCTGTCTTTGGGTCCGCTGGTTCTGATGGTCCTCAGAGACGTAGCCAGCTTCCTGGTAATAGGGAACGCGCTGCGCTATACAATATGGCGATGGGTTGGATGGACAATCCGCAAAGAAATCCACCCCGAGTCGTTCTTGAAACGTTTAGTCAATTCAACATACCGACTCAGAGATATGTGTTTGACGAAATGTGTAAACTCCTACATGATCAGATAGCGGCTGTTGCGCCTGACGAGGTGCTGACCGCCCTGTCTAATCTTCGGCTTCAGTTCGCAACTGGACTGATAGTCGATACTAATGTCCGACGAGCTATTGAGCAGTTGCTGTCTTATCGCCTTGCTCCTATTCCTCACGCACTGTTTGTTGAGGATCTTGAACGCCAGCAAGCTGAGTCTGGCCAATATCCTATGCGTGAAGTTCCGCCGGTTTGGGTACCCGCTGATAATACTAATGTTAACGCTCCAGTGGCGGCGCATTTCCAGAGAATATGGATACATCTCCCATGGAAACGATCGGAAGTGCTTCAGGTGAAACAAACTTTGCCTGATCCTCGCAAAAATCCTGCGGGGTATTACAAAGAATTATCGCAGCTTGTGGATGCTACGGTAATGAATCTTGCCGATATTGACATGTTGTTTGGCAATGTCGTACCGCAACCGGTATGGGCCAAGATTCGTCATCAAGATCACACAAATGAATTAGGTGGTGATTGGGCTGCCATTACAGCGGCAGACGCTGGACAAGTGGCTGCTGCTAAACCCGATCAGTTGATTGCACTTCTTCCCCAGCGAATCATTACATTAATGAAAACGCTTATGCCAGCTATGAGGGTAAATTGGGACAAGTTGTCAGCCTGTAAGCAAAAGAAAGATGAGAGTGTTTCAGACTTCTTTACGAGGTTTGAGGAAACATTTGTTGATCATAGTGGACAGGATATGGGTACTGAGGGTGGACAGAGGTTGTTTGTGGATAAATTTGTATCGAACTTATTGCCCGATTTGTGCAATAAATTGAAGAATTCAGAGAGTGCGTGGGCCGTTTCTACCTCAGCTCAGATTCTGGCTACGGCACAATATTATGAAAATAGAGAGAAAGAAGAAAATGACCGAGCTGATAAAAAGACAAAAGAGCTGAAAACTAAAGTGTTGTTACAACAAGCATACCCGCCGCGTTCTAATCAGAATGCGTCTCAGCAGAATAGATCACAGTCGCAATCGAATCGATCGCAGTCGCGTAATGATTCCTCTTTCAACAGATCTTCGTTGGGGTACAATCAATGTGCTTATTGTAGACAGGAGGGACACATTAAATTTGATTGTCCTGCTTTAAATGATCGTAATAGTGGTAATTCGTCTAGAGGAGGCCGTGGTGGTTCACAGAATGCATCACGTGGTAGAGGTCGTGGTGCTCAGAACGACCGCTCTGACAACTCATCAAATTCTAATAACTGTTTCGACCAACGTGGATCATCGCAAGGACGATCTGCGCAGTACAATGTAGACGATTATTACGTCGATCAGGGAACTGACGACAGTAATTACTAGGACAGCCGAAGACAAGGAGAGGGAGTGGTATCAGTTCCGGTTGATCAGAGAGGGCCTTACGTCGCAGTTGCTACATCGGGCGTCGTTGAGCCTTTTCTGTTGGACACTGGTGCAGCGAAAAGTTCCATTATGCATTCGAAACTCCCTGGCGCACCTTTGTCTGGCTGTCCTGCTGGGGGGTGACTTTAACTCCATTGCCGACCCCTTGCTGGACAGGTCTCACCCCCCCCTTCGTGACTCCCCGGTTTACAGGCTCTCTAGAGGTAGGAGGGACTGGCAGGAGAGCTGGGAACTTATAGACGTTTGGAGAGGGCAACACCCGACTGACCGGGATTATTCATTTTTCTCCGGGCTCCATGACTTACATGTCCGTTTGGACACCATACTTTGCTCCCGGGAGGTGCTACCATGCGTCACTGGCTCAGAATACCTATCGAGAACAATCTCAGACCATAATCCACTCCTGATCCGGGTGGCGAAGAAGCCCAGGGTTCCGCTCTGGAAACTGCGGCCTGAGACTCTGGAGGACCCCCTTTTCGGGGAGGCCCTAGCGGAAGGAGTGGCCTTGTATTTCACGGAGAATGAAGGGACGGCGACCTCAAGGGCGACGGAGTGGGACGCCTTCAAGGTGGTGGTGAGGGGTATCTGTATCAGGGATTATGTAGGCGTGCGGAAGGTACTGCTGGGCGATTTGGCTACGGCGGATGCTAGACGGAGGGAGGCGGAGAGGAGGCGGCCCGGACGCCCGGAACGCCAGGAGACTCTCTGTTTGGCCAGGGAGGCGGTAGCCGTTGAAGTGGAGAGGCTCCGAGCCTTTGACTACAAGCGCTATGTGCTGCGCTCCCATGTTGACGGCGATAAGGCGGGCACCCTCCTAGCGTGGCTCTCGAACCCCACCAGACGATGCGCTCCCATACTCCAACTGCGAGATATGACGGGCGTGATTCAACAAACTCAGCTGGGCATAGTTAACGCCTTCCAGAAATACTACGAGGGCCTGTACAAGAGCGCCCCGGGAAACAGGACGGGACTGGTGGAACCCTTCCTGGCTAATCTGCCCCTACACCGGATAGAGGCTGAGCAAGCGAAGGACTTGGGGTCGGACATTGACGTGGGGGAGATACGATCGGCGGTGCGGCGCATGGCGAGGAACAAATCGCCGGGGATAGACGGACTCCCCATAGAGTTCTATAACAAATATCTGGACATACTGGCGCCGCGACTCCTGACTGTCTATAAGGAGGCCAAGGCGTCGGGGCGGCTACCGCAGTCGATGAGGGAGGCATTAGTGGTCCCACTGCTGAAGCCCGGCAGAGAGAGTGATGACCCTGCGTCCTATAGACCGCTTTCTATGCTCACCGCAGACTATAAAATCCTGAGTTCCATACTAGCGGCGAGGCTCCTGCCTCACATGGCGGGGCTTGTGCACGACGACCAGAACGGCTTTATACCGAAACGCAACACCACGATCAATATCAGAAGGCTCATCCGTCTCCTGGACGGGCTGAACGAAGGGGCGGGGACAGAACTGGTCCTCTCGGTTGATATTGAAAAGGCCTTCGACAGCCTCGAGTGGGACTACCTCTATGCTGTCATGGAGCGCTTTGGTCTGGGGGCTGGTTATATTCATTGGACGAAGGTCCTATACGCGGAAGCGATTGCAAGGGTAAGGGTGGGACCGGCGGTATCCCTCCGATACCCGGTGGAGCGGGGCACTCGTCAGGGTTGCTCCCTTTCACCGCTTCTTTTTGCACTGGCTATTGAGCCGCTGGCGGCTGCGGCCCGAACGGGGCGGCACACCCGCGGAGTGCGGGCCCGTGACGGACAGCATTTCATCTCGCTGTATGCCGATGATTTACTACTGTTCCTCTGCGACAGGGGTGAGGACTTACGGAGAGCGGAAGCTCTACTGGAAAGCTTCGGAGAGATGTCGGGCCTGCGGGTTAACTGGCCCAAGACAAGTTTGTTCCCACTACTGGAGGGCACTGCCCAGCCACAACACCAGTCGGAGGCGACCTGGAACCCTACCTGCATGAAATACCTGGGGGTCCATATCTACCATAAGCCGGAGGACTTGCTTGAGGGCAACCTGGGACGATGCGTACGTGGACTGAAGGGCTGTATGTCCTTCTGGTCCACATTACCACTGTCAGTAGCGGGCCGGATTTCCCTACTAAAGATGGTTGCCCTACCGAGATTACTGTATTATTTCCGGACGCTCCCAATCTGGATACCGGGCTCCTTCTTTAAGCTCCTTAAATCTCAAATCACAACGTTCATTTGGGGAGCGGGACGGTGCAGAGTAGCGCTGGCCACGCTCTCTCGCCCGAAAGATGAGGGGGGTTTGGCAGTGCCAGACTTTGAGCTCTATTACCTAGCAGCCCAACTGCAAGTCTTCACGCAGAAAGTAGCGAGGGTATTTCGGGGCCCAGAGGACGAAAGCTCGCGGGGGACGCCCAGACACGTCCTGGCGTATATAACCCTCCAACAACGGCTGGACAGTCTGGATTTGTCGCTGGAACAGCGCACGTACCGACACTGCTGGAACCGGACCCAGAAGAGAGCGGGTACCCAGCGCCCATACGCGCCTGAGATACCACTGGGCATGTTAACGGCCTTACCGCATGGCGGCGACTGGTCGCAACTACAGGAGTGGGAGGAAGCGGGGTTACAGGTAGTTGGGGACCTCTTTGAGAATGGCGCACTGCTCCCGTTCCAGGAGCTAATAGACCGCTTCGGTATCCCGAGAGGGGGATTTCTGCTGCATGCGGCAGTTACCAGGGCGATGCACGCCCACTGGGGCACGGGACTTGAGGAGCCCGGGACGGCAGCGGCGTGCCAGTACACCATGATGGCGGCGGGCACGATTAAGGCGGTTACATGCCTATATGGTCGGATGGTTAGGGAGAATATCCCTCCTCTCACATCCCTAAAAACCAAATGGGAGGCGGATCTGAATAGGGACATACCGGACACGACGTGGGCACAACTTGTCTGTAGGGCTCGCAACAGCACGAGAAACGCCAGGTTCCAGCTGATTCACTACTATGTGTTGCATAGGGCGTACATGACCCCAGGTAGAATCAGGCGGTATTTTGGCGATGACACGGCAGCCTGCCCCCGGTGCCCGGAGGAGGGGGCTGAGTTAGTGCACATGCTGTGGGCATGCCCGGCCCTACGGGTTTATTGGCAGGAAGTAGGGGAGGTGCTGAACGAGGTGACGGAAAGATCCATAGAGTACGGACCGGCGGAATGTCTTTTGCACTGGTTTCCCCATACCCCCAAAAATAAGCTCACGAGTAAGTTTATCGACATGGGACTGATGGTGGCTAAGAGGGAGATCACTAAGAACTGGAAGGCGAGGGTGGGGCCTACTCCACGGAGATGGCGGCAAGAGTTTCTAAAATGGGCCACGGCTGACAGCACACATAGATACCAGCTTGCGCGCAGAACCCCTAGCCAGACAGCAGCTGACACTGCGACCGCATGGGAAGTGATGGTGCAGGGACTCAGGGATAGCGAAGCTGACGCAGAGGAGGAGACTCCCGGGGGGAGGGGACGGAGGAGGCGAGCTGAGGCCCTAGGAGCAACAGGAATGTAGGGAGACTGAAGCCAGCAACCCAGAGATGGTAACAGCGTAGCCTTAGGTGGGTGGTGGTGTGCGGGATGGGATGGGGGGGGGGAGTTTTGGTTTGGCGCAGGGAAGGGGAGTTGGGGATTAGCGCGTAGTTTAGTAGGGCCATAAAAGTAGTCATACACTTATTCCGAACACTAACCACTCCTCTGTACTGAACGTCAGGCATGGATGAGCAGAGGCTTCAACGCCGCCCAACCCCCGGGTTGTGGGCCGGACGGCTGTGTACTGATTGACAAGATGTATTATATATCTGCTAAAACTTACGATGCTACCTATCTGTGTGTATTGGCCTGTACAGGTATGCCTACAATAAAAATTATTTAAAAAAAAAAAAAAATGGTTAGAGCTACACCGGCTCTTTAAAACTGAACATGCCCGGCGTTGGAGCAAACTGGCTCTGGGGTCAACTATGCCCCCGGAGCCTACTGGCTTCTTAAATGATTAGAGATGCCCCCAAACGCTGGCAAAGGACCAGGCCCCTCTGGACCCCCTAAACACTGTGACACATGAAACAAAACAGGCCCTCAGGGTTGAGGAACTTGCCACTGAAGTTGGAGCGGCCCGCTGCAACTCGGGCCTCTCAAAATGCTACTAAACGTCATGAGCCGGCACGTTGGAGCCATCATGGGCTCTGAAAATTGTACCTGTGCCCCACGGAGCCCTCGAGGCTCTAATATTCTATTAAAAATGTTGGGGCGGCCCACTGCCATCCAGGGTTGCCCCAAATGCACCCCAGTCCCAGGGCCGGACTCCGGCAACACACACGAGCCCCACTCACCGCTGATCACCAACTGCTTCTCCTTTGACGGGTGGCTCCTCCGGGCAGTGGGGTAGGCGGGCTCTGCTTCACCCGGTCCCCCATCTCGGGACCGGGGCTTGGTGGGGAGCCCCAAGGCTCTGGGCTAAGTCCTTTTCCGGGGCTCCCTCCTCCCAACCGGCATCACTCACCGGAAGGGATTCCTGCTGGCGGCTTCGCTGGCCAGTGCGGCACCTGCGGGGCTCTCTCCTTCACCCTGAGAGCACCGCGCTGACTTCGGTGGCCACTGCCACCTCCTTGCTTCTCCTGGCCAGCTTCCTTTCTCTTTGGCGGCAGGCAGCCAATCGCAGCGCTGCGGCAGGCGGGACTTCCTCGAAGCAAGCGGAAGTCCCGTCCCGCTCCAGGCGCCCGGCCGCCTGACTTCCTGTGTTGCCGCCGCGGCGGCGCACTCACTGCTTTGGGGCAATAACAAGGGGTAGGCACCCTTGAAATTCAAAACAACCACAGAAACGGGGTGGGCACCCATCAAAGGGCCATATAAACGGGGTGGCACCCGTAAATTACAACAACGAAAAATAGACTGGCAGAATGCAGGGTGGGCACCTGCGATCAACACGAGCAGGACAGACAGCAGCTCCACGCTGCAGAGCTCCAATAAGGCGCTCCCAGAGGGGGACAAAACGCAGGGAGAGCTAGGGGCATGGGAAATTAAAGCCAGCACACCCAAGGTGCTGGGGCAGCCCCCAAGGTCTCTTTAAGGTCCTGGAAACACTCCAGCAAGGCAGAAGGGTCCAAAAGAAGTCCTCCAGCATCCAGGGCATCAGGGGCTGGGCAGGGCCCAGGGAGGCAAGCCTACCCCTGGGCCCCAGCAGCAGCACGCCCCTGGTAGGTTTAAGTCAGGAAACAAGAACCTTTTACAAGAGGTCACAGCCTCTTTTTATACACAAAAATCCCTTTGTCTAGCAGGGTGTAGGCAATGTAAGAACCAGCAACAACTGGTTATGGGGAACTCTCTTTCACTGGCCAGGCTAGGGACATCAGACACACCGCAGGGGGTGGAGCCAGCATTGTGGAGGAAAAACCCAGCCCTGTTCAGGTCCCAGGTGTACCCCTCCCTCACATCAGAATGCTAATCTCTCCATTCACCACCGGGGCAGACCCATCCTGACTCCTGGAGCCAGGCTCACCAGCCAGCTCCAGCCAATCACACGCCAGACACAAATTACACAAACATGCCAACTTCTAGAAGTGACACTTCCACACTAGACACAATCATGCCGCATACATCATTGCGCAGCATTCCATCTCACGAGTTCACACATACCAAACTCGACCCTGCACTCCCCACACATCAGGAACTACCATGGTCACACATATTCCCCATGCATTCCTATGGGAGGGCAGGTCACTCTCACCACACACACAGAGAGCGCACGCACTTTACACTGGACCACAGTGAAAAAGTGCACAGAGACCTAAAATCACCAACACTAGGTTACAGAAACAGGCTAGGCAAAAGCAAAAAGTTTCGGGGTGAACCTGCCAAAAGGGCCGGGTCCAACACTTGGGTTGTGTGTTGGACACTTTGGGACCGCATGAAGAACTTCAGGAAGGAGTTCTAACAGGATCCAGCCTGCTGGAGGGGGCTGCACACGACTGGTGAGTGATCCTCCAGAACAATTGCTAAATGTGAATGTGTCCCTGTCAGAGGGGCTTTCCTGATATCTTATTACCATCTTCTACCTGTAACCTGAGACTCTTACACTAAAGAATAAAGCACACTGTTATCAGTTCAGTTCAAGAAGTCTTTATTCGATTAATTCATCATAAAAGACATAAAATACAATATAACACATGAAGCATTTAAAACAGGTATTAAATCATTGGCATCAAATCAACTTCTTATAGAACTATACAAAAGTTAAAAAAAGGTTGTCGAGCACGACCATACTTCCACAGTATACACAAAATTTAGACAATCACCACTGGGTTATTTTTGATAAACCTACATCTGAGCACCCAGGCCCACCCGAGAAACTTTGCAACCCCCACAACAATAAGTGGTTCCAGATTAGTTTTTAACAGTCTCATAGCTTCCACAGCCGATCTAGTGCCTAGTTGTCTACATACCGGTTTAAGCCATTTGGCTCTGGGGGCTAAGTATAGTGGGCAAACATACAAAAAATGATTCAGACTTTCCCCAATGCCATGACACTTAGGACAAAACCCTGATCTATCTGTTCCCCACTTTTTAGTGAAGTCCCCTATGGGAAGTGATCCACATCTAAATTGAAAATATAGTTTGCGGTCCAATGGTTTTGTAATAGTGTCCCAGTACCCTTCTAGCATGGGA
Source organism: Lissotriton vulgaris (assembly GCF_964263255.1). NCBI lineage: Eukaryota > Metazoa > Chordata > Amphibia > Caudata > Salamandridae > Lissotriton > Lissotriton vulgaris. Next base: position 1,095,177,787 of record NC_141695.1, read on the forward strand.
GTGTCTTTGTGTACAATAAACAGTCCAGAGAGACTGCTCGAGCTCATTTTAGAGTAGATGTTGTGCGTCACCCATTCCCAGTAGCATTTTTTAAGTTCATTTTTTGATGGGAAATTGGCTGACTCAGGCGAGGACCACAACTCACCAAAGCCCAAAGAAAATATGGTGGCCTTAAGATCTCTAAACCATCCAATTTTAGTGGCACCTGGACTATTTTTTACCTCCAGGCAGGCTTCAGCATAATGATGGAGTTCTGGCGTCGTCCACAGGCGGCGCCAAAATGTTAATGGGCGAAGTCTTGCTTGGTCCTCCACCGTGTGGCACCCCAGGTCGTATAAAAGGGGGATTAGTGGAGTTGACTGGGGCAAACCTGTTGCCATCCTTAAAAACTTGTTTTGGGCATGTTTCAGCGAGTCCAGATTACTTCCACCCCAGAGCTCTGCACCATAAAGGACTGCTGATAAAACCTTTCCTCCATAGATCTTAATAAGCGGAGACATAGGCCTCGTGAATGACCCTTTGTGTTCCTTGATCAGAGCCCCGCCCAGCTGTTGGTGTTTCATGGTCATGAGCTCGATCTGATGGGTCCAACTCAAGGTGTCACTAAAGGTAACTCCCAGGTAGGTGAAGTACTTTGTCTGCTCCAGGGGGGTACCCCCCATGGTGACCCTAGCCTTAACCTGTTTGTGCCCCCTTAAAACCATGAATTTGGTTTTGGACACGTTCACCTCCAACTCATGTTCACTGCAGAAACTCTCGAACCGTGACAGTGCGTTCGGTAGGCCCTGTCTGGTTCGTGAAATCAAGAGAGTATCGTCAGCGAACATGAGCAGGGGGATTTTCATGCCAGCCAAACTAGGAGCATCCGTGGGAAAGTTGTCAAAGTACTTAGTAACTCTATTGATATATAGAGAAAACAAGGTAGGTGCCAAAACACATCCTTGTCTGACACCTTTCGCCACTGAAAAAATCTCTGTCACCTCACCGGGTTTACCCCATCTTACAAATGCATATGTCTCTGTATGGAGGTTCACTATAAGGCGGACCAAAATAGGAGGCATACCCATTTCTAGTAGACAGTTCCAAAGCCCGGCCCTCGGGACAAGGTCAAACGCAGACCTAAGGTCTACGAAGGCCGCGAATAAGTTTCCTTTGCCCAAGGTAACCGTCTTCCAGTGTAGGAGCATAAAGCGAAAAGCCTGGTCCAGGGTGCTAACATGAGGTCTGAACCCAGCTTGAAGCGGGGAAAGAACGTTGTAATCCTCTATCCAGGCCTGAACCCTTGATAGAACAAGACGGGTTACGATCTTCTGTACCGCATCAATGAGACTGATCGGCCGGTAGTTCGACGGAACCGACCGGTCACCCTTCTTAAAGATGGGCAAGATCTCAGCACCAGCCCATGAATCAGGTACCTTGGCACACTGTTATCACCTTTACTACTGGCTACCCTGTATTTTCATTTACCACAATGGTGATGAGGATCTGTTGGAAAGTTATCGTGTGCAATGGGGACCCCCCAATGTTTTGCTGACTGGTATTGGTGGTAATTGACTCTGACTGACTCCGGGCTCTGCCTAACCAGGCCCAGGGCCAGTGCTATGCTGAAAGATAAACACTTAGAATACCCTGAAAACACCTACATACACTAGGGTTCACTATGGGTTTGGGTAGCCCTGTGATTCGTATGACCTACCCTATAATGCCCTAGTACATAATAGCGGAAGTCGCACTACACAGAGAGCAGCAACAGTCGAACCTGGATCCCCTGATTTAAAAGAAATTAGAGTTCTGAAGAATAAAGCAACGTGTCACACAGTTTCTGCCGAATTACGAAATTCCAGATATACTAATAGATTGGACAAACAGACGCAACCATAACAACTGCCTACTCTCCATAGCGCCTCGCGCCTTGGAAGTTAAAGTACATTATGAAGTTTCCAATAAGAAGAATTTGTCGAGCTCACAGTAGAATGTGCTACTAGAACCATTCCGGTCCTAAGGAGAGTTCCACAAATTAGGAACTCGAAACGTGTCAACCACAGTTTTCTATTTAGGCCAATCTATACACAAAATTGCAGCCAAAGTTGTCATTGATTTATAAAGATGGCCTCTATTGTTTAATGACTGTTTCAAGTCTTGTTGAAAGAATGCTTTTTATAATATAAATTGCGAATTGTTGTATATATTATTCCCCGAGGGTGGGTTTTCTCTCTCTCTTTTTTCCTTTCTTTTGGTGTATGCATGTTCGAAGAGTTTGAGAGTAGATGGATGTAATGTTGAATGGGTATGACAGGTTTGCATGAGATTTTTTTGATTACATATATATAAAATGGTTCACTTGTATGAAAGGTTGTGTTTTTTTATTTAGATTCTGCTCTACGAGCATCTGTCTAGGGTGGGGATCCCGGTTTAAAGTTTTTGAAACAAACAAAAAAGAAACAAAGAAAAATAAAATTGTTTTGCTCAAACCATAATGGTTCACTAGGCACAGTTTCATTCTGTTCCCGGTTGTTTGAGTTTCTAAATAAGAAGCAGTACTGGCATCTTGTTGTTATTAAATATTCTAGTACATAATAGGGCAGGAGGATTGAAACTACCTCTCAGTCCTTAGTATATAATAGGGCATAGCAGTTTAGAAGCCAGCAGCCCTTTCTTCACTTGTATGTATGCACTGGTGAGCCTGACGTCAATTTAAAAGTAGCCCTTTATTGCAGGACTGCTTTTAAAACGTAAATTATGCCCAAAGTCGACTTTGGTGTACGAGGCACATAAAAATGGATAACCTGCAATGTTTGGTCATATTAGGTAACCTCAGGGTCTTCCCTAGGTGTCCGAGGGGTCAGGGGCAGCATTAGGCATGTGCAAGCTGTGCACCTGCACAGGGCCACCAAACCCCAGGGGCCACCAGGCCAAAATATATCCTTATTATAATAATCCTCTGAGGATGGATACATATTTGCGTGGCGGGCCCTGGCAGGGATTTGGGAGCCTCCGGCTCTGTTCCACTTCCAAACACCCTGACCCCCTGCCTCTTCACTGGCCACCGCGCTCTGCCCCGCCCAGACCCCCTCTTCCGGGGCCCCCTACCTACACTCCCTGCTCAGGGCCGCCATGAGCCTAGAGCCACCCCTGCAGGGGTAGGGGTTTAGGTATTTATAAGGATGACCCTTGTAAAATGAGTTTTATATGCCTTGGGTTAAGTGCTGCCAAGAATTGACTTTGGTGCTAGGAGCACTGTGGAGGGAGGATCTGCAATTTTCTTTACATATTCAGAACCCCTAAAGTCTCCCATAGGTGTTCCAGGGTGAGGGACCCGTAGGTATAGGCAGAGTACTTATAAAATATGTTTTTATAAGCACTGGAGCTGGAAAAATGGTCCAAGTCATTTTTCCCATTGCAAATCCCATGCCACGTAGGTTAACATGGTAAGAAGTTATTAACTACTAATTCTTGATATGAGAAGGCTAAAAATACAATTCAAAGACTTGCCAGAATGGTATTAATAAACCCAACAATATGATATTGTTGAATTTCTCCTAAAATGTACAGACACGCTTCTTTAACTTTGGATTTTCCTTGCTGCTGCCCTTTTCATTTCTGCCCTGCTGAGGAGACCGGGACAAGCTCTCCCCTCCCGCCAGCCATCTCGCTGCTCCTGCGAACCGCCGACTGCCGGGGCACTACATCCCCCAGAAGGCAGTGCGGTCTCGCGAGAGGGGCAGCGAGAGCCATCGCCAGCCTTCAAAACCAGCTGGGAGCCCCCGGGGCGCGGGACGCGCTTCTTTACCTTCGGATTTTCCTTGCTGCTACCCTTTTTGTTTCTGCCCTGCTGAGGAGACCGGGACAAGCTCTCCCCTCCCGCCAGCCATCTCGCTGCTCCCGCGGACCGCCGACTGCCGGGGCACTACATCCCCCGGAAGTCAGTGCGGTCTTGCGAGAGGGGCCGCGAGGGCGAGCGCCAGCCTTCAAAACCAGCTGGGAGCCCCCGCGGCACGGGACGCACTTCTTTACCTTCGGATTTTCCTTGCTGCTACCCTTTTCGTTTCTGCCCTGCTGAGGAGACCGGGACAAGCTCTCCCCTTCCACCAGCCATCTCGCTGGTCCCGCGGACCGCCGACTGCCGGGGCACTACATCCCCCAGAAGGCAGTGCGGTCTCGCGAGAGGGGCCGCGAGAGCCCGCGCCAGCCTTCAAAACCTGCTGGGAGCCCCCGTGGTGCGGGACACGCTTTTTTACCTTTGGATTTTCTTTGCTGCTGCCCTTTTCGTTTCTGCCCTGCTGAGGAGACCGGGACAAGTCTCCCCTCCCGCCAGCCATCTCGCTGCTCCCGCGGACCGCCGACGGCCGGGGCACTACATCCCCCAGAAGGCAGTGCGGTCTCGCGAGAGGGGCAGCGAGAGCCAGCGCCAGCCTTCAAAACCAGCTGGGAGCACCCGCGACAGACCGAGGCAGGGCTGGACCGTTCCTCTTGGCTCTTTCAGAAAACAGCTTTTGTGGTAAGAAGCCAACGATAATCCACAATTCAATAAACCCAAAAGTAGATCATGGGCAAAAGGAAATTGGCCCCTAGTGGTGGGAAGGCATGCAAAAAACAAAATGTACCAATAACTAACTTCTTGAAAAGTGCAGTTGGGATAATTACAAATGAAATAACCCAAGTCGAAGAAGAACTTGCTGCAACAAAGGATGCTTTAGATGCGGCAATGAAGAAATCGGATAGTGAGGCAGCGAAAACATTAGTGGCCATATCACCTATTGCTTTGAAGAATTATGATTTTGGAAAAGAAAACATTTCTCTGGTAGAGTCTTTATCCTCTAGTATCTGCGAATCAATAACAGAGATTAGGAGAAGTGCTAAGAATCCCTGTATAATGACAGGATCCCTAGAAATATCCGAATTGACTGAATCTTTGGACATGGACTCCCCACCAGCAAAAAAACAGAAACAAACTCTCCCCAAAGTTAAAGAAACACTAATATTAAATTAGAAAAAAAGGTAACATCTAACAACAAAGGGGTAAAATATAATACAAATAAGGAAAATGACTGTGCCATGCAAACCTTGAATTTGGAAAATTTGTTTAAAAAACTACAAGGGAAAATGGACAATATTGAACGAAGATTGATGTCCGAAATAGACCTAGTAAAGAAGGATGTTATGCGTCTTGTAGAATTGGTCTTAAAATTTGGATCCCAAAATAATCTAGAGGAAATCCTTGTGACAAAATCATTGCCTATAACTTGGAAAGGATGTATGTCGTTACAACGCATACTTTTACTCCGCATACCATTACAACGCGGTATTTACAACGCATACCGCTACAACGCATAGCGCTTTGGGGTGCTGGATAGTGGTAAGTATAATTTACTATTCTAACTCCAGTCCCCGTGGACCCTAGGGAAGGTGTTGGATAGTAAATTAAACTTACCTCTTATCCTAGAGCGCCCCCCAGCGCAATGCGTTGTAACGGTATGCGTTGTAATGCCTGCGTTGTAGTGGTAGTGCGGAGTAAAAAATGCGTTGTAACATGTGCATACCACTTGGAAAGTCCCTCTCGGGGTACAAACTGGGTTACAAGGCCAACATGGTAAAATGAGACCAAGACCTGTATCTCAAGGATTAATGCATCAAAAGGACCTCCCTCTAGATCCATCTACAAGTTCGGAAAAAAACGAGCAATTGACCCTCAATAATGTAAAAAATCAAGAGACGTTAAATGAAGTAGGCTCTCTGAATAATAATGTTTTGGACATTTTATATTTACCCCCTCAATCGACCCCTTATGTGATAATTTTTAAAAATGTGCCTAAAACAAGGGCGGACAGGAAAGAATCATATGACACATTAAAAAATCAGGTGGCGCACTGGATCGTAAATAAGACAAGTTTTAATATTGACCTATTACAGAAAAATATCATAATGCTGAGTAGAGTAAGCTGGGTAGGGAAATCAAGAAAAGACTGCTGCGGGGATTGTGTGGTAGTCAACTTCCACAGCAGGGAACTGGTGGGTAGCTTGCTAAATCGGCTTGGCAATTGTAGGGTTGAACCCAATATATACCAGGGGGACAAGATCATAGCTCTCCCTCTCTGCTTGGATGACCTTGTGCACATATAGAACACCGGGGCTCCAATCATATTTTGGTCTGGGGTATGGCTGGAAAACAAAAGAGGCCTTTTTCAAACACAGGCTGGGGATTCTACCCGCCATTCCTCACTTACCACCATGGTTGAGGCAGAACTATGGGACCAAATGCCGGCTCTGTGGAACAGGAATCGAAGATTTGGAACACCTATTGTGCACTTGCCCGAGGCTGAGCGAAGAAAGAGTAGCTTTGTTGAAAACAGCTTTCAGCGAACTAGGAGTCCGCTCACGTAGACAAGCTGTCCTCGCTTGTTTTGATCCTGGTCTTCCGCCACTAAACGGGAAGCTAGTGAAATTTCTGAAACTAGCGGAACGGAAACAAATAACCCAGGCACTTGTATAGTGGAAGCCCAGTATAGGACTAAGAGCATTGAACATTTTTTCCCGTGGGGTTTTATTGTTTTTTACCTTTACTATTCGATCAACCATGAATTTCTGCTTTTAAGGTCTTTTAAATTTCTTAAGAGTTTGTTTTATTGCACTTTTTTGTAACAGTTTTTTTAACCTAAACAATAAAGAATTACTTACTTACATAGCTCTCCCACTTGGATATTTTTATAATCCAAGGAATGAGCAACATCATATTGAAAATAATAATCTGGGAATGCCGAAGTTATGGGGATCACCTCTTCAGTAAATAGATTTTTTTCCATTAAGTCAGCTTAGCGATCTAGATTGACATAGAATAAAAGCTAGGAATGATCAGAAAGCCTCACTGCTTGAAAATAGGTTAATTTGTGTAAATGAGATTGGACCATCTGTAAAAAATGTCTGTGATGGGAAGATACATTATGATCAGCAGTCCATAGAAAATGAAAAGGGGATAATGTGTATCGAACAAGTGTCGGAAAATAGGTCAATACAGATAAATGAGAGAGGGCTGCGTGTAAAATATGCTAGTCAAAGGATAGTACCCTATGATTGGCAGTCCTTAGTACAAGAAATGGGGGAAATGTGCACCGAACAATTGGCTAGTGAAAGCAAACCTTGCCAAAAATATTTAAGTATAATGTCATGGAACGTTGCAGGGGTTAGATCTAAATTAATTGATGAGGAATGGCTGAAAAAACTAGAGAACCATAGTGTAATTATGTTACAAGAAAAGTGGCATATTAGACCCTTTTTTATAGATGGCTACCAAATTATATGTACAGACGCCATACCATCTAGGATGGGTAGTGCAAAGGGTGGTCTTGCAGTCTCAATATCACTATCTTCCTCTCTTGTTAAAATAAAATCATATACTAGTTCAAAATGTTATCAATTTATTTTTCTTAAAACTGAGGGGAGACAGTCCATTGTTATCATAAACTATTACAATAATATTTTTGATAAAACTAGATTTAAGGTGATTAATTCGGTAGAAAAAGACTTTGATGATTTTCTGACAGGGATGGGGGGTGATTATATGTTTGTATGGGCTGGTGATATCAATATAGACAAATGTAGAGTTGTTGTGGAAAAACAATGTGGATATTTGAATGACCATGGAGATCCAATTTCACATTTCCCCCACGATACATATGGAGAAGCCATTAACTCTGTTGTCCACAAATACGATTTGGCAATCTTGGATGTAGAGGGTGAAGATGAACACCCCCCCCCCACCCCCCACCCCATACCTATGTTGGTTCTAGATCTTTATCAACAATTGACCACTTTAATATTACTGACTATTACACAAAACTAGGGCGCTCCTTTTTTGTCTGTGAATGCCTTATTAGTGACCATCACCCCCTGGTTTTGACCTTAGAGATAACTATCGCTAGGATAAATCTAGGGAAGGCAACAGAGGAAACAATTGAGCCTTATGGCTCTAATGGAGTTTCTATTAAGTGGTCGTTAGTAGACACAACGCAAAATTGATATTTGCCTAGATGATACAGTATCTAACTCAGATATCATTGGGGCATTTTCTAATATTATTACTGAAATAGCAAATGACCTAAAAATAAAACAGAAGTCCAAATCATACAATCAAGAACCTAGATGGTTCAACAAGGAATGTTCGAGTTTGAATAGGGAACTAATAGGAGTTTTAAAAATCAAACCTGGGAATGTAGCTGGAATAAAACAAATAAGGATGAAATATAATTTAGCACTGAAAGCCGGAAAAAAGTGATCCAAGAAGAGGCGTGGGGGAAACAAGCTCAAGCGGCAGCAACCCGGGATACAACTCTGTTTTGGCAAACAATCAATTACCCTTCTTTTTAAGGATACTACTGCTGTATAAATAAATGCCCTAGTGCCCGCTGAGGGCTGGATAACTCACTTTGGAAATATTTTTAATCCTGGAGGGATCGATATCTTACAAAATAAGGAAAAATTATTTTTAACCGTAGAGTCAGCAGGAATGCCTCAGATAACTGTAGAAGAAATAATAGGAGCACTAAATAAAGGTGCAAGTGGCAAAGCCGCTGGCCCCGATGGGGTCCCTATTGATATTTTTAAATGTAACATTGTTTTTTGGTTTCCTGTCTTACAGTAGTTCTTTAATGCAACCCTTGATGGAAAACTGCCCACATCTTGGGTGGAAAGTATCATAGTCCCTATTTTTAAAAAAGGGGATAGAGGAAACCCAAAATGTTATCGGCCCATATCCCTCTTAGATTCGACCTCAAAACTGATGGGGAGAGTTTTATTGGGTAGGTTAGAATCCTGGGCCTCTGAAAATAACATCCTTTCAGAGGACCAATATGGTTTCAGGAGAAGGATAGGAACAATCGAACAATGTTTACATCTGGACCTTTTGGTGGGTAAATATACTATAGCTAAAGGGGGCAGTTTACATCTTTGCTTTGCAGATCTCACCAGTGCTTTCGACCTGGTTAATCATGAAAAATTGCGGCGAACGCTGGTTGAGATAGAAGCCCCCAAAGATATTGTTGTTTACCTATCCCATATTTATAGTTTTCTTCTATCCAGTGTTCGTTTTGGGCCGAAGGCAGAGTGCACGCCAGATTTTAAGGTAACACGAGGTATTAGGCAGGGGTGCGTTTTAGCACCCCTACTATTCTCATTGTATATAAATAATGTTGATCGTTGTTTACAAAATATTAATGCTGATGTCCCAGAAGTGGGTTCTCGACCGATACCAGTGCTGCCCTATGCAGACGATGCCGTCCTGATTTCAAGGACGGCAAACGGTTTGCAACACCTGATTGAAAAATTTGCACTTTTAATGACTGGGATGGATCCTAAATTAAACCTAACAAAAATCTTCGTTATGACTTGTGGTAGGAAAAATAGAAAGATTAAACAACACTACGTGGAAGGTATTTTGATTGAAAGGGTTACAAGTTTTTTTTATTTGGGTTTACTTTTTAATGAAAATGGGACCTGGGGACAACATGTCAATTTAGCAAAGCTAAAATTTTCTCGAAGTATGGAAGGGATTTTTAGATTTTCTGACACAATAGGAAATAAACCTGTGAGGAAAATACTCTCTTTATATAGATCAAAAGCAGTCTCAACTGCTTGTTATGGTGCAGCATTATGGGGGAGAGCTAATGCTGTAACCCTCCAAATACAGGAGAACAAGTTTTTAAAACATTTACTAGCGGCTCCAAGCTCACCATCTAATACTTTAGCTCATAGAGAATTGTCTGTACCCTATATTAGCGACTTCATAAAAATAGCTGGCTTAACATTACGGCACGGGGTGTGGTCACGTGTAGAAGCTAGGTTTACACCGAATATATTACTAGACTGCCTGTCCCTAAATAAGAGGAGAAAAATAGCTTGGTTAGAATTTATACAATCACTTTTAGAAAGTTGTAATATCAAGTTAGATTGTAAAGAACCAATGCTAATTGTAGAATACAGTAAAAAAGAACTGAAAAGAAGAATTACTGTTGCTATGGATTTAGCGAGGGAGGCAGATGAAGCAAAAAAACATAGTGTTATATCCTACTATGAACGTCCCTTCTACATGTATATACAACCCTACCTTGTTACTATAAGAAACGTCCAGCTAAGGTTTTATCTCACTAGATTGAGATTAGGCAGTTTACATTATCTGGTTGCTTTCCCCGCAAAAAGGAAAATGTATCATTTATTACCAAACTGACCGTGTGACGGTAAATCCCCACAATCAACGTTGCACTTTATTTTATTTTGTGCTTTGTATAGGGATATTCGTAAGCTTATTTTAAAACCCCTTTTTAAAACAAATGTATACTATCATTATAAGCAAGCATTTAATATCATTTGTAGCTTGGAGAATGAGAGAATTATGAATGCTGCTTGTAAATTTATCCAAAAGGCAATTATGAAAAGAAAAACCCTTTCGCACCTGGAGAATGTATTATATTAAAATTATGAAAACCAATGGTTCTTAGATACTACATATTAATTGTAAATCAATGAGATTTTAATACTATTTATTAAATTATGTTTTGGTTTTAATTAATATGGTCTGTATTTGTACCACTGGGTTCTGACAATAAACAAGTCCCCTGGAGCACTCTGACTCCGTAAGCAACTATGCCCCCAGGAGCACCGTGGCCCCGTAGATAATGAGGCATGGTTAGAGCTACACCGGCTCTTTAAAACTAAACATGCCCGGCGTTGGAGCACACTGGCTCTGGGGTCAACTATGCCCCCGGAGCCTACTGGCTTCTTAAATGATTAGAGATGCCCCCAAACGCTGGCAAAGGACCGGGCCCCTCTGGACCCCCTAAACACTGTGACACATGAAACAAAACAGGCCCTCAGGGTTGAGGAACTTGCCACTGAAGTTGGAGCGGCCCGCTGCAACTCGGGCCTCTCAAAATGCTACTAACCGTCATGAGCCGGCACGTTGGAGCCATCATGGGCTCTGAAAATTGTACCTGTGCCCCACGGAGCCCTCGAGGCTCTAATATTCTATTAAAAATGTTGGGGCGGCCCACTGCCATCCAGGGCTGCCCCAAATGCACCCCAGTCCCAGGGCCGGACTCCGGCAACACACACGAGCCCCACTCACCGCTGATCACCAACTGCTTCTCCTTTGACGGGTGGCTCCTCCGGGCAGTGGGGTAGGCGGGCTCTGCTTCACCCGGTCCCCCATCTCGGGACCGGGGCTTGGTGGGGAGCCCCAAGGCTCTGGGCTAAGTCCTTTTCCGGGGCTCCCTCCTCCCAACCGGCATCACTCACCGGAAGGGATTCCTGCTGGCGGCTTCGCTGGGCAGCGCGGCACCTGCGGGGCTCTCTCCTTCACCCTGGGAGCACCGCGCTGACTTCGGTGGCCACTGCCACCTCCTTGCTTCTCCTGGCCAGCTTCCTTTCTCTTTGGCGGCAGGCAGCCAATCGCAGCGCTGCGGCAGGCGGGACTTCCTCGAAGCAAGCGGAAGTCCCGTCCCGCTCCAGGCGCCCGGCCGCCTGACTTCCTGTGTTGCCGCCGCGGCGGCGCACTCACTGCTTTGGGGCAATAACAAGGGGTAGGCACCCTCGAAATTCAAAACAACCACAGAAACGGGGTGGGCACCCATCAAAGGGCCATATAAACGGGGTGGCACCCGTAAATTACAATAACGAAAAATAGACTGGCAGAATGCAGGGTGGGCACCTGCGATCAAAACGAGCAGGACAGACAGCAGCTCCACGCTGCAGAGCTCCAATAAGGCGCTCCCAGAGGGGGACAAAACGCAGGGAGAGCTAGGGGCATGGGAAATTAAAGCCAGCACACCCAAGGTGCTGGGGCAGCCCCCAAGGTCTCTTTAAGGTCCTGGAAACACTCCAGCAAGGCAGAAGGGTCCAAAAGAAGTCCTCCAGCATCCAGGGCATCAGGGGCTGGGCAGGGCCCAGGGAGGCAAGCCTTCCCCTGGGCCCCAGCAGCAGCACGCCCCTGGTAGGTTCAAGTCAGGAAACAAGAACCTTTTACAAGAGGTCACAGCCTCTTTTTATACACAAAAATCCCTTTGTCTAGCAGGGTGTAGGCAATGTAAGAACCAGCAACAACTGGTTATGGGGAACTCCCTTTCACTGGCCAGGCTAGGGACATCAGACACACCGCAGGGGGTGGAGCCAGCATTGTGGAGGAAAAACCCAGCCCTGTTCAGGTCCCAGGTGTACCCCTCCCTCACATCAGCATGCTAATCTCTCCATTCACCACCGGGGCAGACCCATCCTGACTCCTGGAGCCAGGCTCACCAGCCAGCTCCAGCCAATCACACGCCAGACACAAATTACACAAACATGCCAACTTCTAGAAGTGACACTTCCACACTAGACACAATCATGCCGCATACATCATTGCGCAGCATTCCATCTCACGAGTTCACACATACCAAACTCGACCCTGCACTCCCCACACATCAGGAACTACCATGGTCACACATATTCCCCATGCATTCCTATGGGAGGGCAGGTCACTCTCACCACACACACAGAGAGCGCACGCACTTTACACTGGATCACAGTGAAAAAGTGCACAGAGACCTAAAATCACCAACACTAGGTTACAGAAACAGGCTAGGCAAAAGCAAAAAGTTTCAGGGTGAACCTGCCAAAAGGGCCGGGTCCAACACTTGGGTTGTGTGTTGGACACTTTGGGACCGCATGAAGAACTTCAGGAAGGAGTTCTAACAGGATCCAGCCTGCTGGAGGGGGCTGCACACGACTGGTCAGTGATCCTCCAGAACAATTGCTAAATGTGAATGTGTCCCTGTCAGAGGCAACGGAATGACCAAATGGGGCAATGTTGGTTTCTAAGCACTAGAAAGTGACTCATCTTTAGAAATTCACATCTCTGGTCCCCTACAGTGGAGATTTTTCATTTTGGTGTCATTTAAAAGATATAAATATTTCCTATTTTTAAAAATTGGTGTTACATTTTTTTGTGTTGTGTCTTAATTATTTACTGAATTTGTGTTTTTAAATGCTTTACATATATGTGTTTGAAGTTAAGCCTGCCTGCTCGTAGCACAGCTACCAAGGGTTGAACATAGGAATAATTTTCTAAGACCTATTCTGAGCCCTATACTGTGTTAGTGGCCTTATTGCCAGTGGCAGATTTTTGCCCCTACCAATAATCCACTCTCCAACAGGATGGGATACACCCACGCTCTCTCCCCTCATGCAGATGATACGCAATTAGTCTTCCCCTATTTTGATGTGTCGGAGGCAGCTTTTAGTAAAATGAGGGGCTGCCTTCGAGATGTGGCCAGTTGGATGAATGCCAATAAATTCAAATTGAATGCAGGCAAAACTGAGGTCATTTTCTTTGGCAAACACACTCATCCCCCCTCGGACCTGTGGTGGCCTCCTGAAATGGGTCCACCACCTTTACCTAGCACCAATGCGAAGAATTTGGGAGTAAGATGGGACGAGAGTCTCTCTTTTTCTTCACATATACAGCAGGTCACAACGGGGTGTCTTTACAAACTTAGGAACCTCCGCAAGTTTCTTTTCTACCAGAAGATTGTCGTAAAATGGTAGTCCATGCAACAGTCACATCCAGATTGGACTATACGAACGGCCTTTATCTTGGCCTACCTAAATATTTGGTTCAACGCCTGCAGATCCTGCAGAATGCGGCTGCGAGACTGATAAAACACATTCCTTTCAGACAGCATGTCTCTCCGCATCTGCGCGAACTGCACTGGCTCCCAGTGGCTAGCAGAATAAAATTCAAACCTCTAACTCTGGCGTTTAGAGCGCTAAAGGGGACCTGTCCCAATTACTTAAAACTCAGACTCCCCCGATACCATCAGGAGAGGTGCCTGCGATCCAACTCCCTGCTTCAGCTACTCGTCCCACGAGCCAGAAAAGCTAGACTTGGTGGCAGGTCCTTTTCTGCTGGCACGGCGAAACTTTGGAACGCCCTGCCTTCCACCATCCAATCTGCCACGACAGAATCTAGCTTTAAGAAGCAACTAAAGACCTGGCTCTTTATGCAGAAAACCTAAGCATTCTCCCGCCTCTCGTTCTGCCTAAAACTGCTCATCTAGCGCCGGGACACCTCCTCGTGAGGTAGCTGTTCGCGCTTTACAAATATCAGTATTATTATTATTATTATTATTCAGCAGACAATAAAATATAGAGGAGCAACAAAATGGACACCTCACACTTAAGGCACCTACTCTACAGCATAGCACACCTTCCTATACTTACTTCCATGTCATCTGACGCAGAAACCAGGACTAATTCCAGAGTAATATTTCAAAGGGTAGAACATCCCCTTGGCAGCCTTCAATATTGAGGCATTTTTAAAAATAACAAATCAATGTCCTATATGAAAGCACCGAAAAATACGGAGAGTCCAGTAAGTTCTCCAGAGGATACATGGGGGCAGATTTAAAAGCCCCTTGCATCACTTTTGCGGCGCAGTTGCATCACTTCTGTGACGTAGTGGCGACAAAAACAATGCGCCAAGTTGCGACCCATTTACAACATGGCGTATCTAAGGAAATACGTCATGTTGTAAAGCCCTGCGTCACATTATACCTGTGTCAAGTATAATGTATGCAGGGTGGGCATTCCCATGCAAAAAAGCCTCATAAAAGTGACACAGTGAAATCTACAAGATTTTACTGCACCACTTCTAGGATGCCACTGCGTCAAAACCTTATGCCTGCTTGAAATGACTTGCGATGTAAAGCCACGCATGGTACAACATGGTCATTGTAACAACTGCGTTGTTACCTACCTGCATGGTAAGAACAGCGTTGTGAACGCTGTTTCCCGATGGTGGATATTGCCAGCTGATGTATCACTAACACAGATATTGTAATCTTCCATGTGTGGTAATGGGAACCTTTGAAAAATGTTAGATTGCTTGAACACTTCTTGGCACAAAAGTGAATTTATTCCTTCTCAATGTTGTGACCTGTCTCATCTGTGTCCCTTTGTCTCTGCCCTGTCCTCGGATGTTAAGTACCCTAATGATTTTTCCTAGCCCTACCCCAGCATACCTTGTTTATCAGATTTCTAATCCCCAGTTTACCAAATGTCTCCCCCTATTTTTTTTTGATTTGTGGTCAGTCAATTTCCCATTTCTCCCAAGATCTTGCAATAATTAAAGTGGATCGCAGGCGATGCTCAAAGCAGTGGCCATCTTGGGTGTGGCAGCATTAAAACCGTGCCCAAACCAGGGGTGTGGTTACGGCACTACGCAAGATGGCGCTTGAGAGCGCTCCTCAACCGAGCCGGACCTTCTTGTGGCATTTTCCGTCCTTCTTCAATAAGTTCTGGGAACCATCAATGCTTTGATAAAACTTTTTCTCTCCCCAAACATTATATATTGTCATGATTTAATAATTGTTTCATTTTTAACCTATTTTAAATATTATTGTTTGTATGATTGAACATGTCCATATCAATTTTTATCATTATAATTACATTTTCTATGTCATCATAATATGTGGTTACTCTTATTTTCTTTTTGTGTATGTTTTATTGTATCACACTATATTCTTTGCCAGATATTTATGTTGTTTTTGCCTGGGTATTTACCTTTGCCATAAACTGCTTTGCCCTGACCCAGGAAATTTATTCTATTCAGGGGGTCCCTGCTCAACTGCATTAATGGGTGTGTAAACACTCCAGGTCATTGACAAGAGCCTCAGCAAGCTGATGTTTTTTCTTGAAAAGAGGATGTGGGGGTGGGGTGAGGGCACAAGTAAATCTTAAGTGCTTCTCAACTGTTTCTCAGCAAGAGGTCCTGCCCCGTCTCACATGGTGTGAGTTTTTATTTAGTTGGCAGGCTTGATGTGAGTCTGTTTCTGAAAATGTATCTAAGTGCGTTTGAGTTAGCTGGTGCTTGGCCTTGGCACATTAGTGATAATTCCTGCACTTTTGAGGGAGATGGTGCTCATCTTGGGAAAAACACTGGCCTATGAATATTGATGGTATTTCTT
Source organism: Lissotriton vulgaris (assembly GCF_964263255.1). Lineage (NCBI taxonomy): Eukaryota > Metazoa > Chordata > Amphibia > Caudata > Salamandridae > Lissotriton > Lissotriton vulgaris. The sequence goes on from NC_141695.1 coordinate 1,095,193,773, forward strand.
GGCTTTTTGAGGTTATCAACCTGGCTAAGACACTGGCCCTTATTATTTATTGAGATATCGATTTGTTAAACGGTACTAACATATTGATGGTAATTCTAGGCATTTTGGAGCCATCCATGAGCAAGCTGGTGCACATCTTGGGAAAGACACTGTCCCTTGTATAGTGATGGTAATTCTTGGCTTGATGAGGCTGTCATGACATGATACACCCTGGGTATACTCTTGGTCCTGTAATACCAGTAGTAATTCTTGGCATATTAGGTCATCCTGGCCTTAGATAATACTAGATGGATATGAAGTGTCATGTGTGGTAGTAGCAAATGTCAGCACTTACAGAAAATGATCAATTTATCTTTAAGCACTGAACATGTATTTATTAACATTTTGGTGGCATCAAATGTATTGTTCAACAATGATATGATTTTATCAAATAGCAAAACCTGATTTTTTTTTATTAACCACGTAAAATTGCTCTAGCTCTGATATGTACTGCTTATGTACTGCTTAAGGCTATGATATTTGCGTAATTGATTCATTTCTCCATACTTCCTTTTCTGAAGAAAACTCTCAGTCATAACATAGTATTGAACATCTACTCAGAAAGGATTGGATGGGACAAATACAGGAGATGAAATGTTCAAGTGTAGATTGATCCAATATCAAATGATAGACTATGTGAGATTGCATGAACTTCCCCCATTTTCTATTTGTTTTACTCCCTTTACCATCTCGCCCTAGGAGTATAAGGGCCCTGACACGCTGGCATAAGGCACAGAAATGATCTGGAGAGATGTGTAGGGTTGGGAATAAATGACTGAGGGGGAGAGAGAGACCTTGCCATCAGGACACATTCTTACTTAAGATAGATGTGTTACAGCGGGTCACATAAACAACATATTTCAAGCTTGTTTTCTAAACATTTGGGACTGTTGAAAGCAAATATAGTCGAAAGTCGTCAATCTGCACCTAAATGTCTAATACCTAGCATGAGTACATATTTACAACTTTCAGGAATCCATAATGCTTATAGAAGTACACGTGAAAAAAACATGCTTGCACTCCTAGAAAACATTTGTAAATTCCAATTTCTCATGCGAAAATACACATGATCTTTTCACATGGAAACCAAGATAAAAATGCGCATGCAAACATTTTGGAGGTGAAAGCTTCTATTGCAAAAATAAATTTTATTTTGCTAGCATGAAAAGGATATTAGTGAGTGTAAATTATACTTACATAAGAAAATAACTTTGTGACTGAGCCCCATGGAGTGTAGTGTGACTGGCGGCCGGTGCTGGGACCGGCCACCAGTGGTGCAGCGGTCCCGCACCGGCAATTAGGATGCTACTGCCACTGTGGCATCTCCATTCCCAGCATTGTGGTGGGCGGTGCTCACACCACTGCCTGCCACAATGCTGGGAATGCACGTCATGCATTGGCATGCACAAGGTGACAGGCACCACACGGTGCCTGCCACTTTGTCTGTGCCAATGCAGGTGGGTACCATAGGTACCCCCATGTGCCCCCTCACCCCCCCAACATCCTGGAGATTCGCAACGGGCCCCCATTTGCTAAATCTGCATGCCTTTCCATGGCGGCAACGCCAGCACGGAAAGGCTTTTCCCCACATGCATGGTAATATGGATGGCAGTGTCTAACAGACACTGCCACCATATTCAAACCTTTTCCGCCCGGTTGACTCATCGACCAGGTGGAAAAGCAGCAGACGGTCTTCTGTCTGCTGCAGTACCCCTGCCAACATAATCAGGCAGGGGATAAATTGCATGCGGGCGGAGTATAATGGCGGGCGGATCGCTACCGCCTTATGGGCCGTGGCGATCCGCCTGCCATTATAATAGACCCCTTAGTTTTTTCACCAACTTTCCTGAAGAATTGATATGCTTTTCAGACAAAGCTTGAAAATATTTCTGTAGGTTTTCACATATGTTTCCACAGATTTGACTGCCTCTAGAGATCAGATTGGGTTTGTGAGCCACATCTACGGGTCTGATTAAGAGTTTAGTGGGCAGAGCAGCCCTTCCAAAACCATTGGCCTGCCCGCCTCATTTAGAGTTGGGCTTACCTTTAGTGTTCGGTGGACAGAGTCTCCCTTGCTATGTTGATGACATACTTCCTCCGGTAGACTTTTAGAAGAAGGACAATACACTATCTGCGCTATTTAGAGTGGATGGGGCAATGCCTTTTTTTGTCCAGTCTGATAAGAAAAAACAATAATGAGCCCTAAACCCTGAGAGAAATCTCCCAGGGTATGGGGGTCACCGATCTATTTGTTTTTCAAATACAAATTCTCACTTGGAGCGTGTTTTTGATAAACAGAATGTTAAAGGTGTGGTGTATGGCCGTCAAATTAACTGCAGTACTACACTAAACTTTTATTACATGGAAAAGAAATGTCATAACAATGGGTCTTTTCAATGTACTCATATCAGCACAGGGCCTCCGCGTCATCTCCGAATTGGGAGGGCGGAGTACCCTCTAGATGGAGAAGGCAAAACCCTCCACCATCCCCAAAGATACTACTCCATCCACCAAACTCAAAATCAGGCTCTAAGACTCTTGATAAACTGTGTTATTGTGGGCACATAAACTGACCACCACCTCTGTCTTTGTTTCTGAACTGTATCTGTGGTGTGCCTCATAAATCCTATTGTTCCTCTGACCAGCATTTGACCCCTAGTAATTTGATCCATTGTGGCGCAATCTCGAACGCCCCTTGGTGGTTCAGACTCATGCATGTTTACTGAGACTGGCCCCATCAAGGCACACATGCCGAGCCGGATTTGTCGCTCTCAGACATGAAGGAAGTATGTTTGTTTGTTGTTAGAGCTTTTCTCTCTAATGAACACGCTTTTCCTTAATTCCCAAAGGCATTTAAGAAAGGCGCGGAAGCTCACAAATGAAGACAGATATGAAGATGGATGCACCAAAATGAGAGCTGAAACCAACTTAGCATTTTGTTCTCAGGGATTACAAAGTGTTCATTTAAGTAGCTGCAGTGCTTTCTGCACAATGCTATTGCAAGATGTGAATCTTAAAGCGTTGTCTAATCTGCCTTTTCCCTCTGCTGCGTAAAGCATCAGTGCCTTGCAATAGATCCAAGGACAAAGGGATGAGGACAGTGATCCCTTCTCAAGCACACCTATGTGAGGGGGGGAGGGGCTCCTGCACAAATGAATTGATTTTTTTTAAAAGAACATCCCAGTCAGTAGTTTGGAGCTATTTGGGTATATGGTGTAGAGGATCCTTCTCACAATATGTTACGATTGCGATTGTAAGATTTGTATGTTGAGTGCAGAGCTTCATTGGTAAAAGAATGAATGCCATTGCCTAAGCTCCACTCTGGCAGAGCTATTAAACACCAACGTTGCATAGTCATGAATTCACCTTAGGCACCTCCAATCCACTAACAGACACTTCTGCCCTTTTATCTCACTATTGCCAGTCCCTGCTTTTTCCCTTTGTACCTGATTTTCTGCCTTTCTCTTCCCCTACTTTCTGGTTTGGGTGGTTGCCCTCTCTTGCTCCCAGTAGTTACCTGATCCGGAAAAATAAGTGGCTGTCCCAAAAAATGAGTGCTGGTGGGCCCCACCGGCTCCACTTAAACACTGAGATCAATTATGCTACAAAAAAGTCCAGTCTGGAAAGAAGATAAGTCCTTTTGCAAATGTGCTAGACTAAATGGATAAAGCACTGTTGCGAGTATTGATGGGACTAAATAATTAGGCGAAAGATTTTTCCGGATTGAAGAGAAACCAGAGTATCAGATTAAATATTTACCAATGGCATAAAACGTTAGTCTAATTAAGTCACAACAGAATGCCTATGTGACTCTGGGTAATAGCTCGCTTAATCTTCCTGACGTCCCCTAGCGCCTTGACGCCTTCGGGTAATTTTTCAAGCTGTACAAATACTGGATTTTGTTTCATTTTTTTATGTGAACACAGCATCTAAACCGGGTCATGTTTGCGTTGCCCAGGCATTGATCCAGTGCTTACTCTGTCATAAGATGAAAGGTACACCCTACTGAAGAGGCCCAGAGAGGCTGACATCAGTATGGGGTTGCTGGTCATCCCATTTAGTCGGTATCTGGTAGTTTGGGTTAAACTATTTCCCGTCAAGCAGGACTATGACTGATTTACATATGGCTGGTACCTGTGTGAGGTGGCATAGTGGGCAAAAGAAATATAAAATGGGAAGCAGCCTGAGTAATTACCAGTGGCAGAGATTAATTCCAGCATTTCGCCTATCAATTTTTGCTTTCTTCAATGTGACACCCGAAGAGCAAAAGGCATGCCCAGTTGTGGGTCCAGTGTCACTCTGCCACAGTACCCAAGCTTCACCCTACTGAAGAAGCCCACACAGACCAAAACCGTCCTGGGGTTCCTTGTGTTCAGGTTCAGAAAAATAAACTTACAGCCCTTTACCTGTCCCACCCCTGATCACCAAAAAAAAACCTTACCTCCCTTTACCTGCACCCACCCCTGAAACCTAAATAAACCTTACCCCCTTAGTGCTGCGGCGGAATAGCCGCCGCAGCGAAGATGTTAAAAACCAAAACATAAATAAAAGGCATTGTCATTTGCAATGCCATAAGCTCAAACTAGCGTAAATGCCAGACCTATTGCATTGCAGATTCTTGTTTGCTGTTCTCATATGGCATGATCATGAGATTTTTTTCATTGGAAAGCCTTTGGTTTCTCCCAATACTCTGAATGCATTATTCTGCAGGCCATTTATGAATGCCTTTTGATAAAAAAAAATGTAAGAGAAACAAATTGCAGAAGACAGACAACTGACCTTGGAAAACAGTGATCTTCCTGCCAACAGCACACAAGTAACTTGTAAACCACTTTAAAAAGAAAGCTTTCTGAATCTTGCACTCTATTAAGCCACCCAACACCTTCTGCGCCCCTCTTAGCTCTTCCTCTCCAAGGTTTTGAAAAGGGTACCTTTGCTGCTCTCAAGGAAATATCAAATGAAGGAATCCGAAACATTTCGATAGCTGATGTACTTTAACAATTTTTTTTTTTTTAAGAAGAAAACATCCGTCTTCTTGACTCCAAAAAGCTGTAACTAACCCAAGCAGTGCGTGTGTACGCGCTTCCTCTCTCCCTCTGCAGCAACACACACAGCTGGCTGCACAGCGCCCCGGGCTCTCCCTTCAAAGACACCTCTCCTGACTGGGCTCGCAATGAACCTCGGATCCCTGGTCTTTTCTTAAGGAAACATTGTCAGAAGCTTCAGCCTATTTACTCACTAACAAGATGGCTTTCGAGCACCACAAATCACCCGGAATGAGGACCAGTAAACGCTGATCTCTTTCAGCCGCACCACTATTCAGGACAAAATGCAGACGTCCCTGTGCATCTGGGAGCCAGTCAAGTCTGCGAGCCGCATAATTAGCTCGAGTTTCCGAGTCTCGCGTGTTTATCGCATCAAATTGGCAGCGAGGAGGGGGTGCGTCGAAGCAGGCTGTAGCGTTTTGTTGCTGATTACAAAGGGTGATTTGACCGTGACACTGCAAGCACTACATCACGTTTATGATACAGATGTCTACTCGTATTTGAGGCATTAATAGCAGAGTGCTGTTACTGTACTCTTTTAATTTTGATAATGGAAGTTATGCATTAAAATGCCTATAAAATGACTCACTAGTACACAGCTCAATAAGTGCCTCCCTTTAACCTCACCGATCTGAGCGGCTTCCACATGAATTATGGAACCTGGCTAATCTCTAATCTACTCTGGCATGCGGGCAGCACAGATATTTCACGATGGTGGGATAAACTAAAGGCCTCAGACACATTCAAAGCATGAATCTCCACACCGCAAGAAAGATTATTTCAATAAATATTCCGTGCAAGATACATGTGATCGAAAAATGGGGCAATACGATTTCTGCAGCATTTTATCAGAAACACACAGCACTTGAAACCAATATCCGTGGGTGAGCCAGATAGCACTCCTCACAAATGCATTTAGCAGGTAGGGAGAGGCTTGCTGGAGTTGCGTCAGTCTTACGACCAACTTTAACAATGTGTCACTTTAGCACCAAAAGATGCGTCACAGATTCTGACGCATCCGTGAACCCTTGCGCTATGGAGCAATGTATTGCAAATACAGCGCATCCATGGCGTTGTTAGGGCATTTGCAGCAGGCGCAAGAAATCTGACGCATCGATTCTTGCAAATATGCCACTTGGTCATCTTCTTCCCTTCATTACCCAGGAGATACCACGTCATTTCCTCACTGTTTCAAATGTGAGTGTGCGCCATACTCCTCCACAGAATTTTTATTCTCATTTCCTGGTATAAAGAAAAGTAGTACTTGGTACACATTTTCTATGCTTTCCATTAGAAGATCTCCCAGCCCCTGGATAATTTACCACCTATTCTTACACCATGAGCTTCTTTCATGTTCAAGCCAGTCGGGGCAAATTTGCTTCTCTCTTAAAAGTCCGCATAGCTCTTCACAAACAGTTTTAACAGCAACATTAAAAAGGACAAGCACAATTAAAAAGACAAACATAAGCGCTGTCTTGGCACACAGCTGCGATCCCAACCATGTTGCTCAAAGTGATCTGCGCCTGTTTTGTTTTTGATGTAATTGATTTTGCTTTGGGTCAAAGAACATGCATGAAAGCAATTCAAATGATACCCCAGGGAACTATGTTATACTTTACATATATTTTTCAAAGAGTTTTTTCTATAATCTTGGTGTGAAAACTCTGCCCAGCAATTCACTGTAAGATCCTGTCTTAATATAGAGCTGTCTTTCAACACATTAGGATACAGGTGGACACTAGACAATCGTATCTCTTCTGGTTACTAATTTTCTGAGACCAAGTAATACAATTCACACTACAGTTTGGTTGAAGCATGTGCTGGCCTTCTATTAATGCAATTATTCCTTACCCTGGGAATTAGCCAGCATGTCTATTTCACTGTCAGTCGCTTAGACATGTAGGTTATTTTATAGCAGATCTTTACAACACTGACATTAATGCACAACAGAACACTACTGTCAGGTGACATTAAGTCCAGGGTGGACAACTCAACAAATAGAAAGATGTTGTGGCAAAAGTGAATTATTAGTTGGGGTGCATGGGAGTTCAATACAAGTAATAAGGTCACTATCTTCATAGGTCAGGTAAAGATTTCAGTAGTTTAAACATGAGCTCAAACTCTGGTAGCTATGGCACACAGCAGACAGGCTTAACGTAAGAAAATGAGTAAAGCATTTATAGACACCAAAACAGTTAACAAGTTGAAAACACAACACAATAAGAATCCCAATCCAATTTATAAAAATATAATTTAGATAAGAAAATGACATCATAATGACAAAATTCCAATAAGGAGAAACAGATATGAAGTTTTAAACCATTAGATAAAGATTGCATCAAAAAGTGTTAAGTGGGGAGCCTGGCCGACTGCCGATGGGAATGGCAGCATGGTAGCTGAGATCCGGTGCGCCACTCCCGAATAAATCTGTTTCAACACATCTGCCCGGCCCGATAATCGCCCTGATTGTCTCCGTGGCTGCCGGTGCTGTTTTCCAGGGTGCGGAAGAACTTTCATGCCAATCTGACACTCCGGCGGGGGAACGCTCCGTGGACCGGCACTATCGTCAGCGGTCAGGCCGACCGAAAATGCGACTCTGCAGGGGCGCGGTGCCAGGCGAGACCGCGGTTGAGGCCTGGACGACGAAGTGCGGGCGCTCCGGGTTGCGGGCCCCGTGCCCTGATTAGTGCGGGTTGCGATTGACCCTGGCGCCGGAACTGCGCACAAGACTGTTGGAGTCAGTATGGAGGGGGTGAACTCCTTTGATGCCGCCTCATCTTCTGAAGAACACGAGTTCTCCATTTTGAGTGGTGACTCCCCCGGATCCCGTCCGGCGCCGGCAAAGACACTTTCATGGGCGAATGCTGGCTCCTTGGGGAGTGCTCCAGTGAGTGACGAGCATCACCCCGCGGGGGCCCGCCCCTATACTGTGGGGGCTCCGGGGGCTCCCTGCCTCGATCTTCCATCCACCGTGTCCCTTACGTGGTGCTGTTCTCAGGGTGGGCCCGCGGTGCGCCCCGATGTGAGAGTGGGTGCCTCGGCTCTGGGGCACATCACAACAGAAACAGGCTGCCGCAAAGGTGTTTAGGGAACTGTTACCCGGCGCTGCGGCGCGATCCTGGAATCTGGACCCATAGTGACATTTTCTTGCTCCGGCAGTCGCAGTTGCTAGAGGAGTGGGCCCCACGCAATCAGACCACAGAGGGCATGTGCTGAGCGCCTGGTGATTATAAAGGGGTGCTGGTTCTACAGATTTGACTCGGGGCTGGGGAGGTTTGCGCCAAAGCTGACAGGCCGTGTTGGGTGTCCCACGGCAGGCGGCGGTGAGTAGAGGTTTCCTCCTAGCCTTTCTAGCTCCCCTCCAAACATGGGGACAGGCCGCAGTGGGCTGAATGCGACGCAAGCTAAGCTGGAGAAGTTTGCTTGGCAAAGATCCCAGGAGGAGAAGTCGAGCACCGCTGTAGACCAACGGAGCGACTCTGAGCCCACCAACAAGGATCTTCTAGCGGCAATCACTACGGTGTGGACATCTCTGGAAAACCGAATCAACACTGTGGCTACGGAGGTGGCCCTCATTAGGGAGGATATGCGCAAAATGGCAGATCGAGTGCACACCGTTGAGACTGTCACGGCAGACCTGGTGTCCGATACTGTCATCCTCAAGAAGCAGATGACTGAGTTATGCATCTCTCACGAGGCGATGACGGTCCAACTTAATGAATACGAAGGACGGATGCGATGCAATAATGTTCGCATTCTTGGTGTTCCTGAACGGGCGGAGGGGCCTTCCGCTGATCTCTATGTTGAGGAACTCATCCTAAAGCACCTTCAACCGAGAGGCCTTTACAAATGCTTTTCGGTCGAGAGAGCGGGGGTAGGCCCAAGCTCGGGGACCCCCCCGTCCGCTCCATGCCCGAGTGTTCAACTACCATGACCACAACTTGATACTACAGACTGCACGAGCGGCACCCCCTTGACAGTCGAGACTAGTAAGGTGTCCTTAAGAGTCCAGAAACAATGTTGCAATTTCCTAGACATAAAACGTAAACTCGGTTCTTCACCAGGCCTAAAGACGCCTGGGACTGGATCGACGGTTGGTGTACTGTTGGCAAGAAATCACAAAAGCTGACTTCGCTCACTGAAGAACCTAATGACTGGCGTCAACACCGTTGATCCCCGCCTCCGTCCGAGGCGAGTTCCCAAGGCTCTACGGGATGATCAGGAGACACTGTCCTCTTTGGAGGCCTTTGCGGGGCTATTTTTGTCCATTGCAGCCTCGGAGGGCTGATTGACTTACTATGGCTTCGAGCCCCCTGCTTTCAGTGGTCGTTCACTGTGCATACTGCTTTGGGTTTGTTTTTCTGGGGTTTGTTGTACTCTGGTGCCTTGATTGCCCTTGAAACCCAAAGCGGACCCCAAGGACCTCAAAAACTTCCAACCCATCTCTCTGCTCCCGTTCCTGACGAAGGTCACCGAGAAAATCATCAACAAACAACTGACCGCTACCTCTTGGAGAACAGCATCCTGGACCCCTCCCAGTCCGGGTTCCGCAACAACCACAGCCCTGAAACCACCCTCTTCGCCGCCACCGATGACATCAGGACCCTGCTTGACAACGGAGAAACAGAGGCCCTCATCCTCCTGGACCTGTCAGCCGCGTTCGACACGGTCTGCCACCGCACGCTACGAACATGCCATAACGACGCCGGGATCCAAGATAAGGCCCTGGACTGGACCTTAAACTTCCTCTCCGGCAGAACTCAGAGTGTCCGCCTCCCCCCCTTCCGCTCCAATGCCACAGAGATCATCTGCGGCATACCCCAGGGCTCTTCCCTCAGCCCGACACTGTTTAACATCTACATGGCACCCCTCACCCACGTCCCCAGAGAGCACAACCTCAACATCTTCTACTATGCCGGCGACACCCAGCTGATCATCTCCCTCACCAAAGACTCTCACACCGCCAAAACCAACTTCCATGAAGGAATGAAGGCCGTCGACGAATGGATGAGGAACAGCTGACTGAAGCTGAACTCAGACAAGACGGAGGACCTCATCTTCGGCTCCACCCCTTCGGCCTGGGACGACTCCTGGTGACCAACCACATTAGGAACAGCCCCGACTCCCACTGACCATGCACGCAACCTAGGGGTCAACCTCGACTCCACCCTCTCCATGACTAAGCAGGTCAACGTCGTCTCCTCATCCAGCTTCAACACCCTCCGAATGCTCCGCAGGATCTTCAAGTGGATCCCCACCGAAACGAGAAGAACAGTCACCCAGGCCCTTGTCACCAGCATGCTGGACTACAGAAAAGCCCACACGCAGGAACGTTGGCCAAACGCCTGAGACGACTGCAACGCATCCAGAACTCCTCAGCACGTCTGATCCTCTACATCCCCCGCCGCAGCCACATTACACCCCACCTGAGAGGCATGCGCTGGCTCCCCATCAACAAGAGGATAACCTTCAAGCTCCTCATCCACGCACACAAAGCTCTCCACAACATCGGCCCAGCATACCTCAACAGACGACTCAGCTTCTACACCCCCACTCGCCAGCTCCGCTCCGCCGGCCTCGCCCTGGCCACAGTCCCCCGCATCCGAAAAACGATCGCCGGCGGCAGATCCTTCTCCCACCTAGCCGCCAAGACCTGGAACACCCACCCCACAAACCTATGGCAGACCCAAGCCCTACTGGCCTTCAGAGGACTCCTCAAGACCTGGCTCTTCGATCAGTAGCAGCACCCTGCCCCCCCCCACCTCCCCCCAGCACCTTGAGACCCTCACGGGTGTGTAGTGCGCTTTACAAGTGTCCTGATTGATTGATTGATTCATTGCCTAACTTGCAAATTTTTTTTGCAGGCCCAATTCTGCTGCTGTGTGTTCCGACTTTGGGGAGCTCAGGCTAGGGCTAGTTTACTGATTTTTTAATTTATGCTTTAGGAAGTGGGGTTGGACACGTTCCTGAAGTTGATGAGGGTGGGCGACAGCCACTCTGCAAGTTGCGGGAGGCGGGTGGTTTCAGGCCCGTCATGCAGGGAGGCACGGTGGGGGGGTTTGGTCCGGGGATGGTGGGGGGATTGTTTTTTATGTTGAAATGTTTTGTGGTTTTTGGTATCAATGCACTCAAATGCTGAATTTGCCACCTGTACACTCAGTTCCACTGTCATTCATTCATTTTTCCTCCACCCCAGCTGCTTCAGGACTCAAGGAATTGACTGGCTTTCTCTGACCCCCTTTGATTTGACGTGATGGCCCCAAGTTTAGCGCTTCGTTTCTTCTCATGAAATATCAACGGAGTAGGGGATAAAATTAAGAGGGGCATAGTGTTGCAATATGTTAAACGACATGAGCTTGATTTGGTGTTGCTGCAGGAAACACACCTGGTCAGGATCTCCGGTGGAGCCCTGAATAGGAAAGGCTACCGTATGATTGTACACTCGGGGTTCACCTCCGACTCTCGGGGGTGGGGATTCTCCTCCGTAGGGGTTGCCCCAATATTGTTCACTGGGTAGATATGCCGCAGCCTCGGGCACCTGGGAGGGATGGGTTATCAATGTAGGTGCTGTATATGCCCCCCCTGGGCAACAGGGTCTGACGCTGCGCGATGTGGGGTCCCTACTATTGGAGCATCCAGTGGGAGTGTTAGTGTTGGGAGGGGACTTCAACCTTGCAATGAATGGTTTCTTGGACGGTCTTCTGCCCCGGGGGGAACTGCCGAAAGGCTCGTCTTTGTCTGAGTTCACTAACACTTTAGGGGTAGTGGACGTATGGAGGTGCTTTAACCCATCGCACACACGATTCACGTTTCAATCAGGGGTACACGGTAGCCTATCTAGGATAGATTACATATTCACACATGCCCAAGATGTCCATCTATTTACGGGGTCGGGTTGCTTGGCCCGCGTGATCTCCGCGAAAGGGGCGACCGGGATCTATCACTATACAGCCATGGACATTTAAAATACTGCCTATTAACCCTTTGGCTGCGGCGGTAATTCCGCCGCAGCGCTAGGGGGGAGGGGGGCTGCGGGGGCGCTCCCATGCTCGTGACGGAACCGCTCCGTCACGAGCCTCGGCGTGCTGTGCTTGTGACGGAGTGGTTCCGTCATGGCCCTGCCCGCTCAATAGAACGCGTCGCGCAGGCGCGAAATCAGTGCAGCGCGAAATCAGTGCAGCGCATGCGCGGCGGCCGGGCCGTGACGGAACCACTCCGTCACCAGCACAGTGCGTCCGAGGCTGGTGATGGAGGGGTTCCGTGACCAGCATAGAAGGGGTTAAAGAGGCTCTCCACAAAGATGCAGAATATTATTTTGCTGAAAACATAGGCTCTGTTGCCTTGTCAGTGACACTATGGGGGGCCTTTGGGCAGTTAATAAGGGCAGGGCACTGTACCTTATGGTGGGCCATAGGGCTGAGCGGTTGAAGAGGGTATCTGAGCTAGAGTCGGACATTTCGGATCTCGAGGAGGTGAAGGCACAGGATCCTAACCCCTCACTTAAGCATAGCCTTACGCTCAAGAGGCAAGACTACAGGCAGCTTCTCCAGGAGGATGCCACGGCGTGGGCTCTGTCTTCCCGACATAGGATTTATGAGCAGGGTGAAAGAACAGGCAAACTTCTGGCATGGCTGGAACACTGGGAACAAGCTTCTAGATGGGTGCATGAGATAACTAACTCAGAGGGTGCGCTCCTCACTGAGCCTCAACAGATAGCTGGCGCTTTGCGCGCTCCACTGCGAGGAGGTCTATACTAGCTCTCCAACATCTCAGGCCCCTTGGTCGGCTGATCTCCTGTCCACTATTGAGGTGACAACCATTTCTCCAGAAGGCAGGGAGGCCCTAGAGGCGGATGTCACGGGGACGGAGATCCGAAAAGCTATACATGATGTCCGTTCCGGCAGGGCGATGGGCCCCAACGGGCTTCCCATCGAACTTTTTAAGCCCATGATGACTTTGCTGGCTCCCCATCTCTTGAACCTCTATACTAAGTGCTTCGAGTCAGGTCAACTTCCAGCAGAGATACGCAAGACGTCTATTGTGGTTATCCACAAACCAGATAAGACAGTTGAGGATTGCAAATTGTACCTCCCCATTTCTCTCTTGACGGTCGAGGCCAAGATCCTTGCCAAGCTCCTGGCCAATCGACTCCTCCCCTACATCACGGACCGCGTCCACTCGGACCGGTCAGGATTTATGCCGGGGAGAAATACGGCCTGAAATTTGCGGCGTGTACACGTGGTCCTTGGCAGGAATCACACTCTTGAGGAAGACGCGATCCTGCTCTTGCTAAACACTGCTATGGCGTTTGACAGCATAGAATGGGACTTTCTCTTCTCAGTTTTGGCTCAAATGGGGTTTGGTCCTAGACTGATACGTTGGATCAAACTACTTTATATGCAACCCACGGCACATGTCGTTGTTAACAACCATCGTTCAGCCACTTTTACACTCCACTGTGGCAGGAGACAGGGTTGTCCTTTGTCTCCCCCTGGCCGTGTGGGTCCCAGGAGATACAGAGATACGGGGGCTTAAATGGACGCCGTGCCATGAAGACCACATCTCGCTTTATGCGGATGACATACTTTTGTATTTAGCTTCCCTAGCACGGTCACTGCGGAGGGTACTTCACATCTTTCACATCTTTGGGTGATATAGAGGATGAGGACTGGAGGGACGCTCTGCCCTCCGCTCGTGAGGTGGCCATCCCAATGGGTATGCGACTCTTGCAACTTAAGATTCTCCATAGGGTCTATTTTGGCGCCAAACACCTGTTTAGGATAGGTAGACGCCCGATCCGCTCTGTCTCTGACATTGTAATCAAGTAGGCACCTTCTTCCACATAATATGGGAATGCCGACACATTCAGGATTACTGGGGGAGGACTGCCTATCAACTCGCGAGAGGCTGCGGCAAATCCCTGCCGCCATCTCCTCACCTCTGCCTGCTTAATATTTGGGGGGCAACTGATCTTTCCCAAGCTGAACAGACTTGGGCCTCGATGGGATTTGCCATCGTGAAACAAAACATTACACAAAAATGGGGGGTGGAGGCAATTCCGCTCCAGGGTGCCTGGGCAAGAGATATGGATTCCAAAATGATTGCTGAAAAAACGGTTTTCAAAGGCTGCGGATGCCCCAAGAAATGGGACCATAAATGGGGAGAGTGGAACAAATACTGGGGGGACATCTGTATCTCCCCAACGGTGGAGCTGCGGAAGGAAAGGAGTGAACAGATGGCCGAGCTGATGGCGGAGGTGGAGGCTTCTCCTCCGAATAATTAATATTGAGATCACTCTCCGGCCCCTATTCTCTCCTGTATCATGCTCTGTGTCTCGCTGTGCTGGGCTATGTTTCATGCTTACTAAGACTTGACATTCTCCCTGTAACTCGTAAAGCTCTTGGTGTATTTTCTGGGTGGATGCTAACTGGAAGTGTATGATGGGGTGGGGTATTATCCAGTGCTATCTCTATATGGCATGTGCTGATACCAGTTTGTTTGTTGGAAATCAATAAAAAGTTTATAAAAATAAAAAAAGTGTTAAGTGCTAGCCAAGGTCCTCTAGTGGCTCTTGACCGGTACATAGGTGCGATTTAAGGGCGACCATGCTTTAGCACCAGATACAGAAACCAGGTTTGACCCAGTCAGAAGTTTTACCTTCTGATTTAGTCTCTGAAATGGAAGCCAAAATCCTTAGCAGGGCAAGACAGCAGGCTGTGGCTGAGAAAGTCTTTACAAGTTCAGATACTTTTGGTGCCTTCTCCCACTGAATATTATAAGGTCCGCACATAGTAATTTTTTGGAGCTAGCATTCATCCAGGTAGGCAAGGATGTATTAAAACAAACACTCCAGGTAACCAGGTTTAGGCTTGGGCGCACAACTAACTTCAATCACACGTCAGTTGGCTTAAACACTGCCATTCACCCTTACCCCTTTGGAAGGGTGGAAATCCTTAGCTTAAACACTGACCTTCACCCATAACCTCATAGGAAGTGTGGAGATCCTTGGCTTACCCACTGCCCTTCTCCCTTACCCCTTAGGGAGGGTGGAAAAATTTCAATCATACGTCAGCACAAGAACCTGGTGTCAACTCAGGACCTCAGGACCCTCATATCAGAACCCTCACACCTTGGCCCAAATATGTATATCTCTCACCCTGGCAACAACAGTGTGGCAGAAGTATAGTATGGGGTACTCAGCACACCCTTAATTAATAACAACACCCATGCAGCATATCAGTTATAACCCACAGACACAACGAGTCAATGTATAGGACACTAGTACCTAGTAATGCTCAAGATTACCTCTAGATCTCATACAACTGTAACGCTCAATCCATCCATACAACATTCATAACAGAGTGCTGAGCAATAAAATGGAAAACCCTGGCAAAAAACCAAGGCATAGACAGGCATAGGCACCCTGTACAATACAGAATAAAGTAAGCATGCCATCAGGCAACAATAAGGCCTATAAATTAATATGCACAAATGTTCAATGTACCAAAAACACCAGATACACCACCATTACATAAAAGAAAAGAAAACTATGGTGAGTGACCTCTCACCCTAAGCACAGTCCCAGTACTCAGCCACCATAAAGGAGTAGTAATGATGCAAAATTTCATATATGCCCCCGCGTCACTGACTAGGTTGTGCACGTTGTACAAACTGACCCCACTTAAAATAGTGAACATGTCAGGCTAAAAGCCGTGTTCTCCGACAGGCCACGGAAGACATTCCGGAGCCTTCAGTAAAAACTTTAACCCGCTACTTCCACGTTGCAGTGACCAATCACTGAGCACCATTGGTAACAGTTTGCATTGCCACTTCACGATCTCAGTGTAGAGAGAAATGTTGTCGTTTCCGTAGTGACCATCAACGAAGGGAAACGCCGAAAAAAACAAAGATGGCGTCTCGTACTGAAGGTGCATGCCGGATGGCTCTAGGCACATGCTTGCGCCAAACGTCTGAGAGCAGCCCATGTCCCTGGATGGCATCAGAGAATAACTGCATGTCATCCCGCAGTACCACTGCGTGACCCACAATTAAGGTAGGAACATGAGTGGTAAGCCTTGTGTCACGTTCAAATGCCACATGCCAGTAACGACCAGCGTAACTTGGCCCACTCCAATGCTGTACAACTGTGCCAGCAAGGGCCTATTTACAACACACTGAGATACAGTCACAACACGTAGCTCACCAGAAGTGTAGATTCTCTATCTTTGTACCAATGTAATATGGCAAGATAATCACAACACGTAGCTCACCAGCGGTGCTAATTTTCTTCATTTTTACTGAGGTAACACCTAGAGTCCCTTAGTATTATATGAAATTTTCCTCATGAAATCTGATGGATGTAAACAGCATACAAGATATTTGATTCAAGCATGCCCCGGCTGGTAGGCTGTCCGGTGAGGCAGGACACTGGTGGGGCTGGAGGGCAAACTGTCTTTCTCTGTACTATTAGGTTGCTTAAGTATCCTTTGAAATTCTTCTTTCTGTATTTTCATCAGGTTTGCTTCTTGTAGATTCCATTTCCAAAGTTTCTTCGCTCTCTCAGTTCATATACATAGGTTCCTCTTTAAAATCATCGCCAAAATGTTGTAGATTGAACAGAACTTCAGTAGTCCCGGGTATATTAGGAAAGGAAGTTTATTAAGTAGTTATCATGAAGAGGCCCACCAGGAGCAGTCTTCCTGCTGCTCAGACCGTTCCTCAACTGACTCTCTCAATCATCCAACATTCCACAACATCATCACACACCAACATTCCACATCCCAGTCACACTGCCTGAGCAGCCAGTGTAACACTGAGGTTCCACATTTAGTCCTGCGAGTGGGGAGTGACACCTGACCCCTCCCTAACCAATATGGAAAAAGTTACTAGAGGTAACCCTGCCCACTTTTGAAGCAGTTCCCATGTGCTCTAGTATAAACAATCCAACAGTGTGCTTCTCTACCTTAATCCAACATGGCAAAATCTTCTTTCCTTTGTGCAGAGCCCCTGTGCCCACCTAAAAATCTGGGAAATGAGCAACAGTTTTTCTGTGGTCACTCAAAACTGGTTCCATGGGCGGCTCTTACCCACTGGACTGAGTGCCTGGCTGGCTTGAGGGACCAAGGTTGGACAAACCTGGGTGTTAGTTACATCAACTTGTGACAGGGTAGGCCTCTTTGAAGTTAATCAAGTTCCCGAGCACACCCTAGGTGGCCATCCTGCCAGAGGAACAGAACACTTCCCCACATCCAAAGCGTTCGTCTCATCTTTGACAGCAAGTCTGCATCTCGTCATGTGACCCATTCAGCTTCTGGATGCCTGTCGGAATCTAATGCAAATAGGCTTCTAGAGGCTTTAAGAAGGGAAGAGGTGGTTTTCTAAAAGTCCCTTTTCTAAAATATTTGTTAGAAATACAACTTCACCAGTGAATTAGGTAGTAGTAAATATTTGTAAAAAGTCCAAGAGTGAATTTTGCAGCTGATTCTTAGGTGGAGATAACTTTATTAAATTCAATATCATACCCCAAATCGACCTTATCTTTGCTTATGGGTACCAGAGTTGGGGGACCTATTGACTATTGGATTCTACAAACTAATATTTTTGAGGTCCAGGTTTGGAAAAGTTGTTTGTTTCCAACCCTCGCATGTTCAGAGGGCTCCATAAATGTATTCAATGAAAGTAATCATCCCAACTCAAATATATTAAGCCACAGCATACCAAATAGATTCCACTACCTGTAGCATAGACCTTAATTTTTTGGTCAAAAGAGGAAACTTTGTTCTGAAATTATCAATCAATGTGGTTGTGCAAAATGTTGATAAATGACTGTAAATCAACAAATGTTTTTTGATGCCCCATTAGTCTCTTTTCAAAATGAATCTATTTTTATGAACCTAAATTAGGCAGAGGAAGGGAAAATATACAAAGTCTTTCTGCATATCAATTCGTAGAGTAATAATGTCAGGAATTAAGGGAAAACTGTTTATTACCTTAACAAGGAAACGCAGACATCTGTAATGAATCAAATTAATGAAGACAGGTGTAAAATGGACTTGTCAGCAACTATTCAGAAAACAAAAGATTAAATTAGAATAGAGAGGGTGAACTTGCCAGTCTTGTAAGATGCAGCAATTTTGAAAGAGGAAGGATTCACATGTGCAGACCCATAGTAAGATAGGTTAAATTGGTTAGGGTAGTTAAAACAGGCGGCTGTGCTTTACAACTGCTGCAGCCCTTCTCATCTCTCATGGAAAGTAGCGCCTGAATTCGAATTGGTAGCTTGTTTGTGATTCTCATATTTCATGGATCTTTTTGGCTAAGTAGTGCTTCCTAAGAGATTCAGAGGCCACAAGTACAAAAAGTACCTATTGACACTTCATGCTGACTCTGCCAGTATTCTTTATTTGAAGTATTGCTTTGCTTATTTGTTTACATTAAATAAACTCCAGCATTAGCATTAAGCAAACTTGTATTCTTCACTTACAGTTTAATTCATATTTCCACGGGATTGACAGTCAAGAAGGGTGAGAATATAGAATGAGTTAGTGCACATCAGAAGAGTATTTTAGTCAATTGAACTTGACTTATGATGTAGGGAACGTCTTCACTTAAGAGAAAGAAAAGGTTATATCCTGTGGTACTAACTGCTGATCTCTGTCTCTATTCTCTTTTCCCCTAGGAATTCTTTTTGTAGCATCCACTCTAGAGTTTTGTTTAGAGACCTGTGTGCCATCCAAGCCTTCAGTGATTGTAATCAACTGATGTATTTAGTGTATATATATCTTTCTGAATTCTTGCAGTGGACGTCCAGTATTATCTGCTTGTGTTTCATTTCATCTTGTTAACTGCTCGCATTTCATTTGTATATTATTATCCATGCATTTAACAGTTGGATTTGCTTACTTATAAGTGTGATATTATTGCTTGCACAGGTGTATACAAATATATATACAAATATATATATATCCAAACAAACTGTTCACGTTACCTCTGCTAGCAAATGGCGGCAGGCTTCGGCAAGGATACGTTCCTTTCAAACTTCAAATACCAATCTTGTACTTTCAAGCAACAGATTGCGCCGAGCCCAGTCTTCTATTCAAAAGTGGTTTATTTTCCAGTTTTGACAAATGAATGCCCGATGTGTTTCGGAACAGCCGTTCCTTTATCGCGGGTCAGTAGGACATTTGATTTTCACGTTACATATAGTGCACCCTTGTATGAACATAAGTGTTGGACTACTTGATACTTCCTGAATTGATAGTAAAACGGCATCCATTTTGTAATGGTACTATATGTAGCAAACCTTGTACATTTGATACATTGACATAGCACTTAAATAAACATCAAATGATGACAGCGAATATAACTTATAATTCAAAATTGTTCCCTTGTGGCATTGCGCAAAACAACAATTAATAACATATAAAGGGCATTGCAGCCGAATATTAAACCACAATTCTTTCCTTGTGGGCTTCGATTCAACTCTCTTAAGTCACCGTATTACTAGCGTAGTAATTTCAATTTACATACTGGCGTTTTACGGGGAACTCCTTCATATATGCACTCTAAACAATTCAGCCCCAGTGGGCGTATGTTTCCCCTGAGTAATACCTCATTGTGTAAATGTACAATTTATAACGAATCACCCCCAGGGGCATATTATTTCACATACGTTACACCACCATTAATTATAACATTTACAACAATTAAGCCCCAGTGGGCATGTGTTATCTCCTTGACCATCGAAAAAATATATCTCCCCAGAATATCAATTCGGCTTCCATATTCGTAAAAATACAAGACTTGCATCACATTTATTATCCTCCATAGAATGCACGTTCTACTTTTCTTCCATACATGAAGATATCATCGTCTCCTACTCTTAGTTTAAAAACAAATATCATAACCGAGAGGTAAATAAGACAGATTTTGGGCAGTTACCAACTATTATAATTCTGAAATCAGCCATGGTGTACCGCTAATTCCTCATCTTTATTCATCCCTTCCGGGTGCTCGTACCATACTTGATAATCATTTTTGATTCCAGCCTTCTTAACTCAAGAATCCTGGGCCCGATTCACAGAATGAACTTAAGACTCAATCCTAAACTTACTACTATTTTGGTATTCACAGAATGCACTGACTACTTTTGGCATTCACAGAATGAACTTACTACTTTTGGTATTCACAGAAGTTAGGATTTTGTCTTAAGTCTGTCTTAAGTCTGTCTTAAGACAGACTTAAGACAAAATCCTAACTTCTGTGAATACCAAAAGTAGTAAGTTCATTCTGTGAATGCCAAAAGTAGTCAGTGCATTCTGTGAATACCAAAATAGTAGTAAGTTTAGGATTGAGTCTTAAGTTCATTCTGTGAATCGGGCCCTGTGGTCCCTCCTCTCTCTGATGGAAGTATGCTATCAAGAGCACAGTATTTTAGTAGACCAGCGTTTTTATTATGACATTCTTTAAAATGCCGGGCAATGGGATATTGCTTATCCTCATCAGTGATTACCCGCATATGCTCTAGTATACGTCTTTTGACTTGATGGACAGTACTGCCAATATTAACTAACTGGCATGGGCAAATGAGAGCATAGACACAGAAATCTGATTTACAACTCAGATGTTTGGAAATAACAAACAGCTTCTGAGTTTTCGAGAGTTGCACTTGTTTACAATTCGTGCTAAACCTTGCACTCTAAATTGAGAATTAGTATCTTCAGGCAGTATACTCTTACACAGTATTTCTTTTAGTGCTGGGCATCTACGAAATGTGATACGCAGATTATCTCCTACATACTTAGCCAAAGACGAATCAGTACTCGAACACACTCCAGTATTTCCTCAGACATTTACGTACTTCCCCCGCCTGATTGCTGAATGATGTGATAAATCTAAGAGTATTTTCCTCCTCCTCATCAACAGCTTTTAACTCTTAGAAACTCTTCCCTCCCCACTTTTTAAAATTTTTCACACGCTTTGTTGATAATTTTTTGAGAATAACCTTGTTCTGCAAACCTTTTCCTCATGATCTCCATTTCCTCTAGAAAATTTGTGTCAGAACTACAGTTCCGACGTGCCCTCAATAGTTCCCCACAAGGTATACTATTTATGAGGTTCAATGGATGGCAACTTCCGGCATGTAGTAAGCTGTTACCAGCTGTTTTCTTCCTGTAAAGCTTACTTTCCAATCGATTTTCATGCACTTGCACCTCTACGTCTAGGAATTCAATAAAATTCCTATCCATAGAACATGTGAATTTTAAATTCAGGTTATTGCTTTTGAAGGATTCTACAAAATTAAGTGCTTCATTTTCCTCACCTCTCCAAACACAAAATATGTCATTTATATACCTGGCCCAAAGGACGACATGGGTCCTTTGGGCCACCTGCTCCTCCCACCAGCCTAGGTAGGAGACCCGCATAGCTGGGGGTAAAGCAGGTTCCCATAGCCATCCCCTGGGTTTGGTAATAGATAGTGTGATCAAAAATGAAGAAATTATTGGTCAAACAAATTAACATCATATTCAGTAACATTTCTGTATGCATCAAATAGCACAATGGGCGACTCTTTAGAAAGTATCGGCAGGCTTCTAGGCCTAACTCATGGGGTATACATTTATACAAGCTGTTCACGTCAAGTGTCAGCAATACCATTCCTTGTTCCCAATTGATTTTTACAATGTGTCTCAAAAAGTCTTGCGTGTCCTGTACATAGGAGGATAACGATTGGACATACGGTCTTAAAAAATAATATATTTTGAAGTATTTTCATACATGCTTCCTATAGAAGACACAATTGGCATGCCTGGAGAATTGCACTTATCCTTATGGACTTTAGGTAATGAGTAAATTGCAGACAACTTTGGAAATTCACAATTTATTAATTTAAACTCAGCATTAGACAATAGTTGTTCATTTTTCCATTTCACGACACGTTCCCTGTCATTTTTATTACTTGTCTCATAGGTTTTTCTATCACCCTTAACATAACATGTAATGTCACTCAATTGCATGTTACCTTCATCTAAATACATTTTCCGGGGCCAAACAACTACATTCCCTCCAATGTCTGATTTTTTAATGACATGGTCATGAGTTTTAAAAACGATTTTAGTTTTTAAACTGGATGGAATCAGACTCTCCTAATTGCTGCTAATCTTTTTGCTTTTTGCACATTTACTTACTTGGTTTCGAGGCTTCCCCGGTCCGCCACGGCTTTACCGATTGTTGTGGAGGGAAGACCTCATTCCTCCTCACTTCCGGGCGCCTTCTTCCGCCCAGGTCAGCGTTCTAGTGGCCAGGCGCGACTATTTAGAGGTGTGCTGGTCTGGGCGCGTGGCGGTCTCACACTGCTGGCTAGTAAATAGAATTTTGCCCACAATTGTTTTTATGAATTTTATGGTGAATCTGGACTCGTTATTTGCACAAAGTATAATTGCTGCTCTGATGTGTTTTAAAAACGATTTTGGTTTTTAAACTGGATGGAATCAGTCTCTCCTAATTGCTGCTAATCTTTTTGCTTTTTGCAGAATTTACTTACTTGGTTTCGAGGCTTCCCCGGTCCGCCACGGCTTTGCCGATTGTTGCGGAGGGAAGACCTCATTCCTCCTCACTTCCGGGCGCCTTCCTCCACCCAGGTCAGCGTTCTAGTGGCCAGGCGCGACTATTTCGAGCCACGCTGGCCCGGCGCGTGCAGCGGGCGCGCCGCCGATGCGCCAAAATCGCGCCTAAGGCAAGCCCGTCTGCGTCCGTCCGTGCCGGGACCGGGCCTAGGGCCGATCATGTTGCTGGTTCTGATCAGGGCGTTATGGGCCTTCGCTCCTACAGTCGGGCAGGACTTCTATCTTGGAATCCTGGCACCCATACAGGTCAGAAATGCTGGGACATGAGCTCTGACCCCGACTGGGGATGTCCTGGCTGTAATTTTCATTTCAGCATTACTCAGGCCAGGGCGCACACTTTAGTTGAGCAAGAGTCGACTGTGCTGGCAGCCCTGATTAACGCGCTGTCCATGGTGAAACATGCAGCAAATATTTATGAGCTAATAGAGGACAATAATTTGGATATTTTGTTCATTACGGAAACTTGGCTCAGGGAGTGCTGTGAGCCGGTTGTCGAGTTAGCTGTTCCTAGAGGATACCGCTTGGCTCGTGCTGACCGTAAAACGGGGAGAGGGGGGGGCACTGCTGTTGTGTTTAGAGAATCTTGGACCTTTGTATGTGCAAAATCCATGGATGTTTTGGAGGGGGAGGCTTTCGATTTCTCCTTCGCCATATCACCCCACTTTACGCTAGGGGGCACACTGATTTACCACCCCGGGCAGCCTGGGACATTTCTAAAGACCCTGGACGAGTCCTTGGCGGAGCGAGTCTTACGCTTTCCCAAATTTCTTCTACTAGGAGACTTTAATATTCATTTAGATTCCCCGGAGGCTCCGGACGCATCGGCCCTACTGGACCTTCTGGGTTTAACTCAGTTGACCCAGTGGGTCTCCAAACCCACTCAATTAAGGTGCCACCTGATAGATCTGGTGTGCTCCAACTTTGAACTAGATGTTAAAGAGCCTCTGCCGGTGTCATGGTCTGACCATGCCTTGACCGTCTTCTCCTGGGCCAGGGGAAAGCTCTCCCGCCGCCCACTTCTTCCTTCTGGGCCCATAGCCCATAAGATTAATCTTCCAGGGCTGGTAGAGGCCCTGACCAATTCGCAGGTAGCTCCTGCTGCTGATTTGGAAGGCGCAGTTGACCAATTCAACATCTGTGTCAGACAAGGGGTTGAATCTACATGTAAACCTCTGCCTAGTGCGTCCCAGCGCGAGTCGCCCTCTCAGCCTTGGTATTCCACTGTGCTAAAAGAATTGAAACTGAGTTGTAAGAGGTTGGAACGCCTCTGGAGGATTGTATACTGCCCTTTAGCCAAATCTAAACTGCGTTCGTCCCAGAGAATCTACTATACCGCCTTGAGGAAAGCCAAAAGTGAGTACTATGCGTCTAGAATCTTGAAAGCTAACAACAACAGCAAAGAGATTTTTTCCATTGTACAAAACTTTATGTCACCTCGAGCAGAGCTTAAGCCCATCCCCGTTTAACCGGGTTGGTGCGAGGAGCTTTCAGTATTTTTCATCAACAAAATCAAACTAATTAAAGAAAGTTTAGCCTCGTCTGCTACCCCTCTACACTCTCTCCCAGTACCTACTATCTGCTCCCCCTAACAGACGATTCTCTCAGTTTGACTTGGTGGAGCTGCCTGATATTCTGACCATTATTAAATGACTAAAATCAGGCTCTCCCTCAGATCCCTGCCCGGCCAGAGTCCTGGCCGGAGTGGCAGATATTGTAGGCATGGAAGTCGCAGCTATTGTTAACTGGTCGCTGCAGTCAGCATCGATGCCCAGACAATGAAAACAGTCTAAGCTCCTTCCGCTTTTAAAGAAACCGACAGCGGATCCTCTGACACCGGCCAATTATCGGCTGATATCCTTGCTCCCTGCACTGGCCAAAGTTTGCGAGAAGGTGGCTTTTCGCCAACTGAATGCATTTGTAGAAACCTCGGGCCCTACATCCAGCACAGTCTGGCTTTAGATCATCCTACAGTATGGAGACGGCATTGGTGGAGGTGACTGAGGCTATCAGGTAAGCATGGGCGAATTTTGCGGATCTCGCGTTCGCGAATTTTGCGGATTTGCGAACTCGCAATCTGCAAAATCCGCGAATTCCCGCGAATTTGCGGATTTTTTTTTTTTTGTGTTCGCCCGTGTTTCTGCCAGTTCGCGAGGGTTTTTACAATTTCGCAATTTGCGAACTTACCTGTCGGGTCGCAAGTTTTGCGAACTTGTTGTTTCTACGTGTCCAGCCTGTTTGGGACACTCTTCTTCATCACTGCCACTCTCTGTCACCACTGCCACTCTCTGACTACTCATGCCACCCTCTGGCCCACCCATGCCACCCTCTGTTTCATCACCACACCCTCTGGTTGTCCAGTGTACATTATTTTCGGCAAAGCAAAGCACACCTTCCCTGCCTCAAGTGACCTGAATTAATTTGGGGCTGATTAATGTGTCACAGAATATTTTTTTAGCTGGCACCTGCTTCCTTAGTGCGCCCTGATTAGTGATCTTTTGCACTTGCTAAGTGCTTTCATTGTTGCAAAATTAGTTACAACACCTGCCCTGCCCCAACTGACAGTAATGAATTAGGGGCTGATTAATGGATTTTAACTTCCAGCCTGGCTCCTGCTTGTCTCCCTTAGCTGTAATTCAGGACCTTTGTGGCATATGTGTAACTATTCTGAGGTTCAGAGCAGGGTCACATAATAGTTTCAACTGGCAACTGAACTCTGGAGGGGCCCCTCAGGAAGCACTACAGGAAATGGCTACTAATGATGAGCCTGAACTTTTGAACCTGGTAAGTAGTTACTTTCAGTTTTGCTAAGATCGTATTTCTGCAATTTTGCACTTATTCGCGGGGCGCGAACTCACGCGAACAGTGCGAGCAGTGCGAGCAAAATCCGCTGCTCGCGGATTTGCGGATTTTGCGGGAGATTCGCGAATCTCGCGGATTGCGAATTTCCCGAAAATCCGCAAAATCCGCGAGCGGAACGGATTTTCCGCCCATACCTACTATCAGGGAATGCTTGGATGGGGGCAGCAGAGCGGCTCTGATCTTATTGGACCTCTCTGCCGCCTTCGACACGGTCCCTCACCAGCTTCTCCTCTCCCTCCTATCATCTATCGGCCTCTCCGGTACGGTGTGGACGTGGCTGGAATCCTTTTTGACTTCCCGCTCCCAGGAAGTCTGGATGCCTCCTTTTTCTTCTTCTGCCAGGGAGGTCCTGACGGGAGTCCCTCAGGGCTCGACTCTGAGCCCTTTTCTTTTTAACATCTATTTGACTCCTCTGATCTCCCTGGCCGAAGAACTGGGTGCCAAAATGATGGCTTACGCCGACGACGCCCAGCTCCTGTTTACCTGGGACGATTCTGATTTATGCACGGATACGGCGCAAAGATGCCTAGCCGCCGTGTTTACATGGCTCCCACAGGCCAAACTGAAGTGTTACGAGGGGAAATCAGAAATCTTACTCTATGGGCAATTTCCCCCTCTCTTCACAGAAGCTCTGTGGCCCTCTGATTTCCCCCGACCTCTATCCGAGGGTGGTCCCACCAAAAACCTAGGAATTTGGTTTGGAGCAGACCTCAGGTTCTCGGATCACATTAAGAGACTAACAGGCGTGTGCTATGGGACTCTTAAATCCTTAAGCAGATTTTTTCCTCTGCTTCCGCAGCCGGCCAAGGAGATGGTCGCTCGGGCACTTATTCTATCTCGCCTGGATTATGCCAATGCGCTTTTTCTGGGCATCCCGGCATATCTGGTAAATAAACTACAACTAATCCAGAACGCAGCGACCAGACTTCTTCTTGGCATCTCTAAAAGAATCAGTATCAGATCTCATATGTGTGCTCTTCATTGGCTGCCTGTGACCCAGCGGATACAGTTTAAGGCTCTCGTCCAAGCGCACAGAGCTTTACATGATTTTGGCCCCTCCTATATCAGGAAAAGAGTGGCCTTCTACACACCTCATCGATCTTTAAGGTCTGCCGCCCTTCGATTGATGGCTACCCCTCGCTTTCGTCGGGCTAGGATGGGTGGCCAGTCTCTTTCAGTCAAAGTAGCCATTCTCTGGAATGCCCTCCCTACTGTGCTGCGCCACACTCAGGACTTCAGATGCTTTAAGAAGCTTCTCAAAACTCACCTTTTTAAGCAGGCCTACTAACTATCTTTCTAGCCATTTGTCTGAGATCTCACCGCGCCAGGATACTCAAGAGTAGTTGTGCGCGCTACAAATTCCCATATAACATTACATATAACATAACTTAGGTTTAAAACCACTTGAACTTGCCAGATTAATGGTAACATCTTCTTGGGATAGACTTATTATTGGGTCATCCACCCAATTATCAACTCCACCCAATTCTCTAAGTGTATGTAACGTCTCAATGTCTTAAATGGCTACGTTGGAATCTATGTCTTGATCTCCAGATACCACAAGCTTCTGTCTGTATTCATGCCATTTCTTTAATTTCAATTTACGAGTAAAGTAAAACAAATTAATTCTACTACCCATGTAGTCAAACATTTTTGTGGGACAAAAAGTTAAACCTAGGGATAAAACATCAGTTTGATCATCGGTTAACAGAATATTAGATAAGTTCAGTACCGTTAATTTATCCTTCATTTTGATGCCATTTTTCCTCTTGTTTTCATTCCTGTGAAGGTTTGTATACTGCTCTGTTGCTTTGCACCTTGCTTTGCGCCTCTGGCGCCGCGACCGCGACCTCTTGTTGCTTGGGGATTTGCAGATTCCTGTCTTCCTCTTGCAATGACGTCGAACTCTTTTAAAATGCTGGATTTTAACACTGTTGGTTCATCCGTTTCGGGAGATCCCCCACCTGAAGTCCCAGCCGGTGCTGCCTCTGCCTGCACCACCAATGATGTAGTAGCCGCTTCATTTGTATCAACAGGATTTCTGTTAACTAAATCTTGTTTTGTCACCTCCTTGATTTTAGATTCTCTGAGTTTGTCAAATTTTTTACCAAATGTCAAGATTTGTCCCTGGTTGTAATCAATTTCGTCTCTGTGGAACAGTTGTTTTTTCATTTTGATCTCACCTTCCGCTTTTTCAAGGCGTATTTTCAACGTATTCGTTTCCATGTCATACTCGTTGTCTGTGCATTTTTCTTTAAGAGCATTCGATATTCTCTCAATTTCCAATGATAATCTCTCTGTGTCCTTAACTGCATACTTGATTACCAGTTTTAGCATTGTCTTGGAGCACTCATGATTATTCTGCACCCATTCTTCAATGAGTTTGGGGTCAGGGTCCATGAACGTGGGGGTGATGAAAATGCGCAGAACTCTAGGTACTCTCCCAAGGTCTACATATTTCTGGAGGGCTGTTGCCTCCCACACTTAGCCTGTTCCATCTTAGCCGCTTTCCATAGGGAATCCCATAGTTGTCATTTTGTTTGGAATTCTCTTGCATTGGACTGACTCTGATCATGGCTGCTTGCCAAGGGTACGAATAATAATTCTGCCGCTTCCTGACTTGCCTCTCTATATGTCAGCATTTTCCGATTTCCGGATACTCAATACCACAAGTATATAAATATATATATATTCACTGAAAAAACCATAGGTTATAGACCATATATAGTTAGGAATTCGCATTTACAAAACCTTATTTTACTCACACAAAACCATTGAAATTCCATATATAGTTAGTTGCACTAACTATATATCGCGCACCCGCAATCCACTGCTGATGATGTCACATATTACATCATTCATGACATGGTCAGTGACATCACTGATGACATCACTGATGACATCTCAAATGACATCACTGATGACATCTCAAATGACATCACTGATGACATCACTGATGACATCTCATTTGACATTACTGATCACATCACTGATGATATCATTCATGTGATAATACGATGAACCTCTTCAGACTCTAATATAACCTTAGATACAATCAGTGTAAACAGACACTCACAGACTGTCACTCATCCATGGAGTTACTCACACACCTAGTCAGTCATGCAAAGAATCAATCACACCTCCATTTCCTCAACTATACAGTTATACAAACTTTACTTATTCAAACATATACTAACACATATTTACTCTCTTATACAATCCCTGATACAAGTTCACAATGATCCATACAGCCACTCACACATTCACTGGCTCTTATGC
This sequence comes from Lissotriton vulgaris, assembly GCF_964263255.1. Classification (NCBI taxonomy): domain Eukaryota; kingdom Metazoa; phylum Chordata; class Amphibia; order Caudata; family Salamandridae; genus Lissotriton; species Lissotriton vulgaris. The sequence goes on from NC_141695.1 coordinate 1,095,222,619, forward strand.
ACAGTTATTTATATATGTCAACTCTCACATGTACTGTGTTTTACATATGTACTTACTTTGACATGTAGCACTGAGATATCCATTCACTCACCAATACACTCATGCACACAGTCAACCGCCCATACAGCTGTTTCCACAGGCACTTTTGAAACCATACATCTAGTGAATCAACTGCTCACACATCTATGCACAGAGTCATACACCTCCCAGCCACCCACACACACACTCAGTCTCCCATACAAATACTTGGGCAACCAATCAATAACCCATATAGTTACTCATATAGCTACTTATCAACACATGCAACAGTTTACAGAACAACAGACATAATGATGCACAAATTAAGACAGTTTAGTCACTAACCCATGCACTCAGTGAGACACATTTAATCACTCACTCATACAGTCAGTCATGCACCTACTAAATCCTTCATCCAGACACTTATACATCCACTCATTCTTCAATATGTAAGACATATTTTAACTTTACAGAAACATACAGTCACTGGATGTTGTCATCAGTGATGTCATCAGTGATGTCATTTGAGATGTCATCAGTGATGTCATCAGTGATGTCACTGACCATGTCATGAATGATGTAATATGTGACATCATCAACAGTGGATTGCGGGTGCGCGATATATAGTTAGTGCAACTAACTATATATGGAATTTCAATGGTTTTGTGTGAGTAAAATAAGGTTTTGTAAATGCGAATTCCTAACTATATATGGTCTATAACCTATGGTTTTTTCAGTGAATTTTCAAGGTTTTGTAAATGCTAATTCCTAACTATATATGGTCTATAACCTATGGTTTTTTCAGTGAATTTTCAAGGTTTTGTAAATGCTAATTCCTAACTATATATGGTCTATAGCCTATGGTTTTTTCAGGGAATATATATTTTATATATATATATAAGGGGACCCTTCCTGCAAGAAGCGCTGTTCCTGTGTTGTTGCTGTCTGGCCACTTCGCCACGCCTCGCGGCCCCCGCTTCGCGGGAGCCGCTTGTAGGCTTAGACTCTCTCTGGGGAACATCCTTTCTGCCTCCCTTCACGTGCTTTGAGCACCAACGCGCCCCTTGCAAGCTGTCATCTGGTCAACAGGGGTAGAGGCGGGACTGCGAGGACCAGCATTCCTAGCGGCGTGGATCGGCCGCAGCTGGTCCTCTTCCCGCCCCTTCCTCTTGTTTTTCCTTCATAGCTTGTGTGGACAACGCGCACGCGGGACGCGCGCGGGGCAACGGCCGGGGCGAAGACCGGGCTAAGAGCGGGCCGTTTGAGGCCGTTCGAGGACGGCAGAGGACGGCCCTGGCCCACCCCCCTTATTGCTCCTAACCTGCTTGTTATTGTATCATCGTGCTGAGACAGGTTAGCTTAAACTGAAGCTCCCTAGTTAGTAAGTCGAGTGACGACCCTGATCTCATCGTAAGCACCATGAGTACTAGGATGACACGTAGCAAAGCCTCCAAAGGTGGTTCACAAATCTGTGGCCCTATGGACGACTTCATCACCCGCACAAATATAGCCATCGATGAAGAAATATCTAAACTTCAAACCCGGGTATCCCTAGAATTGGTAGCTGCACGTAGGCTGTCCGAGGTAATTGGCCTCTCGAAAAAATCATCCCTAGGACATATAGCCTCTGCTGTCACTCCAGCACGCCCTGCCCGCCCAAATAGTATTACCACCCAGGTTGATTTACACCAGCCCCCGATTACTTCCACCCTCACTCCGCCCTTAGAACAATCACGCATTACAGAAGAGCTAAGTTTCGCTGCACCTTCTCACGCCCAGACCCCCACCCTTAATCCCCTTTCCCAAGTATTCCCAACTACTTCCCGTGTTAGTGGTGCACAACCCAAAAGAAAACGCCAATCACGCTCAGCCTATTCTCGTAAAAAGGCAAAGGTGGCAGTCTCCCACCAGCTCACAATGACCAACACTCAGGCATGTAATGCTTTACCTGAGGGTTCCTCAAGCACACAGTCAGTATGCCAAAGTATGGGAGAGGGTCCAGCCAACACCACCCCAGAAGACGAGGGGGCGCAGGTACAAGACCAGGGAAGGAATGATAAGGAATTTATAGATCAAGTCTGGGAAACATTAAAAAAACTTCTCTCACCACTCGACTTAAGATTGTCTAGGATAGAAAACAATCTACTCGAGATGGAGAAGAGCATTATTGCTCTGGCCACTCTTGGCCTGAGAAGTCTTGAAAACCAGGGCGTGTCCTTATCTGACCCACTTTCGCCAGCCCCTGTTTTGCAAGCTGAACAGCACCCCCCACTAGTACCTGTTGCTGTAAGGCCTGTTCCTAAGCCGAGGACTGTGGCTGTGGATCAAGTCTCCATAACCGCTAAACCTCAGGCTACCAAACCGCAGATTCCCACACGGAACTCTAAGCCTGGAAAAGTAAATCCAAACCTGGTAGCATCCGCCAGACCCCAGCCTGCCGAAACCCAGGGTCCTCGTCCAAAAGAAAATTTTAGAGGAGGCTATATAGACCTTCCACCAGAGGCCAATGACTATGTGGTCGTGTTGACAGGCGTCCCTGTGATCGGCACTGACCAACACGAAAACCACTGGTCATTGAAAAATAAAACTATGCACTGGCTTAACGTCAACAGACCGATTCCCAATGGCAAAAGAAGCCGAGTAATGATGGTCCGTAGAATACCCTGGGTGGGCCCAACCAAGAAATCTAAGCAAGGGGACTGTGTAGTTGTAACTTTTGAAGACCCACATACGGCGCACCATATCTGTTCCTGGCCAACTAGTGAAGATTCTTTAGTCATACCAAGGCCGCTATCCTATTTTTATCCCCCACGCCAAGTGCATACCCAAGCGGATAACTGGTCCTTGGTGCAGCACCACCCATGGAACACCCATCCCATGAGGCAAAAGAATACTCTTTTACACTGGAATGGCCTTTCAACCTACAATAGATTTGGAGGCCTGGAGGAGGTCGATTGACTTTCTATGTTCCCAGCATGCCCACAACTAGAAAAAGCATCGTCTCCACATGTTACAGACATAATTGGAAATCCAACCAACGGCCCTCCAACTAGCCAAGCCGGGCTTCTGACTCTCTTGCCCCGGGCCATGGAACCGATCAAAATGGCCATTTTAGATTGCAAAAGAGTGGAAACGAGGCCAGACAGCCCCTGTCCGATCCCCCCTCCTCCAGTACAATCTAATCCAATGGAGAGCGACCTGCCTGATAGAGTTGCCTCCCCAGGCGATTCTTCACTGAGGGTCTTAAGCTGGAATGTGGCTGGCCTTGCACGTAACTTTGATAACCCGGAATGGAACACCTTCCTGGCACCCTATGACATTTGCTTGCTACAGGAAACATGGTGCCAGGAACCTAGACATAGAGTGGGGTTTTCGACCTTCTATGTTCCGGCTGTATGTCACCAAGGTTCTAAAGGACGCCCATCCGGTGGTCTTCTTATCTGGATCAACATAGCACTAGACCTCAGTGTTTCTCAAAGGACCACCGAAACACCTGACCTTCAATGGCTAACAGTGCACTACAAAGGGGGAAGGAAACTAGAACTATTTAATCTCTACTTAAGGGGCAATAGGAACGGAGGATCTCTAAACTCTTTAGGCTTAAGTAACTACCTGTCTGCCTGTGACGCCGACTCTCTCGTCCTGCTGGCAGGCGATTTTAATTGCTGTTTTGAGCCTTTAGCCAAAGAAGATATTCTGGATACCAACGATGAGGATAACAGGAGGGGCATCCCTATTTTGAACCTCGAACCGATCCCTAAATGGACACAAAAGGCGATCGATATAAATGCTCTTTGCATGGAGTATAACTTGAGAGCAACGAATGGGCGTTCTAAATCAGATCCCATGGGTGCCCATACATACAATAGGACGGGCCACTCATCCAGAATTGACTTTGTTATGCTCAACTATAACCTCTGGCCATATCATCAAGACATGGAGGTTTTAGAGACCTGTGACAGCGACCACAACCCTCTCGCTTTAACCATTTCTGTACCCTGGCAAACTGGGTCTCAAGAAACCACTAATCAGTTATGGAAAGCTTCACATGAGATTCTTCCTTCAAACTGTGGCAGACGTCTTAAATGGGCAAGAGTCTCAGCGGATGAGGCTAGGATGTCACAAGCTGAAACCATCTTACTAGAGGCTGAATCTAGGCTTGATAGCACTAATAGCGATAGCAAGATGTTTTTATCGTTATTTACGGAGACTGTAACAGCACTAAGTGGGCTGTTCATCATTCCCAAACCCAGCTCCAGAACTGCTTCAAAGGGGGCCCTGAGAACAAGTGAAAAGTGGTCCACAGCCAAGTGTCGACTTGCTAAGGGTGATCTTGTTGCTGCAGTAAAAGGAAAAGACCAAGCTACCATCAGGTCTGCAAGGAAACTTTATAGGAAAACTGTGACTGAGGCCAAGCGGACATATGATTTCAACTTTTGGCGTGACCTAACGGAGGCGAGCACAAGGAAAGATGCTAAGGGGTTCTGGGACTTGCTAAGATCAAGAGACAAGCCCATTGATCAACAACTGACTTGTAATATCCCTGGTGTTGCCTGGTTTGCCCACTTTTCGAAATTGTATTCGGCTCAGACAGGGCCTCCGCAACCAGACCCGCTCCCAAGGCTCAGTTCCACAGATCTCCCACCAAATGAAGTCCTATTTACTACCTTGGAAGTAGAGAAGGCAATCAGGTGTACTGTTTCTAACAAAGCGGCAGGACCTGATGGGATCCCGGGCGACCTGATAAAAAATAATCCCCCATTTTGGAGCAGATTAATTGCTGCTCTTCTTAATGAGGTTATGTTGGGGGGGTCTTTCCCTGACTCTTGGAGGGGCGCTGAAGTAGTCCCCATTTTCAAGAAGGGTAGCAGGGAAGACCCAGCCAATTACCGCCCCATCAGTTTGCTGGATTCGACGCAAAAGGTAGCGGGGAAAGTGGTATTGGGCAGGATTCTGGAGTGGGTGGATGAAAATCAGATATTGTCTGATTTCCAAGCGGGTTTTAGATCAGGGACAGGCACCGTCGAGCAGACATTCCGCCTTTTAATGCTCTATTGGAAGGTAGTGGTGCTAGGAGGGGGCAGCTTATACTTAGTCTTCATAGACTTAAAAACAGCCTTCAACCTGGTTCCAAGAGCATTATTGTGGAAGGTCCTTGACGAGTTAGGTCTACCTCCCTATTTGTTGGCCTTGCTGATAAAATTCCACGAAAACAACTTTGCCCAAATCAGATGGGGTGCCCAGGGAGAAAAAACCCCGTGTATTCCAGTAGACAGGGGCGTCCGCCAGGGGTGTGTGCTTGCCCCCACTCTGTTTTCGCTTTACGTCAATGGAGTGGTGGAGCACCTTCTTCAACATCCTGCAGATGCACCATCCCTGGCTGGAAGGAAAATCCCGACGCTCCTGTTTGCGGACGACACCCTCTTTGCATGGAGTATAACTTGAGAGCAACGAATGGGCGTTCTAAATCAGATCCCATGGGTGCCCATACATACAATAGGACGGGCCACTCATCCAGAATTGACTTTGTTATGCTCAACTATAACCTCTGGCCATATCATCAAGACATGGAGGTTTTAGAGACCTGTGACCACGACCACAACCCTCTCGCTTTAACCATTTCTGTCCCCTGGCAAACTGGGTCTCAAGAAACCACTAATCAGTTATGGAAAGCTTCACATGAGATTCTTCCCTCAAACTGTGGCAGACGTCTTAAATGGGCAAGAGTCTCAGCGGATGAGGCTAGGATGTCACAAGCTGAAACCATCTTACTAGAGGCTGAATCTAGGCTTGATAGCACTAATAGCGATAGCAAGATGTTTTTATCGTTATTTACGGAGACTGTAACAGCACTAAGTGGGCTGTTCATCATTCCCAAACCCAGCTCCAGAACTGCTTCAAAGGGGGCCCTGAGAACAAGTGAAAAGTGGTTCACAGCCAAGTGTCGACTTGCTAAGGGTGATCTTGTTGCTGCAGTAAAAGGAAAAGACCAAGCTACCATCAGGTCTGCAAGGAAACTTTATAGGAAAACTGTGACTGAGGCCAAGCGGACATATGATTTCAACTTTTGGCGTGACCTAACGGAGGCGAGCACAAGGAAAGATGCTAAGGGGTTCTGGGACTTGCTAAGATCAAGAGACAAGCCCATTGATCAACAACTGACTTGTAATATCCCTGGTGTTGCCTGGTTTGCCCACTTTTCGAAATTGTATTCGGCTCAGACAGGGCCTCCGCAACCAGACCCGCTCCCAAGGCTCAGTTCCACAGATCTCCCACCAAATGAAGTCCTATTTACCACCTTGGAAGTAGAGAAGGCAATCAGGTGTACTGTTTCTAACAAAGCGGCAGGACCTGATGGGATCCCGGGCGACCTGATAAAAAATAATCCCCCATTTTGGAGCAGATTAATTGCTGCTCTTCTTAATGAGGTTATGTTGGGGGGGTCTTTCCCTGACTTTTGGAGGGGCGCTGAAGTAGTCCCCATTTTCAAGAAGGGTAGCAGGGAAGACCCAGCCAATTACCGCCCCATCAGTTTGCTGGATTCGACGCAAAAGGTAGCGGGGAAAGTGGTATTGGGCAGGATTCTGGAGTGGGTGGATGAAAATCAGATATTGTCTGATTTCCAAGCGGGTTTTAGATCAGGGACAGGCACCGTCGAGCAGACATTCCGCCTTTTAATGCTCTATTGGAAGGTAGTGGTGCTAGGAGGGGGCAGCTTATACTTAGTCTTCATAGACTTAAAAACAGCCTTCGACCTGGTTCCAAGAGCATTATTGTGGAAGGTCCTTGACGAGTTAGGTCTACCTCCCTATTTGTTGGCCTTGCTGATAAAATTCCACGAAAACAACTTTGCCCAAATCAGATGGGGTGCCCAGGGAGAAAAAACCCCGTGTATTCCAGTAGACAGGGGCGTCCGCCAGGGGTGTGTGCTTGCCCCCACTCTGTTTTCGCTTTACGTCAATGGAGTGGTGGAGCACCTTCTTCAACATCCTGCAGATGCACCATCCCTGGCTGGAAGGATAATCCCGACGCTCCTGTTTGCGGACGACACCCTCCTGATTTCGAAATCACCTGCAGGCATACAGTCACTACTTTCCAGCTTCAAGGCCTTCTGTGACACCAAGGGACTGGCCATAAATATTGGCAAGACCAAATTTCTTGTCCTCAACCCCCCTAAGAAATCTGTTAAACTCCCCACTCTAGACTCTGTCACATTAGAACGGGTCAAAGAATTTGACTATCTAGGCATACGTCTTTGTGATAGTATGAGCTGGAAGGCCCATCACCAAAAAGTGTTTCTAACCCATAAGAGGGTTGTTGGTGCTTTACTTAAAGAGCAGCGTGCTTCCTCCATAAAACCTATTGGGGCACTTCTTGATATTTATAGGGGTAGGGTTGTGAGTGCAGCACTGTATGGCGCAGAACTTTGGGGTACCCAGAGAGTGGATACTTTGGCCCACCTAGAAAATAAATTTCACAAAGATCTGATGAGGCTACCCCAGAGCACCCCCACAATCCCCCTCTTGCTGGACGCAGGTACTCGTCCAATCTGCGAGCAAGCTAATTTACGCCCCTTACTACTATGGTCTAGAATTTGGAACGTCCCCGAACTCCACAGCTGTGCAGACGCCCTAAAAGATGTACTGTCCTTACCTGGCTGGCATAAGATCGCCTGGCTCAGAGAGGTTAAGAGGGCATTGTACAAGCTCGGTCTAGGAGCTGCGTGGGAAAATAAAACAGCACCTCCTAAACAAGAACTGAAGAAGGCTTACTGGTCTTGGGTGGATAACGAGAGACTTGGTAAATCAAATCACCCAAGATCTGTTGCCAACTTCTTGATGGTTAAAGATATCCCCTCCAGAGAACCATATTTGGACTTGATTCACAGTTCACATGATAGGGCATTATATTTTAAATTCAGGGTTGGGGTCTTACCTTTATGTCAGTTTACCTCTACCTGGAAACCACCACTGCAAACTGTACCCTATTGCCCATTCTGCGAGCTAAAAATTGAATCTGTTGCACACTTTCTATTTGAGTGTCGAGTCTATATGGCCCCTAGACGGAGGTGGTTGAAGCCTCTTTGTAGGAGCCTGGGAACTCGCTCACATCTGGAAGCTATAAGAATACTGCTCTCAGATACAAGACCCTTTTTTGCCTTTTGTTTGGCTAAATTCCTAGGCTGGGCTTGGCGCATAAGATCTGCTAAACAACTGACGATACAGTAAAGTGTCCCTTTTTCATTTTTCATAAATTTTAAGATTATCTCGTGTAAATATGAAATGTTTTTAATGGTAATATGAATTGTAAATTGCTTTGTTTCGACCATTGTTTTTATGCTGTCATGTTTTGCTTTTATGATATGTTTCTATATCGAAATAAAGCTTTACTACTACTACTACTACTACTACTATATACATACATATATAAACATATATCATCTGTATATCTATATAAATACAAACATAAATGCATGCATACATATACTTATATGCATACAGATGCATGTTATTTACATGAAAGTTGAAAAAACACTAATAAAAGCAAAGCTAAAAAGCCACCTCATTACAAACAGAATGGCTTTAACTTAAACGAGGGCGAGATCTATTGCATTTTCAATGCTTGTTTACTTTGGTTCCATCAAGAAGGCATTCAGATGTGTCACACATTTTCCATAAATTCTGAATGTTAGCACTCTAGTTGCACATTAGATCACTGTAGTAAAGCTACTGCTCACCAGGGACGTCTGCTGCTGGTATTCAAAGTGCATGTTTCAGTCTGCATGTCAGAATTTTTTTAATGAAATAGAAGAGGATTTGAGAAGTCACTCAAAATGATCCCTAATTTTTCTTTCTGAAGCACTAATCATACTTTCTATGGCAAAATTAACCCCCTCATGTTGTTCCTTTTTAAATTGAGTGTTTTCAGACTTACCACTTCATTCCAATCAAGATGGCTTCTGGTGTGCCATACTTTTGTCATAAGTAAGACTGTTAGCACTCTAGTTGTTCTTTAGAACACTCTGGGACATTCTGTCATTGGGCTATACTTGGGGTACATCTGGGTGATATTTGGGCTACATTTAGGCTCTTTTGTCTCTGGTGGCCATCTTGGGAGACTGTATGTCAGAATTTTTTAATGAAATTGAAGAGGGTTTGAGAAGTCACTCAAAATGTGCCCTAATTTTTCTTTCTGCAGCACTAATCATAATTCATATGGCAAAATATACCCCCTCATTTTGTTCCTTTTTAAATTAAATGTTTTAAGAGTTACCACTTTATTCCAATCAAGATGGCTTCAGGTGTGCCATACCTTTGTAATAAGTAGGACTGTTAGCGCTCTAGTTGTTCTTTAGAACACTCTGGGACATTCTGTCATTGGGCTATACTTGGGCTACATCTGGGTGATATTTGGGCTACATTTGGGCTCTTTTGTCTCTGGTGGCCATTTTGGGAGACTGCATGTCAGAATTTTTTAATGAAATAGAAGAGGATTTGAAAAGTCACTCAAAATGTGCCCTAATTTTTCTTTCTGCAGCACTAATAATACCTTCTATTGCATAATATATCCCCTCATTTTGTTCCTTTTTAAATTAAATGTTTTAAGAGTTACCACTTTATTCCCATCACGATGGCTCCAGGTGTGCTATACCTTTGTAATAAGTAGGACTGTTAGCGCTCTAGTTGTTCTTTAGAACACTCTGGGACATTCTGTCATTGGGCTATACTTGGGCTAGATCTGGGTGATATTTGGGCTACATTTGGGCTCTTTTGTCTCTGGTGGCCATTTTGGGAGACTGCATGTCAGAATGTTTTAATGAAATAGAAAAGGATTTGAGAAGTCACTCAAAATGTGCCCTAATTTTTCATTCTCCAGCACTAATCATACTTTCTATGGCAAAATATACCCCCTCATGTTGTTTCTTTTTAAATTAAATGTTTTAAGAGTTACCACTTTATTCCAATCAAGATGGCTTCAGGTGTGCCATACCTTTGTAATAAGTAGGACTGTTAGCGCTCTAGTTGTTCTTTAGAACACTCTAGGAGGCTGCAGTAGAACACAAAGGAATCAACTGACAGTCTCTGTCCTTGTTGGATGTACATGTTTTACTGAGAATGTCAGACTTCATTTTCACATGACTGAGAAAGATAATGTGAATTTACAGAAAATATGCTTTCAGTTTAGCTTATAGATCCCCTTCCAAACCACTGTGGGAAAATCATGAGATATTAGTTTTCTTTCAAACAATATTCATGATATCACAGCAGAAGGTTTTTTCACATGGTAAAATCACCTTAGAACCCACCACAATTCCTAAAACGAGTATGGTACCATCAACAAATGATTTATAATGTAACTAAAGTCCTAAAACCCTCTATTAACTACAATGCTTTTTAATGAGGTGCTATCATGTATATTGGTCCCAAGATGGCTGCCAACACTTCTTGGATGAAGTGCTGACAGCCAATCAGATCAGATGTGTGGTTAGGCTCCGCCCAGATATATATCTTTTTTTGAACCTAAATTACTCAAAATCCACTGGAGCACATATATTGAGACCTAGCAAAGGCACATCGGGCTAACAGTCCCTACAATTTTGCCAAGTTTCGTGCAAATCCATTCAGCCGTTCGAGCTAAAAGTGAGGCCAACCGCCCTATGGAAATTAACATGGGAAAAACGCGTTTTGGGACCCCCCTTTTTTCTCGGCCCCCCCCTTGATGAAACCCCCCCAAATTGTCAGGGGCTGCTCAGAAACAAAATGTTCCATTTTCCTGAAAATTTCAGCCAATTCCGTCCACAAACGCCAAAGTTATTAGACATAGAATTTTCAAAAATCCCATAGAGAAAAAATCCTAACTATATATACCTACTGGCGACCGCCAGTAGGTAATATATATATATATATATATATATATATATATATATATATATATATATATATATATATATATATATATATATATATATATATATATATATATATATATATATATATATATATATATATATATATATATATATATATATATATATATATATATATATATATACATACATACATTTGTATGTTGTTCATTTGACATCTGGGAAAGTCTTTTTGTTCAAAAGTGTTGCACAAATAAAACCCCATGCCTAATTCTGAGAACAGTCTTTTGATGTGTATCATTTTATAAGAGTGAAATCCCTGTCTTGGGGGTGGTTTTTTTTTTTTTGCTTCATCGTGTTTGAGCCTCCATGTGGGAGGGCTATTATTTGGGAGGGCGAAGCAATACAAGGGCCTACCTTAGGGGAGACTTATAAGAATTAAAGTTTAGGCATGGCAAGTGCTTTGTTTTGCTAGGTCAAAATACAGTTTAACAATGTACTCATAGGGCTCATTGGCCAGTTGGAAGACACGTTTAACAGTGCTACTTTAGTTGGTGGCACACAGCCACGGCCCGTGGAGGGAGTTTCGGTGGGGCGGGGGAGGGGCAGGGTGGGGGGTGCGAAAAACTGGAGTATGGATAATTGAAGGTAAGTAAACAATTTAATAAATAAAACAAATTTCATAGCGCACCCTGCATCGCATTTTGCGATGCAGGGCTCACTAAGAAATTTGCTTTATTAATTAAATTGTTTACTTACCTTCAATTATCCATACTCCAGTTTTTCACACCCCCCGCCCCGCCTCTCCGCCCCACCAAAACTCCCTCCACGGGCCTTGGCTGGTGGCACAATGTGTACTGCAACGCACTAGTAGCATTTAATGTATCATCCTGAGTACATTTAGTACAAAATACTAGGAACTTATAAGTAAATTAGCTGTGCCAATTAGGTGCATGCATATATATTTACCATGTTAAAAAGGGAGAACACAAGAACTTTACCACTGGTTAGCAGGAGTAAAGTGCACAGGAGTAAATGCACAAAGTTTTATGACCAACAAAAATGGATTCAGCAAAAAAAAGGCAAACATCTGGGGTAACCTGCTAAAAGAATACTCCAACATTAAGCTTCTTGTATTTGTAACTTTATTTTCAAGCACTTTCTAATGTCAATTATCAGATCTCATGACAATATGCCTTATTGCTCACTTTTGTGTTTATTACACCATTACAGTTCCTTGTTGTGTGTCTTTTAGGTTGTGCTTTGCTTGCCTTATACAGGAATGTACACATCACTGATTAACCAGCTCTGAAGTTAGAGACTGATGCATTGTGCTTTGCTATCTGCAACTAAATAGAAGGATAGCTCTGCTTCTTCGGCCTATCTAGTTTTAAGAAACTTTTTACCAGGTTGATTGATGTGAAAACCCAAATATGCTTTATAGGAGAGCTTCTTGTGCCTTTGTGTAACGCCTATGGCATTACATGTACACAGTTTACGTTGATTAACTTCTAACCAAATACTGAACCACATGCACCTGTCTTCTGGGAGCTAGTGCCACCGCAAGCCTAGAAGTTCAAATCACAGATCTCGTTAAATTCACATAGCAGGTGAGATGTTACTAGTTAGAATATTACATTCCATAATTGTGTGTGCATCATTAATAGGCACCTGCCTTATGGAGCTCTAAATTTCACTGGTCCTCAAAAATGTCCTTGGAAATAATCCCATAACATCGAGTCAGAGCTATACGCTTTAAAGGGTGCGAAATCCAGGGAAATGGGGTTAAGGATTTGGGCGCCAGTGGCATCGTGGAGACAGCTAAAAAGTGGGGGCCCATAACATCTAAAACATTTAACGAAGCCATTACTAGCGTATATTATCTTTATTTTTTTTCTACCCCATGTTATGTCAGCTGAGTCTTGTACTATTACTATGTCTATTTATCTTCGTGTCTGTATATTTATAATCTTGTATTAATACTTACTGTTTTGTATAGAGTACATTATATTGTCATGAACTTTCAATAATAAAAAAAAAAAAAAAAAAAAAGGAAATAATCCCTGGGTCATGTAGCTTTGATACATACTGGGTGTGAAATCTAGACCAGGCTTCTCCAACAAGTAGCTCATGAGCTACTGGTAGCTCTGCTGTGTTCATCCCAGCCTACTGAATTGGAACACTTTGCATGGTTGAACTAATATATATGTGCGCCAAAATTGTGTATTTAAGACGAAAATATGTGTAGTTTCAGAACTCATAAGTTGATATTTGGAGAAAAATGGATACATTTCAAATTAATATTAAAAGCAGATTTTTGAATGATAAATTATGCGGTGTGACTTATTACTGATATTCTTACATTTGTACCGGGGGCACTGCAGCTGCGGCTGGCATGTATTACCTTTGTAAAAGCATTCCAAATGAAGAAAGCATATTTTACATTACTGCTGGCAAGCCTGCCTGATGCACTGAGGTGATTGCTGCTGGTATTCTTGCATATGGTGGCCTCTGCTGCAATTGTCCGATGTGATCATCGTTTCAACACCACCAATATTAGTAGCTGGCGATAATTCGGATTGACCACAAGTAGCTCTTATTACACAAAAGGGTGAAGACCCCTAATCTAGCATCACTTTTCATATATTGCTGACAAGCCTCCTTTCCAAACCATGATCTGGCATTGTCAGCTCATTCTTTCATCCTTCCAGGGTCAATGAAATGGTTTGATTACCTGTCTCTTTCCTGGCTTGCTCCTTTGCATTTCTCTTTCTTACACCACCTTTTCCATCACACTGTAAGGCGCTGTGCCGCAAGACAAGAGCACCTCATTGATCACACTCACATACAACACCAAAACGCTTCCCACATAGGATCACAGCAACTAGAAAACTCTGTGCAACAGTCACTCCCTCATGGTGTCACATGCAACCCATCCGACAATCTGCTTTGCCCTCACTAGTGAAGCCCTATATGAATTATTTTTTAAGTTTTAAAAAGATATTTATTCGGCTTAAAATAACATACAGGAGAATAATACAAAGCACTTAATCAAGAGATGAATTCTTCAATACAATGCAAGCACAATGACACACAAGGATGTATTCACAAGGACTTATCTCCGATGTATCCCCACCTTAACGCATCAAAAGTGGAGATAGATTTAACACCCCATTCACAAGCTGGTGCAAACTGCAGACATCGCCAGTATCCCCACGATAACTGCCCCAAAATGTATCTCCACGGTGGACACCACCAACTAACCCTAATGAGATGCAGAGTAGGCGTTCCCTTACAAAAACACATGAAAAAACCACAAGACCACTTTCACAACGAACTGCCAGATCTGTGATGCGAAACAAAAACAGGCGATAAGCCGCAGTAGCAGCAGAGAATTAACACCTGCCTTTTGCTGGTGTTAAGCAGGACTACTACCTGCAGCATAAAAGGGGGCCCAGCCAAGAGCCACACCAGAAGACCCACAGATGCCATGGAGACAATGATCATGCACAACACCCACCGCAACCACCCCAGGCCTGCCACCACCCCCAGGACTCGTCCCCCACCCCCGGGAACACCACAGAGGCCGCGTACACAAAGAAAGCGGACCCACCTGAAACGCACCAGCTGCCCACAGTCATGCAACTCACGACACTGCCAATGAGCATGCAGCACAACTACATCCAGCATGACACACAACATGCCAACCGACCAGACACGACAACACATTGGGTATCCGGCCTTACCATGCCCACATCCCAACCACGGCATGGCACCACAGACACACAATAGCAGGATGTGAGGAGAGGCATTGAGCAGGCATGTGCAAGAGCGGCAAGTGACTAAGGAATGTGAAACTACCCAATGCCAGGTGTGGCGTGGAGGTGCCGGACAGACCTCAGAGTGCAAACCACGGAAATGGAGTTGTGGAGAGCAACTGCTGGTGCATGGAGTGTAGTGGCCAGTGGACACTACCATGTCCCCACAGGCTGTGGGGTAAAACATGGAAATGTTGCACGTTATGTCCGCCCCTGCATGCGTGTGCATAGTGGGTTGGAGCTGCGTATGCCACACATGCGTAGGGGTGTGAGAAAAAAGCCCGGTGCACTGGTCATGGTTGTCATTCGGAATGAAAAATGTGTCTGCCAGGGCGGCACCTCTCACCCCCCACAAGTCCTGCGCCGAGCGCGGCGGAGCCTGCGTCCCTATGTGCCTGCTGCACCTCGGGCCGCTGGTCCGTAGACCCGTCATGCATGCCCCAGGGCACCAACGAGGCTCCACTCACCTGCCTACACCGACGTGTGTCAAAAAGGGCCCACCACGTGCTGGTGCAAGCTCCAAGCACCAGTCCCGTGACCTCTGCAGCCTCCGCAGATCATCACTAGCCCACATCACTTCTTCCTCATTGACATACTCCACCGGCGTCCTCTTCGGCCCAGTAGGTCCCACATGTGGAACTGTGTCCTCCTGAGTCCTGAATGGCCATGACCCCAAGTCCGTGGCAGCGGCCACAGCACCAGACTCCCTTCGATCAGTGAGGCATAATTCCTTATCGCAGGCTGGCGACACGTAGTGCCACTAACCCTGCTCAATGCAATCCGGCAACACGTGGTGCCACTAACCCTGTTCAATGCAAGCCTGCAGCATGTGGTGCCACTAATCCTTTTCAAGGCAAGCCTGCGACACGTGGTGCCACTAACCCTGTTCAACGCAAGCCCGCAATACATGGATGAGGGCTCAGGCCTACCCTGCGGACCAGTCGGTCCCACATCCAGCAACTAGTCGTGAATCATGAGTGGCAGAGTCCACACCAGTGAACGCACGGAGAGGAGTAAGAGGACAATGCGGCTCAGTCCGGACGTAAGCCGGATCAGTGTCACGGAGACGATCGAACACTATCAACAACTGACCTGGTGCCATCAACCCTGTTCAACGCAAGTCAGCGTCCCGTGGCGGTAGGCACATGCAGGACGCTATGCATCCAGGGCCACTAATTCTGTGCAGCACAAGTCATGGGGCCTTTATGGTTGAATGGTTGTGTCCTTTACAATGTACACTGTTGTCAATTTCTGCATGCACCAGGCAGCCCTTGCCGGCTGGTGTGCACATACCCCACACACATCCAACACAGGTGTCACTCGGTATGTGTGCCTGCTAATAAATGTGACCTTGCACACGTGCCCATAGCCATTCACAGCATTAGAGCAAGTGTGTCCATGTGGTCATTATATCAGCATGATGGGCACAGGCCTGCAACATCACAGTGTGCTGTCTTCTGCGGACGTTACCATGTCACCTCAGCGTTAGCAGTGACCTGGACATGTAGCTTCACACGCACCCCCCTGCATGCACAAGTGGCGTGTGCTGGTACGGTGTACGTCAGGTCAGCGCAGGGGTGTGTTGATTTGGTAGGGGGAGCAAGGCATGGCTCGGACCTGGCCTTTGGGCAGGAAGTGCGATAAGTGTGTCTCTGTGTTGGGATGTTGTCGCCACCAGGGCCACAGTAGTCGATGTTGCAATGTGGCATGCATTAGGAGGGCGGGCCCGCATGTACGGGGACATGTAGGAGCGCAAGACTGCTCTGGGTCTTGGCACATGCATGGCAAGTGTTATGTGTATCAGTCCTGTGGGTGCATGAGTCAGTTGCCTGGCCTCATTCGCAGCGCGATCACAGCCAGCCATGGGCTGTACACCTGTGTCCACCCTGTCCGGACCATTGGCCTACACTCATGTGACCGCACACCTCCAAAGGCCAGCATCACGGTGTTGTTGGCATGTCGCTGGACATGCATGGACAGGCATTACAATGGTGTGCCGTAGGCAACTGCGCAGCGCACACAAGTGTGGGGACTCCTGGGAGGGAGGAGCAGCTGTGTGGCAATGTAACACACAGTGAGGCCGCTTATGTGACACATGCTGGGCATATCATACATGATTCCTAGGGTCGCAGACATCACAACACTCCCAGCGCTGGCTTCGGTACATCTCCTGTATGCATGTAGATGGTGAAGTCACAGTAGGGATGAAAGGTGCTTTGTCTGTACTATCAGGCGGTAGCACATCTGCAGCTCCGAGCAAGAACTTGCATGTGGCCAGCACCCCTGACAGATACAATAGCATTTGCTTGCCACTCCCACACTACTCATTGTCCGACGTGAGACCAACGTGTACACATCCCACACGCAGAAGTCCTTGGTAGTAGTTGGCGTGCGTGAAATGGCATTCACACGTACTCCCACCTCACCCCAGAGCTGTGCCATTTCATCCACAGGACTGGCGCAGGGTGCACCAGTGCCTCTTCAAGCAGAGCCACTGACGCAATGGCAGACCATCCCGGACACATGCTCGACTCCAGTCACGTGGACCTGTACCATGCACGTCTGCTGCATGTACTGGGGGAACTGCTGTTGGCAGTCTTGAGGATCAGTTACCGCCTTGTGGACGTCACCTGCGTTAAGCCTGTGTTGTATTGTCGCTCATGCATATTCGAGTGGTCCATGGATGTCTGCCTCTCCAACGTTACCAACGGTAGCTGACCTGGATTACGTGTGTGTGCACCCCATGTTGGCCCATGACCTGGAGTGTTACTGTGATGCCTGTTTATGGCATGCATGGATGTTTGGCATGCAGGCTGGAAACTGGACCTGGGAGATTGCACGAGTCCTCGTGTGCAGTGAGCACATTGAGCCACTACCCGATTGGGCTTTGGTGCACATTGGGTCCAGTGATTGGTTCCAGCACATCTGTCCGGGTCAGCTGATGGATTACGTCAACGACATGTCAAATGTGGTGGACGACGATCACTCATTGGAGATGTTGGCCTACGCAGCTGCACTCGCGTTCATGGATGAGTGACAAGGTACCTGCAGCCAAAACTGGATGTGACCCATTGCACGTGTCCCGACGCCTGGTTGCATGTTGGGAATCTGGTCACATGTCCCAAGACAACAGTGGACATGGCTGCATTGGCCTGGACTCATGATCCATGCGGGGACAACCGATGCGGGTTGGCACTGACTTGTGTTGGAGATGATCTCCCCCGAGGTGGACTTGGGTGCTTTCCTACGTTCCTCATTCAGACATTCTGCTGCATTGGTCTGCATATCGTGGCACTTTTCTTGGTGGTACTGACACGCACTTCTTGATAAAGTTTCTGCACTTTCACTTGTCTCTAACTGTGTTGTGTCTTGATTTGTATGCCAATGTGTGTGTCACTGACTCTCTGGCTCCCTGCCATATGTGCATTTTTACCCCATCAGGACCGTGGGTTTGTACTTTTGCATTGTCATGTCCCTGTTTCGTGCTTAGCCAGATGCGTATGGCTGTTTACCGGCAACAGGCGGGTGCACTTGTGCCCTGTGTTCGGTTGTGTAAATGTTGGTGTTTGTACCACATTGTGTTCGATGTTGGGGCGCTCTGCTTCCTATATGTGTGTGCTGCATTGTGTGTGAGATGTCCCTTCAGCTCTGATTTGGCTCACCCTTCTCCCATTCAGGCAGTGTGGTTTTCACTTCTGTGCGTGTTCAGTGGTGTGATATTACCGGGATGTGTGACTTGTGCTCTTGGTTGGTGTTGTTACTCTTGGTCATGGTTTGTCTGCAGTTGTGCTGTGCCTAATTGTGCATGTGTGCCATTATTATTATTATAGGATTTATAATGTGCATGGCTGCCCCAGCAACGGGGCGTACCAGCGCAACCAAAGACATGAGACTATAACAGCTGAAGAGGAATTACGCCGAAAAAGCCAGGTCGTTATGGCTTTGCAAAAAGCTAGATGCTTCTGGATCCCTCTGATGGAGGCTGGGAGTGAATTCCAGAGTCTAGCCATGAGAGTTCTAAAGGGCGGCCTCCAGCTCTAGCTCTTAAGACTCGAGGAATACAGGCCAATCCTTGATCAGCTGAGCATAACGTACGCCGAGGAACATAGAAGGCTAGCAGATCTGCCAACCTTGGTGGTGCTTGTTGAGTCAGAATTCTATGAGCCACACATAATATTTCAAACTGGATTCTTTTTTCTACGGGCGACCAATGTAGCTTAGGTAGAAACCGAGACACTGAGCAAGATTTAGGGAGCGCCAGGAGAGTGTGGGCTGCTGCATTCTGTATTCTCTGCAGATGCCGGAACTGGACCATTGTGCCCATCTCCCCCCCGTCCCTCCAGTCCCTCCTGGTTCCTCTACCTGTTGCTGTTGTGTCTGTTGTTTTGGGCAGTTTCAAGTCCCCGAGTCCTGCCACCATCTCCAGACTGATGTGGTGGACACCATTTCCTCCTTGTCTTCCAGCTCCTGGTGTGGCGCTGGCCTCCCACCTCTGGTGTGCATTGCTGCCTTCTTGTTGTCGGCGTGTTTCTGATTGTTTGTGCATTTCGCATCATTCTGGATGTTCTGGTTTTCTTCCATTGTCCTCTTCCGCTCTCAGGCTTCATTCGCCGTGCCCTAGATGGCCAAGATGGCCTGCCATGTACAATGTTTTGTTGTCAATGGGGCTTGAGGGGTTGTATACTGGCTCGAGTTGCCTCCATTGTGCTTGGCTGTTGTTTTCTGTTTGGTTTGTCTTTTTTTTCAGGCTTTTGTTGTGCTTATTCCCACCTGCCGTGTGTGTCGCGGGCCTGGCAGTGCTTATCCCTGCTTTCCTCATTGCACTTTTTTTTGTGTTGTGGTTTGTTTTTATCTCCGTTGAGGTAGTAATAATAGTAATAAACTTTTTATTGTTTTTAGGTTAATTAAAACCATTACAAAAATACATTTGAGTGGACGTATCCTCAGGTGAAAGTTAAAAGAAAAATTTTAAAACAAGAAACTTTTAGTTATAAAAGTAGTAGTGCTAAAAACAGTGGGGTATGGGAGGTGAGCATTGTTTGTTTCGTCTTGTTTTTGCCGTCGTTCCTTAGGTCTAATCAGGGCCAAATTCTTGGCTTGTTAGTTTCAGCTCCACTAGTTTCAGGAATTTCACCAACTTTCCATTTAGTGGCGGAAGATCTGGATCAAAGCAAGCGAGAACTGCTTGTCTGCGTGTGCGAATTCTTTGTTCATTAAAGGAAGTTTTTAGCAGAGCTACTCTTTCCTCTTTCAACCTCGGGCAGGTGCATAGCAGATGTTCAAAGTCTTCATTCCCTGCACCGCACAGCCTACATTTTGTCCCGCAGTTCCTTCTCAGCCATGGTTGTAGATGTGGTATGGCTGGTAGGATTCCTAGCCTATGTTTTAAAAAGGCTTCTTTAGTTTTCCTGCCATACCCCAGACCAAAGTACGCTTGTAGCCCCGGTGATTTGTGTGTGCACAGGGTCATCCACGCATGACGCCTGTGGGAAAAGGTGGCTTTATCTTCCACATGCGAGTGTCTCTTTATACTCTTATTTACTACGTGCTTAAATTGCGCATGCGATAGTGGAGTTTCCCATAATTCTTTCAGTCCTGTGACAGTCAGGGACTCCTCCAAGTATTTTTTCGCCTGCATTTTGGAGAAGCTGCTCAGGTCTTGCCAGAGCTGATGGTTCAATGTATTTTCTGGTGAGTTCTTTATTTTGTGCCAACACTTTATATATGACCCTCTTCGTGCAAGCATTTGGCAGGTCAGTCCAAATTCTAACCGGATCTGGGCTTGTGAGGTATAGGTTGGCAGGTTAAAAAGAAGTCTGTAGGCCTTTGAAATGATTATGTCCAGCAGTTTCGCATCTGTACCTCTTAGTGCCTCACTACCATACGTGATAGATGACTCTATTTTGACTTGAGCCACGCGGAGCCCTGGCAGAAGAGTTGGACCGTTCAAGTTTGTCTTTAGTTGTTTGAGTGTCGTAGCTATCAGCATGCCTTTCCTCTTAATGGCCTTTAAGTGATTTGAGTAGCGACCTCCTTTGTCGACTAAGATTCCAAGGTATTTGTATTCCGAGCAATTTTCGACTACCTTTGTTCCAAGTAACCAAGTGTGCGGCTTTTTATTCCCAGTTATTGACAAGACTTTGGTCTTGTCAATGTTTACTTCTAGTAGATTTTCTTCGGCGTGTCCGTGCAGCGTGTTGATAAGATTCTGGAGACCTACTTTCGTGTGGCTATTCAGGACCACATCATCTGCATAGGATGGTACACAGACAAAATATCGATTTTTAAATATCGATATACAAAAATATCGAAGTTTAAATATCGATGGGACAAAATATCGAAGGTAAGTAATATCGACAGTCTTAATATCGATATTGGTATGATATCAGTAATATCGAAGTTGTAAATATCGATGTCAATAATATCGAAATTAATAACTTCGATGGAACTAATATCAATTTTTAAATAAATTTAGTGTATATTATATTGTATTTATTATGTTTTATTATTTATTTTTAATGTAATTTAATTAAATATTGTCTTTTACTACTGTAGCGGGTTGTGGGTTTATAGGGGAATAGGGTGGGAAGTAATTTAATTATGTTAAATTAATTATTAATTAGTAGGAATTATTAATTAATTAATTGAGAAATAATTTTTAATTATTTTTAATTAATTGATTAATTGATAAATATGTTCTGTAGCGGGTTATGGGTTTATAGGGGAATAGGGTGGGAAGTAATTTAATAATAATTAATTAATTGATATATGTGTGTACATATTTTAATTAATAATTAATTGGTAATTAATTTCTATTAATTCGTTAATTAATTAATATAATTTTTTACATATTTATAATTATTAATTAGTTGGTAATTAATTAATATTAATTATTTAATTACATTAATTATAGTAATTTTTTTTATATATAATTTATTGTTATTCTTAATTAATTAATTGGGAAAAATATTATTAATTATTACATTAAATTAATTACAGCAAATGTGCTAATATATTTACTTTATTGTTATTGTTAATTAATAATTAATTGGTAATTAAATAATATTAATTAATTTTGGGTAAAGGAGTATTTTTAGGGTTCAGGGTCAGTTTTCAGTTTTTGGGTAAAGGGGTATTTTTAGGGTTCAGGGTCAGTTTTCAGTTTTTGGGTAAAGGGGTATTTTTAGGGTTCAGGGTCAGTTTTCAGTTCATGGGTAAAGGGGTATTTTTAGGGTTCAGGGTCAGTTTTCAGTTTTTGGGTAAAGGGGTATTTTTAGGGTTCAGGGTCAGTTTTCAGTTTTTGGGTAAAGGGGTATTTTTAGGGTTCTGGGTCAGTTTTCAGTTTTTGGGTAAAGGGGTATTTTTAGGGTTCTGGGTCAGTTTTCAGTTCATGGGCAAAGGGGTATTTTTAGGGTTCAGGGTCAGTTTTCAGTTTTTGGGTAAAGGGGTATTTTTAGGGTTTAGGGTCAGTTTTCAGTTGTTGGGTAAAGGGGTATTTTAGGGTTCAGGGTCAGTTTTCAGTTTTTGGGTAAAGGGGTATTTTTAGGGTTTAGGGTCAGTTTTGGGTTTTTGGGGTACAGGGATATTTTTAGGGTTCAGGGTCAGTTTTGGGTTTTTGGGGTACAGGCGTACAGGGTAAAAACAAAAAAAATATTACATTAAATCAAATAAATTACATTAAAAAAATTAAAATTACATTAAATTATTAAGTGTTTTATTTATTTTAAATGTATATGTATTAGTTTTAATTTTGTTTTAATATTTTTATTTAATAGTTGTAAAATTATATGTATTTTAATATTATTTTTACATTTTATTAATATATTTTAAAAAACGATATTTTTGATTCCGATATTTTTGTACTACGATATTATTTTTTCGATATTTTTGTACTTACCTTAATGAAGATAGGATTCCGATATTTTTGCTTTCGATATTTTTGCTCCGATATTTTTGCATATCGATATTCTGTCTGTCGATATTATGTCAGACATTCGCATAGGATATGCTGGGCAGCGCTTTGCCCCCCAATCGGGGTGCGTGCGCGTTGCAAGCCTCTAGAGCAGGTGGCAGGTCAGCTGTACATAAATTAAAAAGGGTGGGCGCTAAAACGCACCCTTGCTTTAGGCCTTTTGTAGTCGGAATACGCCTAGAAAGGTGTGTGCCGTTCCCGAGCTTTACCTGAACCCACGTGTTAGTGTGCAATTCAATCAAAAGGTTTAGTAGAGGCGCAGGGATCCCCCAAGAGGCCAGTTTTCTCCAAAGGTTGCCTCGGTTGACATTGTCAAATGTCGCTTTGAAGTCCACAAAACAAAGGTGGAGAGCCTGTTTAGTCGCCTTTGCCTTGTCGATAAGTAACGATACTGCCAGGAGATTTGTTGTTGTTCCTGTGTCTCTGCAGAATCCCGTTTGACTAGATGGAATTATGTTGCGGTTTGTTGCCCATTCGCGCAACTGGGTCAGTAGGAGCCCCGCAAAGTATTTTGCCTCAATATCCAGAAGTGCTATAAGGCGGTAGTTCTTTGGTAGTGTTCTGTCCCCCGCCTTATATATTTGTGAGATGATTGAGCCCCTCCATGAGGCAGGAAGGCGCCCAGAATGGCTGACAGACATATAGAGGGGGGTCAGCGTTTCTGCCCAATATTCCGGCTCAAGTTTAAAGAGGGCCGGAGAAATTCTGTTTGGCCCTGCTGCGCCATTCTTCCTTCCTTTGGAGATTAATTTCCTGAGTATAGCCGCAGTAGTTTCGATTTTGACTTTTTCACATGATGTTGGTATTTGTGGGGGCTGACCCTCCGGAGCAACCTGGGCGTTGCTTGTTATAGAGGCCTGTTTTTTAAAATGTGTGTCAAGGAAAGATTCCCATGTGGATTTGGTTATGTGAGATGTTATTCCGCTATGTTTAGGATTTAACAATTTGTTTATTGTGGACCAGAACTGGGCGCTGTTTTTTCCCTTAGAGTCGTAGTGAAGTTTGGCCCAGAAGTCTTCTTCATTGGATCTTTAGACCACCCATTTCAGTTTTTTGAGGTCCGCCCGGTGCTTGTGAAGCTGTGCAAGGAGAACCCCATCACCCGGGCTTTTCCTCAATAATCTTAGGGATTTATTGATCGCTTTTTGTGGATTTTTAAGGCTAGTTTCTGGGTGCTTGAGGTCTTCCATGTGACCCTGGAGCCAGAAGATGGGAAGTGCTGCACTGTTGTTGAATATTTGTTTGCAAAATCGGCCGTGAAATTTTCCCATCCAGCTACTGGGTTGCCCAAAGGATAATTTAAGCTGTTTAGTTGAAGTTTTGCTGCTTGAAGTACCTCCACTGTGTTTGCGACCGATGTTTTAATTCGTTTAAGGTTTATGGTGTGACTGGCGTGTGGTCCTGTTGGGTTTGAGTGAATTAGGTCCGGACGGGCACGAAAAGAGACTTCTTGGGGGCGGTGGTCGCTATCTCCCTTGTCCCCTAGGTTGAAGCCCAGTACATGATGAAAAAGTGGGAGAGAAACTAACGTGTAGTCTATTGTAGAGGTTGCGTTGCCTGAGTTAAACGAGGCCACAGATGGAGAATCTTCAGGGAATCTTCCATTTAGAACCCTCAGGCCCGTGTGTTCCAGGTCTTCCAGCAGCTCCTTTGCATGCTTGGGGATTTTACCTTGGCTGCTGAAAGATTGGATTGGACTATTCCAGTAGTAAGACTGGGCCTGAATGTCACTGTTTGAGGATGACCCTAAGATACATTGATTGATGTCTCTGGAAAGAATTAAATTGGATGAGGTTTCCGTAGTCATGACATAATATAGGTGGTCCATTAGGAGTTTCCCCTCTTGTTTCTTCTTTTTTGGGTTGATGTAGGTGTTAATCAACTGAACCTCTTTCTTCTTTCCCCCAAAGTTTAATGAAATCCCAACTGTGTTCATAGCCGGAGAGTTGGTGGTGAGTGCCTGCACATGGCCGACAGTTGAGATTTTGATGTAGGTTGCTAGGCCTCCTGCCAGCCGTCCAAACTTGCTTTTCCTTGTGGCTGGGGAGTGGTAGCAGGTGTAGCCTTCTATGTGAACCGGCTCCTCCAGCCATGTTTCCTGGAGGAGGATGATATCAAATGATTTCACATATTGTAGGAAATCGATGTCTGCTGCTTTGTTATTGAGCCCATTTAGGTTCCACGATGTGGTGGGGCCGAGCGCAGGCCTGGCTCCATTAGATTTCCTTGTCATTGAGGATTGCTTGGTGTATTGCTTATTCTGAAGAGCCGGTGATCAAGTGAGCTGTACGAGTTAGCGACCGTTGAACTGTTTTTGATCTGTGTTGCCTGAGCGGTTGTAGGGGATCGACCCAGTGCGCCCCTTAGCACAGACCTTGTCATCGAATTTGTTGTAGGTGGTCCGTGCCTAGGTCTCTCGAGCAAGGGCAGCGGATATCCTATGTTGTGGTATACGGCAGATTTAATCCCCCATGCTTTAAGGAGATTTTGCTCTTCTATGATTTTCTTTACAATTTCGGACGAAATCCAAGTTGCTTTTGTCGCTTCGTTGCTGTATGTCTTGTCATTTTTTTATGAATTCTATGGAAAGAAGGTCGGCTGAGGATAAATCGTTTAAAGCTGGTATAGTGCTAAGTAGCCGAAGTAGGTTGCCTCTATTCAGTATATCAAATGGGCCCTTTGATTCGTACTCTGGAGTAAAGAGGATAATGGTAGAGTTCCTATTTGGATCATTCGACTGAGCTGTTGGCGGATTGGTAAAGACTTGGGTCCTTCTGTTGTTGTGGTAAGATTTCTATGAGAGTGTCCCCGGAGGAGAGATTCTTGGAAGCGGGAACAGAGGGAACTATAGGGACACCCACTATGGTGGAATATAGCTGAGTTTGGGGGCACAGGGGCCCTATTTTCCTCGGTTCTTGAGCTCGGGATCTTTCACAGTGGGTGATGATTGAAGCTTCTCGTGCCGAGTCCGTGCGATACTTTGGCCATGCCCCCCTCGGTTCTAATGTCGATAGTAGTTTGAAGGGGCTAGCGTCGTTCTCTTTTTCCGGGCCACGATTTACCATCGTGTTTAGGTTTCCAGTATCGCTGCCAGGCAGAGCCCTACCATCCTCCTGCGTAGATGCCCCTATGGTAGCTGCCGCTCCATTTGAGGAAGATCTGTGCCCCATAGAGATTGGTTCTCCGCTGGCGTTGTTTACTGTGGTTGAGCCCAGGTCTTGCTGCTCCTGTTTTTTTCCTGGCCTAAAAAGTGGGTAAACTTCTGGCATGCTTGTAGTTGTTAGTTTTTTTGTGGCCTTTCCTTCTTTGCTGCCGCCGACCTTTCGCGTTTAGGGTCAGCGTGTTAACCTTTGGAGGTGAAGAGGAACATGTTGTCAGGTGGCCCGGTGGCGGCACCAGTGCAGCCTTATCTACAGTGCTGGCTATAATAGGCCCTCCTGCTAGTGGTGCGAGGAAGGCTGTTTCGCCAGGATTGATGTACTGGGGGCTTACATTAGGCCCTTTTGGCAACCCATCTATCAAAGAGGATACTATTTCTGGAAGTGCTGCCAGTTTGTCGATGATAGGACCGCAGCTGCATACTAGCTTTGCCTCATGCTGGGCTCTGCTAATTAGAGAGTTTAATTGGCCAAGTTTCTCATTAATCCGCCCAAGAAAGACAGCCAAGGTGTCAAGTAGAGTCAGCTGTAGGTCCATTTTATCAGTTGTCTCCGTTGAGGTGGTTGTATCGCGGACATTGGCCACGGTTTCCGCAGACTATCGCATGGTACCGCCTTGTTGTGAATTCCACGTTGACACTGGGTTATTTTTGACAGATCCTGTGTATACTAGAGGCCGCTACGCTGGAGCTCCACGCACTCGCGTAGCGCTCGGATGTCCTGTTCCGTCCCGAGACTCCTCCCCCCTTCCATGAGACTGATGGCGGCTGACGGCTGACGGCGGCAACATTGTTGCAGCGTCCCGGATTACTGGATTACTGACGGCGGTAGTTTGCTAAACGCATTTTGGATTCCGGGACACTGGTGAAATGCCACGCTTTTAGTCATTTGTTGGAGAAAGTGTTGGAAAAACGTTTGGTTCGATCGGATTCAGACCCTAATGATACAGCGGATAAGCAGGTCAGTGGGGGCCGCTTCTGGAATTTCATGCAAATGTAGGCAATTTACAGAACTATTGAGCTGTGGTGCCTTAAGGCTTAAGGCGGATTGTTTACTCGCTGGGCAGACAATCTATTAGCAGGCTATTATAGACTGGTCAACTACTCTCTACAGGGTAAAGTAAGTTAAAGCATATAAAAATCCCTGACCCCTGACTCCCTGACCTCAGCAGAGGTTACCCCACCAACGCAACTGGGCATAAGCTAAAACTTCAACCACAGTGTGGATAGGATTAACTTGGAGTACAGACTTGTAGAGCTGCTTGAGCCCTCGGCAAATTGAAATGGGGAAACAGCTAACAGCCCGTGCCAAAGCGAGAGCGCGCCGCCAACAAATTAAAGACGGCGAGGATGCGGCTAAATCTGCTGGTCTGGTAGGAGATAAAGGGCCCTCTTCTGTGGAGAACTCAGAGAACTCGGGTGAGGGGGAAGAGGAGTCTCCGGAAATTATATCCATTCATGCCCCGCAGATCTGTGTTGAGAGGCCAGGTGGTATGTTAGTTTTGGAAGCACCCACCTTGGATATGGATTCGGATAATTTAGTGGACAAGTCGGGGACTGTAGGTCCAGAACCGAAGGATGCGATATCTCCTATCAAGGACCCCAAGCTGAAAGACTTGCAAAATTTGAAAGAAACAAAAACCTCTGGAGAGTCAAAAACTGCGAAAATCACTAAACAGTTTCCTTTATTTGAAAAGAAATCTGTGGCATCTGCCAATAGTACCTCTGCAGCACTAAACGCAGAATTGATGATGGACCCAATCGGTTCTTTAATCTCTACCGAACATGTAGCAGCAGCTAGCTCGCAACCCAGTTTGGCCCCGGCTCAACCAAACTTGTGCTCTGCGGATGTTCCTAATGTACAAGAATCTTCTGAGATTGAATCGGACGCCACTGGTGACTTTCAGATATATGTAAAAGATATGCTTAATCTGATCTTAAGTGAAGTAAGAGAGATGAAGCAATCTCAGAAAGCGGAACTCATAGTGATTAATCAACGGTTAGACAAAATGGAAGATTTAATGACCTTATTTCCTGCTCGTCTTCAAGAGGCAGAAACCAGAATTACGGGACTAGAAGGGAATCTAGCAGAAGTAAAGAAGGTCACCGCAAGTGTATCAAAAATTTCAAAAGCTCTGGAATCCAAACTCGACGATTTGGAAAATTATAACAGAAGGTCAAATCTGAGAATTGTAGGGGTTCCGGAGAATATTGAGGGGTCTGATATGAAACAGTGGCTTACTTCATTCTTTCTTCATGAGGTCATTCCCGAGTTTAAAGGAGATTTGACTATTACTCGTGCACATAGAGTTCCAGCTCATCAGCCCCTCAACTCTACGTATCCCCGAACTATTCTTGTGAACTTTGCTGATGTGCGCGTTAAAGAGACTATTCTTTCTGTGGCATTTAGGCAAAGACAATTTGTGGTAAATCCCACTACTAAATGTAGGATTTTCTCAGATATGTCAGCCGCTGCTGCAAGACGCAGGAAAGAATTTGTCAAGATACTGCAGCTGTTTAAAGATAAAGGCGCGCAAGCAATGATTGCACAACAATCTAAACTAAAAGTGTTGGTGAAGGGCAAATTCTATATGTTCACAGAGGTGGATGAAGCAAGGGGACTTTTGGATAAGATATCACAGGGTTAATATGATATTAGCTTAAATATTAGCTTGTCAGCTTAAATTGTGTGTTCTCCTATGTGTTTACATGGTTAGGGGTGATGGAGGGGTAGGGAGGAATAAGGATATCACGGGGTAAGAGGTGCAATCACAAGGCACCTCCAAGATAGGGGTTAGTACCGGGTGGCTAGCGTGGAAAGGAGAGGTAGGGAGAGAGCAGGGCCACAAGGTAAGGGTGAGGGGGGGAAGAAAAAATGAAAATATTGAAGTTTCTTTGGTTGAGGTCGTATGTTTTTGGAAGAGTGGCTTAAGGGTGATAATGAAGGAATTATTTATGCTAAAAAGTATGAAGTACTTTCTTTACAATGACTAGTAGAGGTTTAAAGATAATTTCGTTTAATGTTAACGGACTGAATAATAAAAAAAAAATGCGGGCTATTGAGTCCTGGATTAGAACGGAGAATCCATCTATTGTTATGTTGCAAGAAACCCATATTCCTGATACAAAAATCGAGAATTTTTCCATGTTTAAAACTTGGGCATCGTATCGAGGGTTTTCATGTGCCGCAGAATCTCTTCGAGGAGTGGCTATTTTTTTAAATCGTAATATGGATACTGAGATTCTTCAAACTGAAGAAGATAGGGAGGGACGATGGTGTTGGGTGTCATGCGTGGTGAGTGGCAGATGTAAGCCTATTACTTTTGTCTCTTTTTATGCCCCCGTGGATGATTCGAGTCAGAAGTACGATGAATTATTTCAATCACTCTACATGATTGGGGGGGATATTGTGATTGGAGGAGACTTCAATATTCTGATGGATGTAAAATTGGATTCAACTGTGCTCACTAAAAAACAACTTAAGCCTAAATCACGAAGATCTATAAGCCAAAATATAGTTACACTAGATCTCTGTGACCCTTGGCGCTTAGATAATCCTCAAAAAAAAGAGTTCACCTTTTGGTCAGGGAGACATAAATCCTCATCTCGAATTGATTTCTTTTTAGCATCCACGGAATTAGAGTTTTCCTTTCAAAAGTTGATGCATAATGGGTTCTCAGATCATGCTATGTTAGTGATTGAATTTGGGGCTGGAGAAGTGGAAAAAACTCCTAAAAGTTGGATATTCAATAAGACATATTTACAGGATGAGCAGTGGATTAAAACATTAAAAGTGGAGATCTCAGACTTTATTACACGTAATCTAGATACTGCCCCTCTGCATATTGTGTGGGATTCACTGAAAGCGTTCATTCGCGGCATTATAATTAGTAAGGATGCTTCAGAATGGCGAGCTGTCAAGCAAGTAAGAGATCAACTGTATCATAGAATCGCTACCTTAATACTATTACGTCAATCTGATCTCTCAAATACAGTGAAAAACAAGTTAAATGAAGCAAAACGCGAACTCAGTACAAACTTTTATAAACAGAGTGAGGAACAGTTTCTAAAACAATCTCAGAAGATATATGAGGAAAGTAATTTCACGGGTAAACTTTTGGCTTGGCAAGCTAAAGAACAAGCGGCTGCGAATAAGATTCATCTGTTAAAATGTCCGATTACACACACAGAGACCTCACAAACTGCTGCAATAGGTAATATAATGTTGTCACATTATCAAAAGATATATACTCCACACCAAGATATAGATGCAGTTAAACTTAGGACCTTTCTAAATAAATACGAAATACCATCTCTAGCACAAGAGGATCAGGAAGGAATGTCAGCCCCTTTCATTAACGCTGAGTTGGAACTAGTAGTTAAAAATTTACCAATGGGCAAGGCCTGTGGGCCGGATGGCCTGCCAGCCGAATTTTTTAAGGTTTTCTATGACTCCCTGTCGGACTTACTACTTCAGTTGCTAAATTCTATGTTAAAGGGGGGCCAAGTTCCTAACTCGTTTACGGAAGGCTCGGTGGTTAGCTTTCCTAAAAAAGGCAAAGACCGTAAAGACCCCAATTCATATAGGCCCATTACCTTACTCAATACTGATTATAAGATTACAACAAAACTGCTTTCCTTGCGATTTAATTCCATGGCTGCTGCGGATCTTATACACCCAGATAAGAATGGATTCATTGCAAGCCGCCAACTTGCAACGAACACTCATTTTTTAGTAGAAGCCTTAGATTATTTTGAGATGAAGAAGATCCCTGCTTTAATTTTATTGTTTGATGCAGAAAAAGCTTTTGATTTGGTGGTTTGGAACACACTTTTTGTTATTTTGACACAATTTGGCATTCCCTCACAGATTATTAATTTAATTCAAAATTTGTACACGGGTGCTAAAGCTAAGATAATTGTCAATTCGGCCTTAGTAGGTACAGTCTTAGTTCAGCGAGGGACTCGACAAGGCTGTCCTTTATCCCCCACTCTTTTTGCTTTTTTTATTGAGCCTTTAGCCATAGCAATTCGTAATTCTGTAGATATAGTCCCTCCTGTTCCTACTATGGCCAAAATTAAAATGTACGCAGACGATATCATGCTGCTAATCAGACCAGATATGAAATCTCAGGTCTGCGCCTTAAAACTTTTTGAGGAATTCGAAACCTTAGGTGGCTATAGGATTAATAAAAGAAAAACCGAAATTTTAGTCTGTGGAGGGAAGGATCTTAATGTTCACCCAGAGTTAGTCGGATGTATCAATCCAAGGCCAAAAAGATATTTAGGAATTTTCTTTTCGGCTTTGGTCGCAGATTTATATATACTTAATTTTGAACCTCTTTTGCGGAAAATACATTTAATGTTTACTAGTCCTCTGCCATTATCAATCTTGGGCCGGGTGGCCCTGATTAAGATGTCCGTGCTGCCACTGTTTAATTTTTTGTTTGCAACTATTCCATGTTTTCTTCCTGCAGCCTTCTTTTCAAAGGTAGAATCTTTATTTTCTGGTTTCATCTGGGCAAAAAAAACAGCTAGACTAGCATTAAGTACTCTCTATACAGATACAAAACAAGGTGGGCTATCTCTACCGAATATTAAAGATTATTATAGTGCATATTTTGCACAATATCTAGAGCGCTTTAAGATTGGAGCGCAAAGACCTAGTTTATTTATTAATTTCTTCTTTGACCTTATCTGTCATGATACCCAGACTCCCTTCGTTTTGCAAATTCCGAAATCTCCAAAATTAGTACGATATAAGATCATGAACTGGTTTTTTAAACGACGGGATGCTATCCTTAAAAGATATTCCCTTCCACGCTTCAACTCTAAAACTCCTCTGAAATATGTCTTCAAATACACAGAAACTAAAATAAGTTCAGATATTGTTATGCAATGGAATCATCGAGGTTTTAACAATTTATCAGATTTTATAAGGGATGGAGTCTGGATAAAGCCGTGCGAGATGCAACTATTGATTCAGGGGAATTATCTGCTAATAGGTTCTTATATTCTGATTTATAAAATGCTGGAACAGCTGGACCCAGGAAATCTTAGTTTACAGAATCAGCTATGGGAAGATTTGTTTGTGGTCGTAAGGTCCAAGAAACCAGGGGAATGGAAACGCTGTTTAGCTCTTCAAATTGAGATAGATGTCACCCCGAAAGCTATTAAAAAATGGCAAGATCAAGAATATCATGTTCTCTCTGTAAATGTTTGGAAAACGTTAAATGAGTTAAACTTTAAAGTGTTACGGGGTGCTAATTGGAGAAGAATGTTATTTTTTAATAAATGGCTGCTATATTATACACCAGCCGCTATCTCAAAAATGTACGTTAACACATCTGCCAATTGTTTTAGATGCCAGCACTTTTCCCCTGCTAATTGGTCTCACACCATAGTTAACTGTCCTAAAATTGTACCCTTTTGGAATGAGTTATTTAAGTTTCTACAAACTGATTGTAAGATTCAGATTTTATATAATGAAAAGTTGATGCTCTATGGGTATGATCTCGAACTGGAAATTGATGATCAAACCGTCAAATTGTTATATATTGCAATGGCTGTAGCAAGGTCGTTAATACTGCAAAATTGGAGATCAACTCAGGTCCCGTCGCTCCAAGCATGGCTGCAAAAGATAAGAAATGTTAGAAGAAGTGAATTTTTATATGCAAAACGGATAGGAGGGCTGAGGAAATTTGAAAAGACTTGGGATTCGTTTTTTGAGTAATTATGGATCTGTTTTTGCTTGGTAAAAAGTAGCCCTATAATTTTTATTTTTATTTTTATTTCAATTTATTTTATTTTGTTTGTATTCTGCATGTAATGTTACTTTACCTATGCCTTGATCTTGATTTTGACATTGTATATAACGGCTCAGATTTTTAAGAAACCAAAGAACTTCAATAAAAAATTGTTTAAAAAAAAAAAAAGACACTGGGTTATTTTCCCGCGATAGGCTGCAATGTGTGAAGTTGCGTTAGCATTTTTTGGTGATGTTTAGCACACCTTCTTGTGAATATACCCCACTGTGTATCAGGTGCACAGCAACGGTGGAGTGGAACAGTTTGACGCCTCTACTCTTCTCATGTTCAAGTGAATCATTTTCTCCCTACCTTTGGACTTAGACTAATATGGATTGGACCACCGACCCTCTTTATAAATAGAGTGGGGAGGCATGTGATCACGCCTACTCTCAGCTTCTGCCTTGCATAGAAGGTGCTGAATCTCATTTGCACCCCTCTTTCAAAGAGCTCCGTCCACGGCCATGCTGGTGATTGTACTGGACAGTGGTCTTACATAAATGTCACAAGGAACTGGTTAGACCCTACAAACACCGAACATGCTTATACACAGAATTATTTACTTTGATCGCCTGTATTTTTTATAGGTATATTATTTTTGAATAAATATAACAAGTTTTAATAACAATGCAAATACTTGCCCGTAACATACAATTTTAAGTGGTGCACTGGGATACTTTGACTGACAGGAAATACACGTGGCCCTGATGGTCACATGACTCAACTCTCCACACAAAGGTGGACAGTGTTACCCATGGAAAAAGAAGTGTGTTTTTCTGTAGCAGTGAAAACCTGTTTAATTATCTACTTGGATTTGCATGGTTTTGGTACTGAAAGCTACACAACTCTCATGGAACTAGAGGGGTGTTTACCCAACGGCTGAACTAGCCACTCAGCCCTTGCAAACCTGAAATCTGCATCACAGTGGGTGACGTCACACAAATGTACACTTTGTTGCATTGTTGCGATATTTACAGTTGCAAGTCCAAGGGAGACATTAACAAACATTTTGCGCTGGGTTAGCGCTGGAAAGCATCCTCAAAGTAAAGCAAGGTAGCATGAATCAGCGAGAAGCATTGCTGTTACTTAGCGCCAAGGGGCGTTACATGGGTGGAACATGGGCATTCCCATGCAACCACCCATGCCTTTTTACACAAAACCATATTTACAAAGATTTGTAAACATGGTTTTGCGCCAAAATTAAAAACCTCTTTAAAGGAGGCATCAACAGGAGAAAGGCTTTCATTTCTCCGTGCTTTTCCAACTTTGCATGCGTGCTGCGCAGCATGCATACAAAGTGGGAAAAGCTTTCCATCGTGTCTACGCATTGAAATTTGTTCAAGAAGGGTACCCTTCCTGTATAAAACCTATGCTAGACTGATGCACACACCCTTGAGCAATGGTACTAAGGTGTGTGCAAGGTGCACCGCCGCTGAAATCAGCCAGGACACAGGGGAAAGGGGAACAGAGAGCCAGATGTCTGAAGATATTCCGCTCTCCAGCTCCCTCCCTGTCGTTCAACGCAGCACAGCCTCGGTTGCGCTGCTTTGCCTGACTTTTTGTAAATCTTCCTCTAAATGTTGCAATTTAGGTGAGAGTAGGAGTTCTGGCAGGACAATCCTAGACAGCCACCTGCTGGTAGTCAGCAGGAATACATTCAGAATACGAGACATCGGTGCAATGTGCTGAGGAAAAAAACGATTTTAGGGAGCCTCAGCACCGAGAGCACACTGTTTGAATGTAGGTGTATTATTTTCTGTCTGCTGCAGAACTCTTTATAAGATAAGATTTGATAGTTTGAAGGTTTAATTACAAAGTCAATAGGAGAGTAATGGGAGAGCACGGTGCTTCTAAGCTACTGCATGAGTGTACGTGCCCGCGCGTAATCTCTTCCCACACCTCACGTGAAATATTAATAGTGCGCCAAACCGTCACCTGTAAAATAACAGCCTTCGGCAGCCGGATCAATGTGCTCTCAGGCCTCCGCACTGCAGACACGGTCCCCGTTCGACTGGGCTTGATGGCGATTCGAAATCATCACACGTCCTAACCCTCCAAAATAGCCGTGTGTGATTTGTTTGTCTGGTTTTCGGGTGCTGGTGCCCTCTACGCACCATCCCTGCTTTTGTCTTAAAGGAAGTACGTCAGTGCCTTATCCTTTCCAGCGGAACTGCTATCATGTCTGAGGAATCTGCAGCTATGAGGGCAGGAAATGATGTGAGAACATTTTGACAAAATGAACCCCATCAGATCAGGGGCCTAACGTAGGGTTGCCCAACCCTTCAGGAGGCCCCAATCGTTCCAGGGACTCCATTCAGCCCAAAATCAATTAATGCCTGTGAGATATGGGAGACTCGGGCCTTTAATCACATTCTGCAGGGGTCTCCATTTTGTCTGTTATGCCACTGCATTTGGAGTCAGAGTCTGGTGCCACGCCTTGGTTGGTTGAAGAACAAGCCAGAGTAAGATAGAAAAAGAGAATCCAAGATTAGATTGAACATCTGTCTCCCAGCATGAGCTAAGATGACGCATGCTCAAGCAACAGTCTTTTAGGATATGGGTCTGACGTAAGTTCCTGCAGCCTCTGCTGTGGCCAACCTGTGTTGGCATATCTGTGAGGCAGCCAGCATAAGCAGTATTTTAGAGCCTCTTCTCAAATGTTGCCATATACCACTGCCCTAAAGGGTATAGCCCCACTACATTCGGGAGACTGTAGTCGAAGTCACTACATTGCAGAAAGTACATCAGGTGTCACAATCTGTGCAGCTAAGGTTCACTACATTTACATTAGGAGTCATTACATAATACTTAAGTGGAGGTAGGTTATTAATATGTGTATATTTATCTTCTTAACATAAATACTAACTTATATTATAGGGATAGGAAAGTTCCATGCATGGTAAATGGACCTGCCCCCCTGTCGTGAGTCACCAGCATGCAGGTGAATCTGGTATCTCAAACTTCTTATTGCCACTCCACAAATGAAATCTGCATGTGCTCTGAGGCTTACTCTCAAAATTGACCATGAGATCCAGAATCTGGCTCTGAGGAATATTCTATAGTTAATACAAGACAGTCCAACCCCTCCCCTCCCCTCCCCCCTCTGTGTCTCTAGGATAGTTACAGAGAGCAGCGTACTGCTTTTGAACCCAGTGTTTGGACAGGCCTTTTTGCTGTTTGCAAGTCAAAGCGCTACAGCTATAGTCCCACTCATGCAAAGTTTCACTTGAGAGTTATGTCAATACCCTTCACCGACAACACCATATGCATGTGAAGTGTGTGTTGTGTGTATAGTAAATTATAGCAAGGCAAGCAGGATCTCAGAATATCCGTATCACATAAAGACAATGTATTGATAGGAAGAGAAAAGAAAAAAAAAGGGGAACACTACATGCATAGAGGAGACCGGTACATCATTGATTATTCGTGTATGGCTGATTAATCCACAACAGATTGTAAAGGGTTTCCATCAAAATAGACTCGATGATCAGTCCTATCATTTTGCCTCTAGATATAGGGCATTTGTTCATAGGAATGATTGTAGGCATGGTGTTAAGCTTAAAACATTTTTGCAGTATTGTGCCATATTCCTTTCTCTTCCCTATATCTTTGTAGTGCGGGGCCTCGTAGTACCTGAGCAGAGTCCAGGTGAGGTGAGGTCCATTGCCCTACCATTAAGGGTAAGCATATAATTTTTAATACACACATAATTGGGTTGTTGGTGACACACCACGCACATGAGACTGGCGCATCTTAGCTAATACAGTATTAATGACGCAATGTTTTCCTTCACAGATTTCACAGTAGTAATTGTGAATCGGAGGGTTAATGTCCATGGTGGTTACAGGTTGTACCGTTCCTAACCAGTTTTATTACAATTTGTAGTGGTGATGGTGGTGATTTCTTTATTTCACTATTAGAAGTGCAAATATTATAAGAGCAGAGGCCCTGATGAATGGCAAGGGATTAAATACCCGTTAGGCAGAAACATGTTGGCCCTTTTGTAGACAGATATTTGTTACTGTCTTTCTTGCACTGTTCTATTTTTTAATTAGGAGGCGTGTCTGGTCCGCAGAATAAAGCTGTTAGAAGGAGGACATTCCATCCTATTTTAAATCACTCATTTTCTGTTGCACTTGTTCTTTGTATTTTACCATCAAAAGATCAGTCATCATGGACGGTTTGTGTATCTTGGTGGACCAAATCCTATTACAACAATAAGGTGCGGAGCTGAGTGTCCCACTGATCAGGGGACCAGCCTCATTTGCACCAGGGTTTGGCCAAATGATAGGACTGATCATCGAGTCTATTTTGATGGAAACCCTTTACAATCTGTTGTGGATTAATCAGCCATACACGAATAATCGATGATGTACCGGTCTCCTCTATGCATGTAGTGTTCACCTTTTTTTTTTCTCTTCCTATCAATACATTGTCTTTATGTGATACGGATATTCTGAGATCCTGTGGACTCGGTATCGGCAGGACAGCCTCTCTATTTGGCTGGCAGACCCCCTGTATTTCGTGTGTTGTACATTCAGTAGGTGCTGGGGATAAAATCAGGTGTGGGTCTTTAAAGTATATATCCCTTGGACCCTTTTTCTAAATGGTTATGTTTTGTCACATACTGAAAACACACATCACTATCCCTGACTATCAGATGTACACACATTTAGTATTTGATCAAAGAAGGCATGAAAGAGCTGAGACTGGATCATAAAATCAAAGTTGGTCCGAACTGGGGCCCCAAAATACATTTGGCCCAGGGCCCCCAAAATCCTTAAAACATCCCTGAAAGTTTCTTTTAAAATTACACAGGCAGACTCGCAAAATGCCAACCAGCCATGTGTTGTTTAAACAGCCTGCAAATTGCCTGTCTTGACACTAAATAGTATGTATTCATGGCCGGCTTTAGCGCTGGTGGCACCTGGTGCAAGAATAGTTTTTGGTGCTCCCACACCCCGTGACTGCCTCCTCAGATTCTCTCACTACCACCAGGCATATGTGCCATTCATAAGTTATTGCTAAACACAGCACCTCCCCATGAGGTCGGCCCCCCTCCATACGTCAGCGCCCAGTGCGGCTGCACCTGTTGCACTGCCCTAAAGCCGGCCCTGTACGTATTAATTTGTAATGTGACTTTTCTGTCTTTGTTCCCTTTTATTATCAGTCATGGATTATTCAGGCAGCTCTAGAAAACAATTAAAAGTTATTTCTATTTATATTTGCTGTTCAAAGAATGCACAGACAAGTGCTGAAAATTCAGCTTTAGGTGACTGCTTATATTTATATCATCTGTGACATCAAAATAATAAGCTGGCAACCCTAATCATAAGATTTGAAGTTTGTTGAGGGATCAGCACATTATTTTCTTCCACCATCCTGATCCCTGGTTACTGCCATAATAGCAATAGTTTAACATATTTGAAACCCTACACTGCCGTCAATAACATGCTGAGTTATTTCAAGTGTCTGGGATTGCACCTTGCATTCAGACAATTCGCTCCTCATTCTCGCCCTTCACTTTCACCCTCACCCTGCACTCACACTGATCCTGATACACTCACATCATTCACCCACTTACCCCCCACTCACAGTGATCACTCTGCACTCACAGCAATCACAGTGCGCCCACACTGATCACAATGCACTCACACCATTCACCCGCTGACCCTGCACTCACCCTGATCACCATGCACTCACACCATTCACCCACTTACTCTCCACTCAGTGATCACTCTGCACTCACAATGCACTTGCGCTATTCACCCTGTACCTCACCCTGCAGTCACATGAGCACTCTACTCAACCTGCACTTGTGACACTTCACTCACCTGTCCCCCTCACTGCTTAATCTGCATTCTCACTCAAATAAGCCCACCACTAACCATACATTAATTCGTCCTACTCTGCACGAACATGTGCACCCAAATTTATATGGTCACCTCCCTCACCCCTGTACACAAGTAAGGGAATGTCTTACCCCACCAAGGTTTTTGTCCTAAATTACAAAAGGAGACATCTAAATGCAATTCAATCCAGCCTTCCAGGGGCCCCTTGATAGAGACAGTTCTGTTTGCACCCTGATGGCCTGGAATAATTCCTAAACAGATTCTTGCAAATACTGTTTTGTTTAATTTTTTTTAATGTGATTGATGTGAGGGAGTCTAGTACTATTTGCAGAGAAATGCGTTTGTTTCATGCAACAACCATAAAAAAGTTAACTATAAAAAGTTAGATCCAAGTGTGTCCTCACATATGAGAAATTGGAGGATATAACAGATATTATTCTTTGTAAAATTAGTGGGCTGCTGCTTTGTTACAACAATGAAAACACATCACTAGCTCTGAATAATAGATGTAAACGCTTTTAGAATTTCGACTACAGCGCTTGTGCACCGTTAGTAGCCTGGCTAAATAGGGTATGGCAGAGCTGAAAGTAAATCATTTAAACTCAAAGCTGTACTGAACAGGGGCCCCCAACATAGTTTTTGCCAAGGGCACCCAAAATCCCTAACATGTCCATGACATCACAAAGTCTGTCAGACAACATTGCTCTGAAGTAAAATAGACAACATCATTAATTTATTATTAGTTTTCTTTTTTTTAAACATAAGCCTGACGTGTCCTAAACCCCCATTGCTTCAGGCAACTAACTTATCTTACCACTAAGGAATTCTCAATTAGGTGTTCGTTCAGCGCCCTCTTTGCTGACTTTCAACTGTCTAGTAAAAACAATTTGCGCACAATTTATCTTGGAAAGTGGTGTTTTGAGCTGTGTAATAAGCCTCGGTCATTTCACCACACCCACTCACAAACCTGCAGTTTACTAAACTCTCTCATTGTATTGAACATTATTTGCTGGATATGCCCGGAATATGCGCAAGGGGTTCGATTCCAGACATTTCCGTCAGGTGGTGGGGGGCCCATCATCTAAAAAAATTCAGCTGGGGGGGCTCAGCCTACAAAAGTTTGAAAACCTCTGCAGTAGTGCCTTTTCTATATTTGGTGAAAACCCTGCAGTAGTTGTTGAGAAAATTGATTTGAGCTAATTATATATCTATATGCGCTCAACATTCTATTGGGAATAACTTTGGCACTGATTGAGGAATCTGTGTGTAATTTTCCAGAATTTTGGCCAGCTCCGCTCCGCTCCTTCCCTGAAAGTTTCGGGGGGATTCGTCAAGCAGGGGCCAAAAGGGGGGTCCCAAAATGTTTAATCACTCACTCATACATTTAGTCATGTACTAGTTTAAATATGTTTTACATATTGAAGAATGAGTGGATGTATAAGTGTCTGGATGAAGGATTTAGTAGGTGCGTGACTGACTGTATGAGTGAGTGATTAAATGTGTCTTACTAAATGCATGGGTTAGTGACTAAACTGTCTGAATGTGTGCATCAGTATGTCTGTTGTTGTGTAAGCTGCTGCATGTGTTGATCAGTAGCTATATGAGTGGCTATATGGGTTATTGATTGGTTGCCCAAGTATTTGAATGGGAGACTGAGTGTGTGTGTGTGGGTGGCTGGGAGGTGTGTGACTCTGTGCATAGATGTGTGAGCAGTTGATTCACTAGGTGTATGAGTTCAAGAGTGCATGTGGAAACAGCTATATGGGCGGTTGACTGTGTGCATGGGTGTGTTGGTGAGTGAATGGATATCTCAGTGCTACATGTGCAAGTAAGTACATATGTAAAACACAGTGCATGTGAGAGTTGCCATATATAAATGTCTATACATGAGAGCCAGTGAATGTGCAAGTGGCTATATGGATCATTGTGTACTTGTATCAGTGATTGTATAAGAGAGTAAGTATGTGTTAGTATATGTTTGAATAAGTAAGGTGTTGTGTGTATAACTGTATAGTTGAGGAAATGGAAGTGTGATTGATTCTTTGCATGACTGACTAGGTGTGTGAGTAACTCCATGGATGAGTGGCAGTGTGTGAGTGTCTGTATAGGTGTATGAGTGCATATGATAGTGTTGTATTGATGAGTGACTGTATGTATGAGTGATTCTATGGGTGAATGAGTGAATGTGTGTGTAGACCTAGGAATCAGTGAGTGCGTATGTAGTAACTGGTATTGGTGTGTCAATGGTTTCAAGAATGGTAGTCTGTATTTAACACTGGGTGTATCAAAGGTTATATTAGAGTGTGAGGAGGTGCATCGTATTATCACATGAATGATGTCATCAGTGATGTCATCAGTGATGTCAAATGAGATGTCATCAGTGATGTCATCAGTGATGTCATTTGAGATGTCATCAGTGATGTCATCAGTGATGTCACTGACCATGTCATGAATGATGTAATATGTGACATCATCAGCAGTGGATTGCGGGTGCGCGAAATATATTTAGTACAACTAACTATATAGGAGCAATTTCAATGGTTTTTTAAACGCTAATTCCTAACTATATAAGGCCTGAAACCTATGGTTTATTAAGTGAATATATATATATATATATATATATATATATATATATATATATATATATATATCTCTCACAAAACACAGCTCCACCGGGCAGCCTCCGTAGATTCTAGGTGAGTCCATCTTGTTACACAACAACTCCAGCACGCAGAGCACTCATGGGGATTAAAAAATGGTTTTAGGCGTGGCCAAGATGGCGGAGTGAGCGGACGTGTCTCGCCACTGCTCCTGCCAACGGCCTGATTTTAGCACCGGTTCCGACGGCTTCCCCAACCGTAGTTGGTGCCCAGCGCTGTCGGAACCGTCCTAGCAACAGAGCGGACCCGGCGGAGGCGGCGGACAGCACCTCGAAAGACGACTGCGGACTACCGCGGCCCGGAGGCGTGAAGCGCCCCTCCCCCCCTCCAGCCTGAGAGCGAGGCCGGTGTGGTGCGGAGGTCGCGGCCGGTCTGGGCGGCTTGGAGGCGGCGTCTCTGTGAGGCCTGAGGCGGGACCTGCCCGCGAGCGTCTGGAGGCTACCCTGAGACCCACTACACCAGCGGTGGACGCCTTGAGTTCGGCGGGGGCCGATAGACGACCGAACAGGTGGAGGTGCAATTGGAAACACCACGAGGCCCGGATGCCGCCGGAGCCGGACACCAGCGAGAGCACAGAGGTGAGAGCGGACCCTGGGGTCCGCGGGCGGCACTGTGACTGATCCTGAGCGGCATTTGGGGGACTGCGGCGGCTGACCTCTCGGCGGGCGCATCTGCCCGGTGTCAGTCAGGATCCTACATGCCTGCTTCTCCTCGAATTACCTGGCCCTCGCCCCAGACCCGGAGGGAGGTGATTCCTCCCCCCTTGCTGAACCTGTAGTTGGAGACGCCTGCTGGCTGGTGGCCTGAGTGGCCGCTGCACCGAGGAGGCCCAGACTTGCCTCCTTCCCTGCGCGGTGAGTGGCGTCTGCTGGGAGACGGCGGTGGGGGCCCGCCCGGACACGGCGGTGACCGCATCCGAGGCCGCCGTGCTTCATCCGGTCCTCGAGAGCTGACGGGGGCCGTCGCTGGAGCTGCAGAGCTCGACCGCGCCACGCAGTACCCACCCCACGTGGCACACGCACCCACCCGGAGCATAGGAAGTAATCGGTGCCGTGCGGTGCAAAGTGAGGTGGGCCCCCTGGACACAGACATTTCCGTACCCCGGAAACTCCGACTCCCGCAGCCTGGTCATTGTGAGGGGCGCGGCGGGGGCCCTGGCCCCGAGGACGACAGACGAACAAACGGTGAGTTCTTAGTGGGGGAGTGAGTGGAGGCCTGGAGCGGAGGACCCAATTGACAGGCATATCGGCCCGTTAGAGGCGTGCTCACAGGAACACTGCTGAGAATAGACCTGGCGGACTGTATCTCCCCTGGCGGACGCCATCACTGAGGGGCTTTGCTGGACAGCGACGAGTGGGGCGACGGACTCTGGCCTGCCGGGTCAGACTGGCTTCCATACACTGTAAGGCACCCGCCCGGCACCTCGGCAGGAGGGACCTGGGGCTTGAGGGGTGGGGGCGCTGTGCCACAGGCGGAGGCCCTCGGGGTCACTGGAGGTGGTGACTGACTCTGTGAGGGTGAAAGGCCCGTCCATGCGAGACCAGGGACCCGGCCCATAGCAGACACATCTAATCGTGAGCCCGGGACGGGCCCACACAGGCTCATTCGTTCCGAGGACATCCCTGCGGGGGACGCGGGCGAGACCGCGCAGACCGGGGACGAGCCAGGGCTCATTTACCGTCGCGGGGCAGATCCGCACGCAAGGGGAACGCGGAGGAGACCCTCACATCGGCGGGAACGACTCCGGAACGGCGGGATGTCGTCGAACAGGCATCCTAGGGGTAAAACTGCGAAAGACTTATTCGCGAAAACCCTGACCCCCCCGCAGAGGGACGTGGGGGCTCCGGCCCCGAAGAAGATGGACCAGACCGCTTATAGTGGGACGGAACCCATCACGAAAGCCTTTCTGGAGTCTCTCTTTGCGTCCCTACGGGACGACATACAGACCCTCAAAACAGAATTCACCAGTGAAATCCGGGAGGTGAGACGCGAGATGGACGGCATAGGGGAGCGGGTGGCGGACCTGGAAACCAAGAGCGACAACAGGGACACGGAGCTGGCGGCCCAGCAGCAGGAGATTATCAGGCTACACGACCAGCACGTGGACTTACAACTCCACCTGGAAGACCTTGAAAACCGTTCTAGGCGCCATAATATTCGCATTCGCAATGTAGCCACGTCCGACGCCACCAGCGATGTGTTTCGCTACGCAAGGGAGCTGTTCAACCACGTGCTAGGGCGGCCGCTGGAGTCCCCTCTGCAGCTGGACAGGGCTCACCGGACAGGACCGCCGCGTGCAGGGACTGCGCCTCCCCCGGATATCTTGGTGTGCGTTCAAGACTACCGCACCAAAGAAGAAATTCTACAGAAAGCGCGCCAGAATCAACCAATAACTTTCCAGGGCACATCCCCGCAGTTGTTTCAAGACCTGTCTGCGCTCACACTCCACAAGCGACGACTCTTCAAGCCCGTCACGACCTACCTACAACAGAACAGCATCCCATACAGCTGGGGCCACCCATTCCGTCTAGTTTTTAAACTAGAGAACAAACAATACCAACTG
Source organism: Lissotriton vulgaris (assembly GCF_964263255.1). Lineage (NCBI taxonomy): Eukaryota > Metazoa > Chordata > Amphibia > Caudata > Salamandridae > Lissotriton > Lissotriton vulgaris. Next base: position 1,095,266,332 of record NC_141695.1, read on the forward strand.
CGTTCGGTTACGGAGGCCTGCACACTGCTGGGAATAGAGAGACCGGACGACGAGGCCGTAGCCCAGGGATCAGCAACGGGTGCGGACGGAGGAAAGTCGCAGTGGAGCCACCAGAGACGGCGGAGACGAGTCAAGAAGCCTCCAACGATGGAAATCGAAGCAGGTCAACGCGCTGCTGTAGAAGCAGTGGCAACAGACAGCAGTGCCGGCCCCACGGGATGAAAGAAGTGCTGCCAGCTCATGTCTTGAGGGTTTGTTCTGGCCACATGGCCGTTGGCGGGAAGGCTTTCCCGAACAGACTAGTAAGACTACCTTACATTTTCCTCTATTTCTTCTACTTTTCCTTCTTGGATGAGAGACAATGACTTTCTGCAGTTGTTGGGGAAGGGGGGAGGGGAGGGAGTTGGGGCTGGCGACAGACAATGGTCCAAAGGGCGTCTACTGGTGGAGGCGTCTCTGAGTGACTATGGACAAGTACAGTTTCTAAGTTTTGTAGTTGGTGGAGAGGCAGGGGGGGGAGAGTTGGGGTTGGGGGTGACGGAGGGTAGGGGAGGGCGGGGGAATTGAGGGGTCTGGTGTTAGTCCATGGTAGACAGAGATGGAAAGGTCTGTGGTACCGGTGGGCTTGCTGCACAGGTGGAGGTTTTGCTGCTGACTACTATGGGTGGGCGGGCTGGGCTGGATGCTATGGCAAAAAGGGGGTTCCCTGTCCGGTAGATGGGGTTGGGTGACTTGACGATACTCACGTTAAACGTGAGGGGGCTGAACAATCCGTGAAGCGTAAAGCTGTCCTACTCTGCCTTGAACAATCCCGGGCGGACATATGCCTCCTCCAGGAAACGCACCTGCTGGCAAGAGACTGCCATCGCCTTCAATCTAATAAATTCCCTCACCAGTTTTACTCCTCTTGTCCGGATAAGAGAGCAGGAGTGGCTATCCTAGTTGCGTGCAAGTTCAAGGGCAAGGTTTTGGGTAAGATCGCAGAAATCAAAGGCAGATTGTTAGTCTACAGATTTGCACTTGGCAGCACGCACTACACGATTGGCTCCATTTATGGTCCCAACGAGGGACAAGAGAAATTCCTACATAAGGCCCTGGCCGAAGCTACTGACTCAACGGATCGTCATTTGTTGCTAGGGGGTGACCTCAACCTAGTCTTTGATAACCAGTTAGATAGATCTTGCCAGCGCACTAGTCAGGTAGGGGCGCTTTCCCAGGCAGGGATGCTCCGTCTAAGGGAGCTAGGGCTAGTGGATGCTTGGCACACGCTTCACCCAGGGACACGGGACTACACATACTTTACGGCAGCACACAAAACATACGCCCGCCTGGATTACTTGCTTGTCTCACTATCCACACAGTCTCTTGTCACGGATGTTGACATTGGCACAGCGTCTCTCTCTGACCACGCACCAGTCACCATCACTCTTACTGGACCGCCGACACAGCGGGTTGATAGAGTGTAGAGGCTCCGAGACTCGTTGCTCCACAGGGCCGACACGGTTGCCGCGATCCAAAAAGCGATTCAAGACTACCTCTCGCACAATAGCAATAGGGACACAGCTTTGGCTACCCAGTGGGCGGCAATGAAGGCGGTGTTGCGGGGAGAATTTATTTCCCTCTCAGCAGCGGAGAACAAGGAACGCCAACTTAAAAGGGTCGAGCTCACCCAGAAAACCAGGGAGTTTGAACAGATCCACAGAAGGACGGGGGCGCCTCGGATATGGCGCCAGCTAAAGGCTGCTCGTCATCAACTGGCGGCCTTAGATTTAGACAGGGCAGAGTATGCGGCGCTGAGACTCAAACACCTCTACCACACCGGTGGTAACAGATGTGGGTGCCTTCTGGCACACAAGCTGCGCACGGTCACGCAGAATCGGGAGGTCAGGGAGCTGCGGGGAAGGAATGGAGTACTGGTCACGGAAGATCGGGCGATAGCCAGGGCCTTCAGTGACTTCTACACGGAGCTTTATGGAGCCGGCCCAACTGATTCAGAGGCAGAACTGGACTTCCTGGCGTCGATCCCTCTGCCTGTGCTGACTCAGGACCAAATTGATAATCTGGAGACGGACATCCGACCAGAAGAGGTTATTTCGGCTATCTCCCGGCTCAAAATTGGCAAGGCGCCTGGCCCGGATGGTTTCCCGGCGAGTTTCTATAAGACCTTCTGCGCACAGCTTGCCCCAATGCTTGCTAGGCTCTTTACCTCCTTTGCGGAGGAGGGGTCGATCTCTGGAGATCTACTTGAGGCCTCCATCGCGGTTATACCTAAACCAGGTAAAGATCACGGGGATTGTGGAGTGTACCGACCCATTTCCCTTTTAAATGTGGATCTCAAGCTTTACACAGGGATACTCGCTGCTAGGTTGGCCCCGTACATGGGGGGACTGATCGATCCGGACCAGTCCGGATTTATACCGGAGCGCCAGACTTCTGATAATACCAAGAGGGCCCTCCATCTACTGGAAAAGGCGTCTAGAATGCAGGGGGAATACATGTTGCTGGCCATAGATGCCGAGAAGGCATTCAACCGAGTGCATTGGCCCTATTTAGAGAAGGTCCTGGCTGGGGCAGGTATGGGCCCGAAATTTAGGACCAGGGTTTTGAACTGTTATAAACATCCCTCGGCCCCGGTACGAGTGAACGGCTGCTCCTCGCCGCGTTTTCAGATCGAACGGGGTACTTGGCAGGGGGGCCCTTTATCCCCCCTGCTGTTCACGCTCTATATGGAGCCATTGGCGCAGATGATCCGCCTAGACCCGGAGGTTAAAGGGATCAAATTCGGAGGAGATCTGCACAAGATCAGTCTGTATGCTGATGATGTTCTCCTATCCCTTGCAGAACCTCGTAGTTCCCTGCCGGCTTGTCTTGAAGACCTGCGCAAGTTTGGTCAAATATCGGGCTTCAAAGTCAAAATGACGAAATCAGAGGCGCTGGACATTTCCTTGGATCCGGGCACTCGCGCAGCATTACAAGACAGGTTTCCCTTACAATGGGCTCGGGAGGCGGTCCGTACCTCGGGATTCGTTTGGCTGCCTCTCTACAGACCACGGTGGACATAAACTACTCCCTATTGAGACAGAAAATAAGACGGGAGCTCAGGCAGTGGAAACACTACCCGCTGTCGTGGCTCGGTCGAGTGGCGGCAGTCAAGATGACGGTGCTCCCCCAAATTCTGTACACTTTCCGCACAATACCTCTCACCCCTCCCAGGGGGTGGATCAAGCAAACACAGTCAGAGCTTTCACAATTTATTTGGAACGGGAGGAAACCCCGCATGAAGGCTCAGATAGCGAGGCTTGCCCCGGAACAAGGCGGGATAGGCGTCCCGGACCTGGCAACATACTTCCAGGCATCACAGCTATGCTTTTTGGCGGAGTGGGTCCGCTGGGAATCCGGGAAGCACTGGTTGTTTCAGGACCAGGCAGTGGCTGGGAGGACCCTGCAGGAGATCCCGTTCATGCATCGTATACATAGGCCCACCAATCTTTATGCATCATTCATCACCCGCGTCCCGCTTGAAATATGGGACCGGGTGGGAGCTGCTCTTGGTCTTACCACTTTGCCCTCACCGCTCACTCCTATCCTTGACAATCCTGACTTCCAGCCGGGGATGGATAAGAGAGCCTTCGAGCACTGGAAGCCGGCGGGCTGCAGGGCGCTCTGCCATATGTACGGACCTGAGGGGATTGTCCCCTTCCTACAGCTCCGCCAGGAGTATGGTCTCCCAGAGTCTGAAAGGCTCAGATACTTCCAAGTCAGGCACTGGGCCCTGAACCCCGCGATCAGATCCACTACAGTCAGAAAGATGACGAACTTTGAGCGCTGGCTGATTTCCCGGACATCTGACAAGCAACTGATTTCAGACCTATATAAAACACTCATGCTCCAACACAAGTACACATACAGCGCGAGTAGGGCGCGATGGGAGCGAGAATTGGGGAGAACTCTCTCACACAAGGAATGGGATGGGATATATCACAGAGCGCGACACTCGGCCTACCATATGGGGCTCACGGACACGCTCACGAAAGTGGCGACCTATTGGTATTACACACCGGAGCGCCTCTATGAGATGGATAGTGGTAAGGATCCGCTATGTTGACGAGGATGTGGCCAGCTGGGGACACTAACGCACATTCTTTGGGACTGCGAGTTGTTGTGGCGTCAGGTCTTGAGCGATGTGGATGCCTACTTTGAGACAGACATTCCCCGCTTCCCGGCATATGTCATTCTGGTGCTGCCTAACGCCTTGACTTATCCACTGAAGTCTAGGAGGGGCCGCTTGATAGCTATCGCATTGGGGTCGGCGCTGCAGAATATCTTGGCGCACTGGCGGTCGGCACAGATCCCTACGCGCCTGGGTTGGCTCCACCGCCTCTGGACAGTGCTGGACATGGAGAGGCTCTCCTTAGTTAAAGCGGGTGAAGGAGCTAGGTACACGGAGCTTTGGAAGCCATTCTTGTCTCTCTTGTCCTCCGAATTTGTGGAAGTCACATGCCCGAGGTATTTGAGACTGTTGCGGCTAACTGATACAGACGAGGCAGGGGGACAAGGGGGGACCCACCCGAAAGTAGCAGAGGTACAAGAGTAAGGTGGATGAGCGGACCATGGACCACCTACGGGTTGGGGGGGAGGGAGGGGGAGGTGGGGGATTTGTTGGGGCTGTTTCGGGGCCGGGGTGCGTGGGGGGGTAGGTTGGGTTTTCACGTAGGAGTGGCTGTTGTCACAGACATGGTTGCACAGATACCTGGCGGACCAGGTAAACTCTAACAGTGGGGAATAGCGATTTGGTTTGGGGCCTGGAGTGCTTCGAATCGCAGGTTCTTACCCTTGTTTCTCCACTTGGGGAGCGGGTGGCAATGCCCGGATGAGTTTGCAGTCCCCCCTGTTTTTCAACGCGGCCGGCCCAATCTGGGTTGTAGGCGGCTTGCTGTGTATAATTGTCCCAGGTAACTGAGAAAGGTGCTGCACCCTCCTCTCCATGCTTTACTTTGCACGTCGCTCCTCGGCGCAATGAGTGATCTGTATGGCTGTTTTGTATCCATCCTGTCGTGACATGCTCAATAAAAATATTTAATCCTAAAAAATTGTTTTATTTTCCAGATGAATTTCGGTTCATACCTTCTTCAGTGCTAAAAACCATTTAAAGATTCTACTCAGTTTTTAGTCCTTTGTGCACTAATAAGCATTCCATTAGTGGGGCTAAAACCAATCAGGAAGGGCACTTCTCATGTCGGCATGAGTAACAAGTGAGCGGGCCTCAATGTCCCATAATGCACCATTAATCATAATTGCAAATGTGTTATTCATGTCCTTCATCAATTCGGCAGTTAGTCTTTTTGCCAATTTTGTGTCATCCCGAATGGGTGGCCACTTCATTTTCTGTGCAAACTGTGGTCATCCCGTCGCCTACCGCTATTAACAATCGCACAGTCACCTGTGGGTGTTTCTCATATGGTCGAGGCACCCCAGACTCCGTAGTCAACGCCTTTTCCAGATGACAGGCGCTGGCAGCGGTGGTTCAAGCACGCCAGCATAATCACAAAACACAACTTCAACGGGCAGCCGAACACAGCAGCGACAGCCTCCGTAGACGGTAGGTGAGTCCGTCTTGTTACACAACTCCAGCACGCGGAGCACTCACGGGGATAAAAAATGTTTTTATTTTGCAGATGCATTTCGGTTCATATCTTCTTTGATTCTAAAAAAGCATTTGAAGATTCTGCTTAGTTTTTAGTCCTTTGTGCACTAATAAGGACTTTATTGGTGGGGCTAAAACCAATCAGGAACGGCACTTCCCACGTCAGCATGACTAACAGGTGAGAGGGGCCTAAATGTCACATAATGCACCATTAATCATAATTGCAAATGCGTTATTCATGTCCTTAATCAAATCAGCAGTTAGTCTTTTTGCCAATTTCGTGTCGTCCCAAATGGGTAGCCACTTTATTTTCTGTGGAAACTGTGCTCATCCTCTCGCCTACCGCTGTTAACAATCGCACAGTCACCTGTGGGTTTCCCTCACATGGTCGAGGCACCCCAGACTTCATAGTCAACACCTTTTCCAGACGACAGGTGCTGGCAGCAGTGCTTCAGGCACGCCAGCATAATCACAAAAAAACAACTCCACCGGGCAGCTGAACACAGCAGCAGGTGCCTCCGTAGATGGTAGATGAGTCCGTCTTGTTACACAACAACTCCAGCATGCGGAGCAGTCACAGATATTAAAAAATGGTTTTATGTTGCAGATGCATTTCGGTTCATACCTTCTTCAGTGCTAAAAAAATCATTTAAAGATTCTGCGAAGCTTTTAGTCCTTTGTGCAATAATAAGCACTCCATTAGTGGGGCTAAAACCAGTCAGGAACTGTGCTTCCCACGTCGGCATGAGCAACAGGTGAGTGGGGCCTCAATGTCCCATAATGCACCATTAATCATAATTGCAAATATGTTATTCATGTCCTTAATCAATTCAGCAGTTAGTCTTTTTGCCAACACTGCATTTTCTGTGCAAAACTGTGCTCACCCCCTCGCCTATAAACTGTTAACAATGGCACAGTCACCTGTGGGGGTCCCTCCTATGGTCGAGGCACCCCAGACTCCATAGTCGATGCCTTTTCCAGACGACAGGCGCTGGCACCGGTGGTTCAGGCATGCCAGCATAATCACAAAACACAACTCCAGCAGGTAGCTGAACACAGCAGTGGGTGCCTCCGTAGACGGTCGGTGAGTCCTTCTTGTTACACAACAACTCCAGCACGCGGAGCACTCAAGGGGATTAAAAAATGGTTTTATTTCGCAGATGGATTTCGGTTCATACCTTCTTTAGTGCTAAAAAACCATTTGAAGATTCTGCTCAGAATATATATATATATACATATAGAGCAACAGGTGTGATTGGAAAATGTATTTCCTACAGTAAAGCATACCTCAGATATTACTGTTCTGATTGTAAGTAGGCTCACACTACTTGACTAGAAATTTAGATAAAAGAAGGAAATGAAAAAAAAGAGAGTGCATACATTCCTTCATGTATTTCTTTTCTAGTCAAAAACATAAAAAATATAGGGGCATATTATCAACAACTAGCGATATTTATCGCTAAATAAGCTTAGCGAAAATTTTTTTATCTCCGTGCATCGTTGGATTTTATCGCAGAGCTAACGTGCTATTAGCAACATTTATCTCCAAAGCGATAAAATATCCAGCGATAGCGGCGAAATGCGTGAATATCGCTGGAAATCCAGCGATATTCAGGCATTATCGCTAATAGGGACTTAGCCTGAATATCCATCTCCCATTGGATATACAGGCTAAGAACTGGTCTGCGCAGGCGTTAGTTTTTAGCGATATTCGCACTTAGCATGAATTTTCTTGTCGCTACGCCAGCGTTGATAATAGGCGATAGCGATGTTAGTGACTGCTTTCAGTTGCTAACAGGTTGGGTACGCCCACTTTGCATGTCATTAGCGATAAATATCGCTGACATGCAAAGCGGGCTCCAAACCACTCGCTATCGCCTACAAGCTGTCGCTAACTGCTGTTAGCGACAGCTTGCTAATAGGGCGATAAAATTATTGCCGCATTACGGCCGAAAACAGCTGCAAAAGCGGCGATAATCACATATCGCCTGCCTTGATAATATTCCCCTAGAGGCTTAAAAATAGGCACAGATAAGAAAACAATGTGAAACTTATTTCTATCCTTAGAAACAAGCATATCCATTAATATTACTTTTGTCCATAGGGTTTAGTCATCAGAAACTAGAGTTCATAACATGGAATCAATCAATTCAATTTTATTATGATTTGGAGCTCCTAAGAGTTCCACATAAAAAATATGCAAATACAAATGCTCTGATTTAACAAATCATCCAGAGCTATAATAACAGTAGCAAATTAAAATGCATATAAAAACATAAATTCATCAATTTTGTTGAGCAATACGAGATACAAGCAGCTTGCTACAACTAAATGTGCAAGTACTCAGATATTTAGACTAATTTCACCATTGTGATGAAATACTGATAAGACAGTTTGGGTCAAGCTGTACCCTTAAATACTCTTAAAACCTGAACTTCATTATACAGCTTCTTAAAATTCTATATATAATATAAGTACAAGGTGTATACAGAGACCTAACGGTTACAGTTTTCATTGTACATACTAAATACATAAGTGTGCACAAGATGATTGAGAGTGCAAATGCGAAAACATGCAGCAACAATTTGTTTTAAAATAAATAATAAATCGAGCTCAGATGTATCCCAAGGGAAAAATACAAGCAGTAGCCGAAAATATGCTAAATGCATTCATTATGCGATGCAGTTTACATAGCAGCATACATGATATCTAAATTGCAAGTGCAAAAGTGCTATACCAATTCCATTAATCCTTTGATCCTTTTATAGAGCCAACTAACTAGTGAGAAATAATTCAGATTATACCATGACATCATCAAATATATTATACGAGGACCCTGCAATTCTAATTATAATTAGGGCTCCCGGTTTTAGGGTATTTATTTTTTTGTCATTTCCGTCTCTATTTATCCATTTTATTTTATATAAAACTGTTTTTATTGTTTTTATATAACGCAAAGGCATCAATCACAGGTTGTTTACATTCATAATGCACAATTAGGTTATTCGATTTAACACAAGTATTTGAGTTCATCTCCCCATACAGTTGAATAACATCACTCCTGACCGTGGCCAATTTGTACCCCACTGTCACTCTATCCGTCTCCAGATTCATCGTCTGAGCTGCCACCATCAGAGTCAGTTATCGGATCGCATATATACCTCCTATGTATTCCAAGCAGCCCATATTTTAGTCCATTTCTGTGGGCACTTACGGTTTATGTATACTGTTCTTTCCGCTAGCATATTAGAGTCCATATCTTTGCACCAGTTCCCCAGCAAAGGCACCTCCCTCGCTCCCCACTTTTGTGCTATATTGCGCTTAGCTACTATGAGACCCAGTGTGACCCATACCTGCCCGTGGCGTGTTAAGTCGTTTGGTTCCCACACATTTAAAAGGCACCTGCGAGGTTCCGGCAAAAAAGACACTGCCATTGCTTGCGATATCGTTCGTAGAACTGTACACCAGTATTCTGTTATCATTGGGCATTCCCATATTGTGTGAAAAAAGGAGCCCTCTTCTCCGCAGCCTCTGAGGCAAAACGGGTGTTGTGCTCTACCCATTTTGTGTAGCGTGGTCCTAGTGTGGTACGTGCGATGTAAGATCTTTAATTGTACTAGACGAAGCCTGACCGGTATTCCCACTTCTCTGGGCGATGCAAGGGCCTCTTGCCACTCAGTTTCATCCATGTCGCCCACATTTTCAGCCCATCTCACTTTTAACTGGGTCATTGGGTCTGGCAGATTATTGTACGATACGTGTAAGATGTGGACTTCCTGGGCATGTGATCCGTAAGTAAGCGGTCCTCTAAAGGGGATGCCTCAGGGATCTCAGTGTCTGACAGCAGCACTGCCATCAACGCATGGCGTATTTGAGCATAACGGAAAGTCTCAGTCGGGCCTAGATCATATTGCTGCCGGAGCTGATCAAATGGTAGCACTCTCCCCTTGTCCCAAAGGTCTCCTACTGTTTAAGCATGGGCGGAAAATCCGTTCCGCTCGCGGATTTTGCGGATTTTCGGGAAATCCGCAATCCGCGAGATTTGCGGATTTCCCGCAAAATCCGCAAATTCGCACGCAGCGGATTTTTTTGGCGGCGCGCGGCGTTGGTGATACAATTTTTGCGGCGCGCGGCGTTTATCATCGTTTGCCGAGTTGTTTTTTTCGATAGTTTGCGAGTGCTGCGCCATTTTGGATCTTGCTGTGTGATCCCGCGGGAATTGGCGAGCGCGATTACGTCATCGCGGCTTGCCAGCGAGAGTTTGTCAACGCGAGTACGGCGAGATCACGTCTCGCGGTACTTCGCAATTGCGAGATTTGAGATGCGGCGCGCGAAAATATAAATTTGCAATTCTGCACAAGAAATCCACCAGCAAGCAGCATAAACCTTCTAGAAATGATGATTTTTATGTGAATAACTCCTTAGTTTGACATTTGCCTGCACTTTTTTAGCGAGGAGTCCATTTTGGGGAGGGGGGCAGGGGGGTGGGAGGAAGGAAGTGCCCCATAGTCTTCAACTTCCTGTTCCTGTTCAGCAGGCTCCTCCCAGTGCTTTGTCCATCTCCTGGTCACTTTTCATTCGGATGTGGACCTGGAAGGATTACCTTTTGTGGATGCTGCTGGATCTTTGGATTTGAGGCCTTTTTGACTTTCTTTGGATCACTGTTGGATTAGAAATTTTACAAGTAAGTTTGTTTGGGGCATTACAGTTGCTGCAACTAAAATTTTGGGATTTTCGATTTTTGGGCTGTTTTGGGGCCTTTTCCCAGGGGTACTCAGTGGTGGGTGGACTGATTCTTTCTGTGGGTTGTCTTGAACTTAAACATCATGGAGGCCATAGATGAATTGGGATTGTGCTGATTTTTCTGTGTTTTTCGATTTTTTTTTTTTGTAAAATTTTGTGTTTTTCGATTTTTGACCTGTTGTTGGGGCCTTGACCAGGGGTATTTGAGTCTAGCATGGGCCTAGTCTTTCTGTGGGCTGTCTTGAATTTAAACATCATGGAGGCCATGGATGGAATGGGATTGTGCTGATTTTGCAGTGTTTTTCGATTTTTGGGGGTGTTCATGGGGAGGGACATGCCATGTGGCTGGTGGCCATTTTGAGTGCAGCTACAGGCACTTGCCATGTGCTGGCAGGCAAGTGGCCATTTTGAATGCAGGCTTTGTTGTTAGGCCTCCAACCATTTTGCCTACTTTTCAACCTTTATTTATGCCAGGGGTAGTGAGTCTTGCATGGGCCTAGTATTTCTGTGGGTTGTCTTGAATTTAAACATCATGGAGGCCATAGATGAATTGGGATTGTGCTGATTTTTCTGTGTTTTTCGATTTTTTTTTTTTGTACAATTTTGGGTTTTTCGATTTTTGACCTGTTGTTGGGGCCTTGACCAGGGGTAGTGAGTGGTGCATGGGGCCTAGTCTTTCTGTGGGCTGTCTTGAATTTAAACATCATGGATGGAATGGGATTGTGCTGATTTTGCAGTGTTTTTCGATTTTTGGGGGTGTTCATGGGGAGGGACATGCCATGTGGCTGGTGGCCATTTTGAGTGCAGCTACAGGCACTGGCCATGTGCTGGCAGGCAAGTGGCCATTTTGAATGCAGGCTTTGTTGTTAGGCCTCCAACCATTTTGCCTACTTTTCAACCTTTATTTATGCCAGGGGTAGTGAGTCTTGCATGGGCCTAGTATTTCTGTGGGTTGTCTTGAATTTAAACATCATGGAGGCCATAGATGAATTGGGATTGTGCTGATTTTTCTGTGTTTTTCGTTTTTTTTTTTTTGTAAAATTTTGTGTTTTTCGATTTTTGACCTGTTGTTGGGGCCTTGACCAGGGGTAGTGAGTGGTGCATGGGGCCTAGTCTTTCTGTGGGCTGTCTTGAATTTAAACATCATGGATGGAATGAGATTGTGCTGATTTTGCAGTGTTTTTCGATTTTTGGGGGTGTTCATGGGGAGGGACATGCCATGTGGCTGGTGGCCATTTTGAGTGCAGCTACAGGCACTGGCCATGTGCTGGCAGGCAAGTGGCCATTTTGAATGCAGGCTTTGTTGTTAGGCCTCCAACCATTTTGCCTACTTTTCAACCTTTATTTATGCCAGGGGTAGTGAGTCTTGCATGGGCCTAGTATTTCTGTGGGTTGTCTTGAATTTAAACATCATGGAGGCCATAGATGAATTGGGATTGTGCTGATTTTTCTGTGTTTTTCGATTTTTTTTTTTTGTAAAATTTTGTGTTTTTCGATTTTTGACCTGTTGTTGGGGCCTTGACCAGGGGTAGTGAGTGGTGCATGGGGCCTAGTCTTTCTGTGGGCTGTCTTGAATTTAAACATCATGGATGGAATGGGATTGTGCTGATTTTGCAGTGTTTTTCGATTTTTGGGGGTGTTCATGGGGAGGGACATGCCATGTGGCTGGTGGCCATTTTGAGTGCAGCTACAGGCACTGGCCATGTGCTGGCAGGCAAGTGGCCATTTTGAATGCAGGCTTTGTTGTTAGGCCTCCAACCATTTTGCCTACTTTTCAACCTTTATTTATGCCAGGGGTAGTGAGTCTTGCATGGGCCTAGTATTTCTGTGGGTTGTCTTGAATTTAAACATCATGGAGGCCATAGATGAATTGGGATTGTGCTGATTTTTCTGTGTTTTTCGATTTTTTTTTTTGTAAAATTTTGTGTTTTTCGATTTTTGACCTGTTGTTGGGGCCTTGACCAGGGGTAGTGAGTGGTGCATGGGGCCTAGTCTTTCTGTGGGCTGTCTTGAATTTAAACATCATGGATGGAATGGGATTGTGCTGATTTTGCAGTGTTTTTCGATTTTTGGGGGTGTTCATGGGGAGGGACATGCCATGTGGCTGGTGGCCATTTTGAGTGCAGCTACAGGCACTGGCCATGTGCTGGCAGGCAAGTGGCCATTTTGAATGCAGGCTTTGTTGTTAGGCCTCCAACCATTTTGCCTACTTTTCAACCTTTATTTATGCCAGGGGTAGTGAGTCTTGCATGGGCCTAGTATTTCTGTGGGTTGTCTTGAATTTAAACATCATGGAGGCCATAGATGAATTGGGATTGTGCTGATTTTTCTGTGTTTTTCGATTTTTTTTTTTTGTACAATTTTGTGTTTTTCGATTTTTGACCTGTTGTTGGGGCCTTTTCACCAGGGGTATTTGAGTCTAGCATGGGCCTAGTCTTTCTGTGGGCTGTCTTGAATTTAAACATCATGGAGGCCATGGATGGAATAGGATTGTGCTGATTTTGCAGTGTTTTTCGATTTTTGGGGGTGTTCATGGGGAGGGACATGCCATGTGGCTGGTGGCCATTTTGAGTGCAGCTACAGGCACTGGCCATGTGCTTGGCAGGCAAGTGGCCATTTTGAATGCAGGCTTTGTTGTTAGGCCTCCAACCATTTTGCCTACTTTTCAACCTTTATTTATGCCCAGGGGTAGTGAGTCTTGCATGGGCCTAGTCTTTCTGTGGGTTGTCTTGAATTTAAACATTATGGAGGGCATGGATGGATTGGGATTGTGCTGATTTTGCAGTGTTTTTCGATTTTTTTGTGCTCTATAACTGAACTGATGTTCCTCTGTCTTCCATTTTTTTTAGGTGCACAAGACTCAAGAGAACCACCAGTGCCAGGAAGAAGTCCTGCAGCGGTGTGTGTGTGCAGCATAACGTCACGCGACGTCACGTCTGGCCTCAGACAACTCTACAATTCGTGCAACTGCGGCCTGCTGTCTGACCTGCTCTGAAGAAGATGGCCCCAAAGAAAGTTCTCCGTAGCTCCTCTAGCAAGAAAGTTGCTAGTAAGGAGCAGAAGAAGCAAGTTACCAAGGAGGCTGGTGTGTCACCCGCCACTTTTTTTGGGAGCAAAAAAAAAAGTACGCCTGCAGCAGCAGGATCTGCTGGGGACCAACCTGAGAGCAGCACCCCTGCTCCATTGGGTTCAGTGCCTCCACCACCACGCCAACTTAAGTCAAAGCCCTTGAGTGCTTCAGAGGCAGTCAGTGTACTTCTCCAATCACCATCGACCAGTGATGTTGGCTCATCGCAAGAAAGTAGCAGCAATGTCCCTGAATCAACACAGGTTGTTGTAACTCATCTGACAAGTGTTGAACAACCACAGCCGCAACAACAACACCATGTGCAAGTACACGCCCAAGTACATGTGGAAGGAGAGGCAGCAAAAGGAGATGCGCAAGCAAAGGTGCATGGACGTTCACAAGTGCCCACAATAGTTGTTCCTCCCGAAGTAGGGGCACATTTGGAAATCGACAATGAAGCTGAGGTATCATTGGAAGCCACTCCTCCTGATGATCATTCATTGTCTTCCACATCCCTAGCAAGGAAAAGATCAAGGGGGGTGTCTACATCTTCTTCAAGCCCACCTCGTTCTGGTGCAAGTGATCTGTCTTGGGAACCACGACAACTGCGGTCTGACAGTGAGGCAGAGGCACACCATGATCTGCCACCGGTACCTAAGCGTAAAAGGAAGGTCGTCCAAAAACTCAAACCTATGGAGTGTGATGAGGCTCAACAAGAAGTGACAGATACTGCTGGTGATGAAGCCTCTCACGATGACGACGAGCCAGTCATCACAAAGGTCACTGCAGCCCCACCGGGCATGCAGCAAAGAGACATTTTGACCCTATCCCGAGAAGCTGCTGAGCGTGATGATGATGTCGGCGAGGAGGCAATGGAAATGGAATCATTAGATTTGGAGTTAAGTAGTACACCAAAACCTACCGCTTCCATATTTCTTCCTCGCAAGAAGGTACCCACCTCGTCCTCGACCTCAATTCGTGGTGGTGAAAGTGCAAAACGTACTGAAGTTCGGCAATCCACATCCTCCACTTCATCTGTCATTAGCAGCAGGACCACCACCACCAGTATCGACGCCTCCTCCGGCGGCGGCCCCCGAAGACATTTCAAGTCTCCAGTTTGGGACTTCTTTAGTGTTTGCCCAAAAAAGGAAAACGTAGCCATTTGTAGCCTTTGTAAGCTTCGATATAGTCGTGGTAAGCTTGGTTCTAACTATGGTACCGGAGGCCAGAGAGGTCATCTTGAGAGAAGGCACCCTGTCCAATGGTTTCCGCACCTAGAGGCGGTCAAGAAAGCCGGAATTGCACGTAATGAAAACGTTGATTTGTCATCTGCTGATGACGAGGAGGTAGAAGAAGACGATCCAAACACTTCACTTACACCCAGTTCCCATGTCAGCAGCACACCCCATGGGAGCCACACTAAGAGTGTGGGAGAGAGTGAGACATCAATGCGGAAAAGTTCATCAGCGAGCGTAACTGGGTCGAAGAGATCATCATCCCGTAAATCATTGGTCCAGGGCAACATTAAAAAGATGTTGTTTACAGAAGCGCAATATGAACGCAACCACCCAATGACCCGTCTGTATAACACTAAGCTGGCTAAAATGCTAGCTCTGGACCTTCTCCCTTTTTCTTTTGTCGAAGGGGTTGGTTTTCTAGAATTAGTGACAGCGCTCTGCCCTAAATGGAAGGTTCCTAGCCGGTTCTATTTTGCCCGAGTTGCGGTTCCAGCACTACATGAAGATGTTCTGAAGGCGATTGGGGCAGCTTTGCAGAAGAGTGCTGTTCACACTATACATCTGACAACAGACATGTGGACCAGTGGCGCAGGCGCTGATTACATGTGCATCACTGCACACTGGGTCTCTTTTTCAGGGGCTAAAGCAAAGCTAAACTCAGGTGTTGACACTAACATTGTTTTTAAAGGTGCTCGGAAACATGCAACACTAGCCATGTTTGGTTTGGAGAAACGTCACACAGCAGAAAACATTTTGGATGTCTTTAACACAAAGGTCCTTAACTGTCTGTCCCCACTAAAACGCAAGGTTGGTTATGTTTCCACGGACAATGGCTCCAATATAGTTAAGGCCATGAGGGACGGTTACTATTTCAGAGTGCCGTGTTTGGCGCACTGTATAAACCTGGTTGTCCAAAAATTCTTGGGTAATAAACTCAGTGCAGCGTCCAGTGTATTGGAGAACTGCCGAAAAATTTGCAAGCATTTCAGGCATTCTTTTAAGGCCCGCAAGCAGCTGAGGAGCATGCTATATCAATGTCAAATGCCAGTGAAAGCACTCATCCAGGAGGTGGTAACACGTTGGAACTCAACCTTCTACATGCTTGAGCGTCTGTATGAGCAGTATACGCAACTCGATCAATATTTCTTGAAAGAGGGTATAGAGGAGCTGAGGATGGGTGGGCCGCAATGGAACATAGTTGAAAGCCTAACACGCATGCTTCGTCCTTTTGAGGTCTTCACGCGTGCAGTCAGCAAGGAGGACTCTAATTTGGGAAAAGCTATCCCATTGTTGTACATGCTGGAGGACCAACTGAAGGAGGTGTGTTCTGTGTTTCGAAAAGATGACAAAAAGAAAGACTCTTCTTTGCTTCTGGCTGAGCAATTATTAGAGCTCCTACAAGGTGATGAACGTCTTCAAAAGATCCACTCAGAACAGCATTACATTTGTGCTACTATTCTGGATCCACGCTACAAAAAGGCGCTGGCAGGCAGAGCATTCTTTTCTTTTGCTGATGAAGATGTTACAAAGTACAAACGTTGGCTAGCCTTGTCAGCCAAGAAGTTTGAAACAGAACGGCTGGAAATTGAAGGAAATGGCAGTACATCAGCAGGCCATCCCCAGTCAAAACAATCCACTTCTGCACCTGTGGCACAAGTGACCTCTCAGCCGTTAAAGACACCGGCAACCGCATCATCTGCACGAAAGACAGCAGAAACATTGGAGGCTGAAGAGGATTGGCTAGCTCTGCGTGGGTTTGGTTCTCAAAAGGCCAGAGGCACAGCAAGAGCTACGCAAAGTGGAGGAACCTTGGAGGAGGACCTTGAGTCGATGGTGAAGGACTATCTGAATGACTCCACAGAGGTCTATGTTAATTCTGACCCATTGGCGTATTGGCATGGGAAAAAAGAATTGTGGCCACAGCTCACCAACCTGGCTTTAAACTACTTGTCTTGCCCACTCGCAAGTGTGTCTTCTGAACGGGTTTTCAGTGCGGCTGGTGGGATTGTAACTCCCAAACGGAGCCGCCTCTCGCCCAAAAATGTGGAGAGGTTAACAATGATCAAGATGAATCAGCACCTCATACCACCAGATATAAGAGTACGAGAGAGCGTGCCGGATGAAGAGGAGGTGGCCAGCACCATAGATGAGGGAATTTCTACTCTGTCAGGTGGCACTGACCTCACCCGGGCTGAATTCGCAGAGTATGATGACGAAGCCTTATTCTTATTCCTGGACCGTGATTCCGACTTCGAGCCCTGAAAATGAGACAACGAATCAATAACTTTCTTTTTCATCCTTATTCACTTTTATTCCTGTGTGTCTGTCTTTCTTTGTTGTGCACAGTTAATATAATTCAAACTTTAATCAGATTATCACAAAGACAAGCCCATCAGCAGAACTGTCTTCACTTGTTTGCTAATTTATTTGAAGGTGCCGCAGTCTGCATTCCTCAGGTTCACAAGTTCAGAAGAACATGCTCCTCTATCCTCCTCCTCCAGACTCCTATTTCCATCAAAGCAGAGGGCTGGTTTACGCCCAATGAAGAAAGACTCAGCACTTGTGGGGGTGTTGTTCTACCTCTTTGCAGGTGAGTTGACGGGTCTGGGGCCATTGCTGGGAAGCACTAAAAGTGGTTTGTGCCAAATCCGAGGCGGAAATTTTTTTGTGTTTTTGATGACTTGCTTGCCTTTGAGGTGCTCTTAGGGGGGGTTCCGTCTGTTTGTGGGTGAGTTTCATGGTCTGAGAGCATTGCTGGGACACTCTAATCTTGATTGCATTTGCTTTTCAGGAAATCCGTCGTGCCAACCCCGACTTATGGCCTAGCTACGCAGCGCGTTTGGACCGAAGGCCCAGAAATATTGCAAGTATGAGATTTTGCTTTTGGCCTGTTTGGGGGTGTTATGCTTCTTGGCGGGTGGGTTGCCGGGTCTTGGGGCATTCCTGGGAAGGTCTAATACCGGGTAGAAGTGGTTGGGACAAAATCCAGGCCGATTTTTTTTGGGCTATTTCAGACATTTTGCTCTATGTAGCGTTTTCGGGGGCCTGTTTGGGGGGCTTCCTGGTGTTTGCGGGTGAGTTTCGTGGTGTGGGAGCACTGCTGGCTATATATACTTTACTTTGCAAGAGGTTTGAAGCAAATCCATGGTGGCTGAGGGGACTTAGGGCCTAGCTGCAGAGCGCGCGCGGAGTGATTTGGGAAATTTGTGAAAAAGTGACTAAGTCCCCATTTTTGTACTTTTGCTCTTTGGCTGTTTGGGGGTCTTCTACTCGTTTTCTCCTGGGTTGACGGCTCTGGGGCCATTGCTGGGAAGCTCTAATACCGGATAAAAGTGTTTTGGACCAAATCCCAGGCGGAATTTTTTTTGTGTTTTTGATGACTTGCTTGCCTTTGAGGTGCTCTTAGGGGGGGTTCCGTCTGTTTGCGGGTGAGTTTCGTGGTCTGGGAGCACTGCTGGGACACTCTAATCTTGATTGCATTTGCTTTTCAGGAAATCCGTCGTGCCAACCCCGACTTATGGCCTAGCTACGCAGCGCGTTTGGACCGAAGGCCCAGAAATATTGCAAGTATGAGATTTTGCTTTTGGCCTGTTTGGGGGTGTTATGCTTCTTGGCGGGTGGGTTGCCGGGTCTTGGGGCATTCCTGGGAAGGTCTAATACCGGGTAGAAGTGGTTGGGACAAAATCCAGGCCGATTTTTTTTGGGCTATTTCAGACATTTTGCTCTATGTAGCGTTTTCGGGGGCCTGTTTGGGGGGCTTGCTGGTGTTTGCGGGTGAGTTTCGTGGTCTGGGAGCACTGCTGGGACACTCTAATCTTGATTGCATTTGCTTTTCAGGAAATCCGTCGTGCCAACCCCGACTTATGGCCTAGCTACGCAGCGCGTTTGGACCGAAGGCCCAGAAATATTGCAAGTATGAGATTTTGCTTTTGGCCTGTTTGGGGGTGTTATGCTTCTTGGCGGGTGGGTTGCCGGGTCTTGGGGCATTCCTGGGAAGGTCTAATACCGGGTAGAAGTGGTTGGGACAAAATCCAGGCCGATTTTTTTTGGGCTATTTCAGACATTTTGCTCTATGTAGCGTTTTCGGGGGCCTGTTTGGGGGGCTTCCTGGTGTTTGCGGGTGAGTTTCGTGGTCTGGGAGCACTGCTGGGACACTCTAATCTTGATTGCATTTGCTTTTCAGGAAATCCGTCGTGCCAACCCCGACTTATGGCCTAGCTACGCAGCGCGTTTGGACCGAAGGCCCAGAAATATTGCAAGTATGAGATTTTGCTTTTGGCCTGTTTGGGGGTGTTATGCTTCTTGGCGGGTGGGTTGCCGGGTCTTGGGGCATTCCTGGGAAGGTCTAATACCGGGTAGAAGTGGTTGGGACAAAATCCAGGCCGATTTTTTTTGGGCTATTTCAGACATTTTGCTCTATGTAGCGTTTTCGGGGGCCTGTTTGGGGGGCTTCCTGGTGTTTGCGGGTGAGTTTCGTGGTCTGGGAGCACTGCTGGGACACTCTAATCTTGATTGCATTTGCTTTTCAGGAAATCCGTCGTGCCAACCCCGACTTATGGCCTAGCTACGCAGCGCGTTTGGACCGAAGGCCCAGAAATATTGCAAGTATGAGATTTTGCTTTTGGCCTGTTTGGGGGTGTTATGCTTCTTGGCGGGTGGGTTGCCGGGTCTTGGGGCATTCCTGGGAAGGTCTAATACCGGGTAGAAGTGGTTGGGACAAAATCCAGGCCGATTTTTTTTTGGGCTATTTCTGACATTTTGCTCTATGTAGCGTTTTCGGGGGCCTGTTTGGGGGGCTTCCTGGTGTTTGCGGGTGAGTTTCGTGGTGTGGGAGCACTGCTGGCTATATATACTTTACTTTGCAAGAGGTTTGAAGCAAATCCATGGTGGCTGAGGGGACTTAGGGCCTAGCTGCAGAGCGCGCGCGGAGTGATTTGGGAAATTTGTGAAAAAGTGACTAAGTCCCCATTTTTGTACTTTTGCTCTTTGGCTGTTTGGGGGTCTTCTACTCGTTTTCTCCTGGGTTGACGGCTCTGGGGCCATTGCTGGGAAGCTCTAATACCGGATAAAAGTGTTTTGGACCAAATCCCAGGCGGAATTTTTTTTGTGTTTTTGATGACTTGCTTGCCTTTGAGGTGCTCTTAGGGGGGGTTCCGTCTGTTTGCGGGTGAGTTTCGTGGTCTGGGAGCACTGCTGGGACACTCTAATCTTGATTGCATTTGCTTTTCAGGAAATCCGTCGTGCCAACCCCGACTTATGGCCTAGCTACGCAGCGCGTTTGGACCGAAGGCCCAGAAATATTGCAAGTATGAGATTTTGCTTTTGGCCTGTTTGGGGGTGTTATGCTTCTTGGCGGGTGGGTTGCCGGGTCTTGGGGCATTCCTGGGAAGGTCTAATACCGGGTAGAAGTGGTTGGGACAAAATCCAGGCCGATTTTTTTTGGGCTATTTCAGACATTTTGCTCTATGTAGCGTTTTCGGGGGCCTGTTTGGGGGGCTTGCTGGTGTTTGCGGGTGAGTTTCGTGGTCTGGGAGCACTGCTGGGACACTCTAATCTTGATTGCATTTGCTTTTCAGGAAATCCGTCGTGCCAACCCCGACTTATGGCCTAGCTACGCAGCGCGTTTGGACCGAAGGCCCAGAAATATTGCAAGTATGAGATTTTGCTTTTGGCCTGTTTGGGGGTGTTATGCTTCTTGGCGGGTGGGTTGCCGGGTCTTGGGGCATTCCTGGGAAGGTCTAATACCGGGTAGAAGTGGTTGGGACAAAATCCGCGCGGAAAAGCCTTTAGTTTTGGCACTTTTTGTAACTTAGGGTTCGTTAGGGTTAGCCCTAGCAGCAGGATTGCATGTGTATCGGGGTGTTCTAGATTTTTCAAACTGAGTTCTGGGGTCTTAGAGCACTCGTGAGAATGTGTAATTTTGGTTGCAAGTCATTTGAAGAAAATCCATGGTGGGAAAGGGGGGATTTGGCATAGTTAAAGAAAGCCTTTGCCACTATTCTTAACTTAGGGTTCGTTAGGGTTAGCAGTATTTCTATTGCATGTGTTTGAGTGGGGGGGATTTCGAGTCTTGGAGCGATGCTGGCTATGGCTACTTTTGCTTGGTTGCTTGCAAGTGGTTTGAATACAATCCACGGGGGGTAATGGGTAATTAGGGTACTTCGGCCTACTTTTACTTTCAAAGTAAGTTTTGTCTCCAGTTTTCTGCTAGGCCTCGTTTTTTGGGTGGGAGCACTGCTAGGAAGATCTATTTTTGTTCTAAAACACAGTTTACAGTACACCTAGCTTGAGGGGCAAGATCCGCTACATTAATTTGCCCATACTTACTTATCCTTCAAAAGGTGACTCAGAGTACGCACTTTCAAAAACATTGTACTGTCTGTCTACTAGGAAAAACAAATTGTGACTTTTTGCACTCCACAGCCTACATACCTTATATTTATTTATCAGTGGTGTTGTAATATTATATCACTTCCTGTTTTTCGTTGAATAATTACAGGCCGGGTTTCAGTCTCTGCAATGGGGAAAAAAGGATGGAGTCAGGCTTCACAGTAGCGAGCCACAATTCAGCATCAGGCAGGCAGTGGACAGGGTGTCTTCTGGTGACCAACATCGGTGGACGAAGCGTCGGCTGCAATGGAGGAGTGCCGCTAATAGGAGGATTTTTTTTCTGCGGGCAACTTACTTACCACTTCCAACAGGACCACTACAACCACATAGATACAGTATCCCTTGCCTTTTTCTCTGACTGTGACTGCATTTCTTTGCTCTCTCTCGGCTTCTACATTGATCCCTTAACACATCACTTAGTCCACTCCACTATCTGCACCACACATAGTCATTTGTAAGTGCTCCTACGTAATTCGCAAGTCGCAGCACGCCCCAGGCCGTAGAGGACTGGGATGGCCCCAATGATGAAGCATGTCACCAAGGGGCAACCCTGGTGAGTGAGGGGACACCTAGAAAAAAAGCAATTTCTCCTTTTCTATCTACTATACCTTCTGTCAGGTTACGCAGCCCCTAAGCGCCTACCGTACTATGAAACTACATTTCCCATGAGTAGGCGGGAGACTTGCAGACTATTTAGTGAGACTATATGAGAGTACCCTTGTATGTTAGGACATCACTTCACTGATGCCTGTCTTGTCTTCTCTTACAGGTATCCTTTCCCTGCTGACCCTACCTTTACCCATCCCACATTTTTTATTTTAGTTTGTTATTTTTCTCCCTCGCCTAATGCCTCGAACACCCTGTGTTTACACTTCTGGGTGTTGGTGACATTTGGAGGTGGAACCATATTTGCATCGACTGGATCACGGGGAGTAAACGTGACACCTTCCAGACCAACCCCATTGAGTGTTGTTGTGAATGGATTTATAGTGACCAGCAAGGCTCTCGGGTATCTGGCTACAGAGACCTTATGTTGAATATAGTTATCAATAATTCCACACAGGCCCTGTACTGTCGCATTCTTTCTTTCCACAGTTGTCGATGATATATTCTTACTCTGCTTGACAAAGAACCATTGCTAATGTGAAAGAACTTCAACCGAATTAGTAGTTATACTTTACCATTTGTTAGGCTACAATGTGGCACTGCTCTACTGTACTTCTGTCACCTGCTATATTCTCAGTTGTACCGTTGAATTGCTCAGGAGGACAAACCAGATTTCATTTTCTTTTTTTTCATAGGCATGCAACTGCCACTGTGTCACACCACTACTACCACCGCTATGAGGAAATTTTATCCGACCAAGATTGCCAACGTTATTCGGTGTTTCCCGTGGAGCCAGCCCTGGGCCTAGCCCTACTTTCAAACACAAATTACAGGTAAGATAAGCGTTTGGTGGTTTGGGGGTATAATGGAGTATTAGTACGAGAGACGAGAGCCTGAAGGTAGTACTACTAAAGTCCTAGGACTCTTGGATTCACTTCACTTAGTCTGTGAGAGGCACTTAGTGTTGAAAACATTTGGGCATTTACACTTAAAGGAAGAAAATGGAACTAAACTTTCAGGAAAACAGTCAACGTTAAACCCCCACCCACCAGGCAAGCAGTAAAAAACAGGTATGCTCAGATAAAGTTTGAAAAAGTATATTTATATCCCTAACAAAATAATCTCCCGCAAGACCCTCCCTAACCCCAACGATTGTCCTTCAAAAGTCCCCAAAAACCCAACTCCCAATTCCCACCCCCCAAAAGTCTCTAAAAAAGGGGCAAGGGACACTATGGGTGGATGCTGTTAACTTTTTGGGCCAGGGCATCATGCTCCTCGCGGAGCAAGGCGAGCTCCTGCTGAAGGCGGGACACCATCAGGGTAGTGCGGCGCAGGCGTGCCTTCACTGCCTTGCAGGTGCAAGGCCTGTGAGAAGCAGCTGTTGGCCTTGCTGCTCGGCGGTGGCGTTTGCCTTTGGCAGCCCGGCTCAGTCTCGGTGGACCACTGTGCTGGGTCACGGTGGCAGCCGGTGAGGCCACGGAGGACGACGTTGTCGTTGTTGTCGACCGCACACTTTCCACGTCCTCCAGGGCCACCAGCCGCCGATATTCCGCAACAGTGGCCTCGATTCTCCGTTGCCGGGCCGCTCTAGCCAGCTCCTTCCTCCTTGTTCGTTTGGAAGGAGAACCTATATGAAGAAAGAAAGACATAGTCTGTAACCAATGCTCTTTAAGATTAACTCAATCATTCAGCAGAAATGTGTGCTGCAGTACAACTAGCAACTTGCAAGCGCATTACATAACTATTGAGGCCAGTATCTATCTAACCTCACACTTCTTCATCCTTGCTCTAACATTAGTGGGAGTTTAAGGAACAAATTCTATGAGCACTGTGGACTTCCATTGGAGTCGACTATGAAAGTACACCAGTCTTATTCTTCTTCTTGTCTCTTGTTTTGGAAAATTGGTACGTTATTTTCTGCAAGCCGGCATAATGCCAGCGCGGTAAACTTGCACCCGAGAAAAAGAGACGCACGCCATGAGGAGTGACCTAGACTTGCGTTGCCGTTGCGTTACTGTACCCGTCCAGTACATGCAGGTGGTGAATCTCTTACTTTTCTATTACGGGTGGCACTGAGAATACTCTGTTACAACTCAAGGGCTACTGCTTAATTAATTTAACTTTCACCCTACAGTGGAAATGAGTACTAGAAATGGAAAATTGAAGAAGATAAATAATCTGATTATCTATCACTTCACATGGGATGTTTTTGCTTATATATGGGATGACTTTAGGTGCTTTGCTTTTTATTGAGTGACAGGCAGTGATACATCCACACATGAATGACTGAGTACTACTAAACTTATTAAGAGAGGTAGGGAGTGGCCACCATAATAACCGGATCTATGCAGTGCTTGCAATACAAACTACTGCTACTACTTATGGTAGTATTTGGACAAAATTAAAAGTTCTTTTCCTTGCCTTTCCTACACTGGAACGGACGTGCGGGTGCAGTGTTACATGCTCTTCAAAGTTACACTTAGTTCATCCACTGACCATCTACTCTCTCTAGATCATGGGTACTCACAAACTTTCTCTCAGGGGCTACATTTACAGTGTAGTTTGTGGCCGAGGGCCGCACTGGTGGGGGCGGAGTCAGAGGGGGCGGGGCTAAAGCAAAACGATAACTTGTGACCATGAGGTTGCACACAGGTCCCTGCAGCAGATGCCCTCATCCACTGAGCCACCAGACCCAGCATTTACATACATCTCTCTCCCTCCTGCTGTCCCTCCTGCCCTCCCTCCATCTCTCTCTCCCTCCTGCCCTCCCTCTCCCTCTGTCATCTCACTGTGTGTGTGTCTATCTGTGTCAGCCTTCAGCCCGGGTTGAGACCGCTTCCTCAACGCGCACACACAGACAACAACACCAAAGTACTTAACAGGTCTTTAAAAGACCATTAACATATTATTGAGGCTTTGTTTGTTTTAGCGCCCCTGCTTCTCCACCCTGACAATCACTGCTTGCCCGGCCCCACAGAGCAGAGGCTTTGTTCTATTTCACCTCTTTGTGGCCTTGCATCTCCACTCTGCTCTGTGGGGGCCGGGGGAGCAGTGATTGTCAGAGTGGAGATGCAGGGGCGCTAACAGGTGAAATACAAAAAAGCCTCTGCTCTGTGGGGGCCGGGGGAGCAGTGATTGTCTGCAAGGTCTGCGCACCGCCAAGGAAGGCTTGCCGGGCCACCACCGGCCCGCGGGCCGTACTATGAGTACCCCTGCTCTAGATACACATATGCTATCTAAGAGTCAGATAGTAGCATGATCCAGGTATATGGACACATACAGTTTCTGTGTCACCCACCCAGGCTGTTGTCCTTCCACCCATCATTGCTTCATCATTCACCCAGCCATGCATCTCATATTCTTGCCTTCCCAGCTAGTCTTCAATCTCAATAAGTAAGGAATATATAAGAGCTTACCTCTGGCCGCCACCACCGTCTCAACTCTCACATCCGGCGCCGCCGCCTCCTCCCCTGATGATGAATTGCCCTCCGCCTCCGTGTCGAGCACCACCACCACACTGGCCCCGCCACCAGATGTTCCACCTACAAAGTACATTTAAGAATCTTAGAATAAAGCACTCACTAGTCACTAGTATTTGGTCTAGGAATGAAGACATGTGAAAACAATGTAATTTGTGACTGTCTACGTTAAAGTTAAAAAAAATGTCCCTTTTTCCAGGGAAGGTTGTCTTGCTGCACTTTTTGGCACAACTGATGAAGGCTGATTTTTTAACACGCACCATTTTTCTCCACACAGACAGAAGATGGACTTCTAACAACAAGATCAAGTTGAAACCAGGTGAGAGCTCGGCTCGACCACAAGAAATGTCTTCAATTAATCGTCAGCACTAACCACTTTTCCATTATCAGTTAAACGTTTAGTTTTATTATGACTTCATTTTAATAAATGTGTTTACTTTTAATAAAGCTTTTAAATTTAAATACAATCTGTGTTTTTTGGTCCTCCAGACTAGAGTGACTGAACGAAAGGTTTTGCAATTTTTGCAAGCATGAGTCCAGATAGAACACTTCAAAAGACATTATGGACAATCCCAGAGGACTGCACTAAGTTGATAGAGCTATTGCTGACTAGAATCATGGGAGTTTCGCCAACCGTGCAATCTTAGTTAGCTACACAGACAGACTAATAAGAATAATCTAGTAATACCACAGGGAGTCATAGTAGAGGCAGGATAAGAATTTAGATACAGTCTACAAGAAGAGCAAAGACAATTTTGAAAAAATTCAAATGAGGAACGCTAGGAAAAATAGGTACTAGTCTAAAATGAAAACTTACTGGGGCCAGCAGAGGAGCCCTCGCCTGCCCGATCCTGGCCCTGTTGATGAACAGCATCCGCCGCCTGCTGCTCCTGTGTCCTCCTCTCGCCCCTGGGGGGAGCTGACGTACAACATGAAAGAAAGAACAGAAAACATGGATGATTGTTGCTTGTCAATGTCAACCAAATCAAACATTTCAAAAGAACAATAACAAAATATTTCCGCGAAATTATATTGATTATGGTTACTTTTTATTTATTTGCGGACCTGTGACTTCGAAAGTCACGTAACTCACTAAACAAAGTACTGAAACGTTCACCTAGGACTGGCAGGCAGCAGTCCGCAGGCAAGACGCAAAGTGACAGACAAACTCCATTGTGATTTCAGTCAGATCAGTGACAACACTAACAGTTGCCTGCTACATTACCAGTCATTTAAATAGTCAAACTATCAATCCACCGCCACTATTTTTCTTATTGTCAGGGTTACAAAGGAAGGGGCAGATTTAAGCCCTTGCGGCTCTTTTGCGCCGTTCTTGCGTGACTTTTGTGACGCAGCAGCTAAACAAAAAAGGGCGCCATGGTGCGGCGTATAATATTATAACAACGTGACGCATTTGGGAGATGCATCCCGTTATAAAGCCCTGCGCCATCAGGGGGCGTTCCGGCGCAAGGGAGGGCATTCCTGCGCTGGAACACATCCTAATAGTGGCTGAGGGAAATCTACAAAATATCAATCAGTCACCTTTAGGACAATGATGCGTCACACAAACCCTGCACCTGCTTGAAGCAGACGTACGGCTTGACCCAGCATTGGGGAGATAGGGTACCCCAGAGCATTGATGGAGCTGCGCCATCGTTGCGACGCAACTCCAGCAGTAAAGCTTCGGTGACGTTTTGGGCCCATGGGGAGCCGCATTGCAAATACGGCGCACCATGTTTGGTGGTGGTAGCGGGCCGCACAATTAATGGCGCATCCCTGCTACTTTGCAGGGATGCGACGGTAATTGCAATTCTGCCCCTTAGGGGCATACTTACTTACGCGTTCTGGCGCATCTCCAGAGATGCGCCAGATCAAATGCGTCACGCAAAACTACCCTTGCGACACGGCAGATGTGCCTCATTTACAATGCGGCGCGCCCTGGCGCAAGGGTAGGCACTTGCGTGACGCATCTCGTCACGTAAGAGCGGCGCATCGCTGGAGTCACGTCGCCAACGCAATGCAACTCCAGTAATGCTCAGGGCCACCCAATACTTTACATGCTGTGTCAGTCCTTTCGCCTGCTTCGAGCAGACATAAGGAATTGAATTGACGTAGCAGCGTCGCAGAAGTGCCTGCGTTAAATCTTGTAGATTTCACGCAGGCAATTTTGCGAGGCGCACAGCCGCTGGACCGCCCACCCTGCGTACTAGGAACGCACCCATTGTGGTGCAGGCCCATGGCTTTATAACGTGACGCATCTCCCTAGATGCGTCATGCTGTAAATGACTTGCAGGGATGCGGCACGTTTACGCCGCTGTTGCGTCACGCAAGGCAACGTAAACGTGGCGCAAGGGGCTTGTAAATGTAATCTGCCCCCTAGTGTCTAGCATTACGCAGTTCTGTTAAGTACACTCATACATAATAGTTACTCAGGCCAATGAGACCACGAAATAGAAAACAAATAAGCATAGTAGCAACCCCACTGAGAAGGAGAGCAGTGCACCTGAAATGCACAGAAGATTTTGAAATATAATTTAACTACAATGTAATCGTCATCAGCGGCATTATTGGCTTGCTCCATGTAAAAAACAAATATTTGCAATACAACAACACAGAGCAGGAGAAAACATCATAGTAGTGAGTGATTAAATGCCAATGGCTACTACTACTCACCAAGCCCGGGGATCTCCAAGCCGAGCTGGTCCAGCAGGTCGCGCTCGCGGTCCAGGAGGTCCGTCCAGCGATGGGTGACCTGGCTGTAGGTGCGCTGGACCCCGTAGAGGTGGGATATGGCCCAGCACACCTTCTCCCACCGCTTCCGGCGCTCCCGCATGTTATAGCCGCCGGCCGCGATCCTGCCGCCTCCCGCGATGGTCCTGGGCAGGCGGCGCTGGACGAAGTAGACCAGCGCGCCCACTTCCTCCGGGCTGAATATCTCCCGGCGCGTCACCTGCTCCCCCCTCGATCTCACGCCTGCTGTCCTGCCACTGGGTCCAGCACTACTCCCCGCCGCCGCTGCGGCCCTCAAGTGCCTGGGCAGCTTCACGGCGCCTGGCTTGACCATGGTCTGGGCAGGTAAGGTAGGAAGAAGTAGAAAATTAAGAAAGAATAGGATAGGGAAGAAGAAAAGAAAAGAGTTTACAAAAGTAGTTTAAAAGTAAAGAAAAATAGCAGAAAAGACAAAAATATACAGCTAGGAAAAGAGAGGGATAGATAAGAAGCAAAATCGTAAAAAAAAAACTGAAAACAAGCAAAGGATGGGAAAGATATCAAGAGGATTAAACACCATGCCCAGACACAGGAAATGAATGAAAAACAAGATGGCCGGCGCCCGTTTCCGAGCGCGAAAGTCAGTTCGCGCGAGATTTTCCTCGCGATCTCGTGCGAACCTCTAGATTTCCCGCGCGATCTCGTGCGAACCTCTACTCGCAATGCGCTTACTGCGCGAGATTATACATAGCGGGCGGAAACGGAAATACGTCACGCAAACAAAATGGCCGCGCCCGTACTCGACCTTGGGGTAAATTCGCGTGTTGCGCTGCAAGCGGCTCGCGAATACTGCAAAAAAACTCGCGAAACAACAAGCCGCAAAAAAATAAAATGCTCATTCGCACGAATTGGCGGCTTCCGCGGTCGGTTTCGCACGACGCCGCGCCCCGCGAATAGCGCGAAAAAAACCGCAAAACGATTTCAGCAAAAGCAAAAGCAATGAGCAGGTGCAAAAGGTCAACCTCATGATTTGTAACGATTCTTTGTATTGCTTCCTGAGGGGGCCCTCCAGAATTCGGTTGCCTGCTTGCAACTATTGTGTGACCCTGCTCTGACCTTAACTGTATGCCACAAAGGTCCTGATTTACAGCTAAAGGAGCAGACAAGCAGGTGCCAGGCTGGAACTTTAAATTCTTTCAGTGACACATTAATTAGCCCCTAATTCATTATTGTCAGTTGGGGCAGGGCAGGTGTTGTAACTAATTTTGCAACAATGAAAGCACTTAGCAAGTGCAAAAGATCACTAATCAGGGCGCACTAAGGAAGCAGGTGCCAGCTAAAAAAATATTCTGTGACACATTAATCAGCCCCAAATTAATTCAGGTCACTTGAGGCAGGGAAGGTGTGCTTTGCTTTGCCGAAAATAATGTACACTGGACAACCAGAGGGTGTGGTGATGAAACAGAGGGTGGCATGGGTGGGCCAGAGGGTGGCATGAGTAGTCAGAGAGTGGCAGTGGTGACAGAGAGTGGCAGTGATGAAGAAGAGTGTCCCAAACAGGCTGGACATGTAGAAACAACAAGTTCGCAAAACTTGCGACCCGACAGGTAAGTTCGCAAATTGCGAAATTGTAAAAACCCTCGCGAACTGGCAGAAACACGGGCGAACACAAAAAAAAAAAAAAATCCGCAAATTCGCGGGAATTCGCGGATTTTGCGGATTGCGAATCCGCAAATCCGCAAAATTCGCGAACGCGAGATCCGCAAAATTCGCCCATGCTTACTACTGTTGAAATACCAATATTGTCCCACTGGTCAAATCCTCTACTGTTTCTCAATTGTCCTAGCCTTTTAGTGTCCCATAGAGGTGTCAGTTTTGTAATTATCACTTTCCACCCCATCCGTGTCTGTGCTGTGTGCCAAAGCGTAACTGTGTGTTTCGTGGGCCCTAGTAGGGTTGCGACCTGCCCTTTGTTATATATTATTGCGAGCATATTTCCTGTGCCTAATTAGGCCCTGTCTGCCCTAAAAGCCGCGTCTGCTTGTGATGCATGTATCCATTGATTTATTATTTTGAGGTGCGCCGCCCAGTAGTACAACTGGACGTTAGGGAGCGCTATTTCCCCATCGTACCAGCCCCGGTGCGACTTTGCTTGCGCAATTCGTGCTGGTCTGTTACCCCATAGTAGTGCGGACACCTGTGCTGCTATCTGTTTAAAATATGTTGGTGCTATCGGATATGGTGTGTTTTCAAGGACGTACAAAAATCTAGGCAGCGCCATCATTTTAAACAATGCTGCCTTTCCCAGCAGCGTCAAGAGAAGGGTTTCCCAGTGCCTTACATCTCGTTTCAGACGTTCCAGTGGGGGGGCTAAGTTCTTGGCGAAGAAGTCTACTGTGTCTGTCGTGACATGTATGCCTAAATATTTAAACGAGTCTTGTGCGATCATCAGGGGGCAGTTATCCGGGAGTCGTGGAGCGGGTCCTTTTAGTACGTACAGGACAGACTTCGACCAGTTAATGTTGTATCCAGATATCTTCCCAAACCCATCACATGCCTCCAGCAGCACTGATAGGTAGTTCTCGGTGTCAGTGAGATACACCGGGGCATCATCTGCATATAGAGAGAGGCGGTCTTCCCATCCCTCCACCCATTGTATGCCCTTCAGCAACGGTGTACCTCTGATCCATATCGCTTGGGGCTCTAGTACCAATGCAAAGAGGAGCGGCGACAAGGGGCAACCCTGACGCGTTCCCCTCGACAGCGGCATGGCCTCAAATATGTGCCCGTTAGCCGTTACGCATGCCATTGGTTTTGTGTATAGAAGCCGGATCCATGCGCAGAACCTAGGGCCAAGTCCCAGGTGTGCGAGGACCGTGAAGAGGTAGTTCCACTCCACCATATCAAATGCCATCCTCGCGTCCAGCGACACGAGAGTCGCTGGGTTTGACAGTGACGGTGCTTTAGCCAGCACCCCAAGAAGGCACCTAAGGTTAAGCGCGGTGTTTCTATTGGGCATGAAGCCGGACTGGTCTGGGTGGATTAGTTGTGGGAGATGAGTCATGAGTCTATTTGCAAACAGTTTAGCCAGGATTTTAGCCTCTGGATTTAGTAGTGAAATTGGGCGATAGGAGGTATGGTCGGACGGAGGTTTTCCCGGTTTTGGGATAGCCACTATCGTGGCAGTGCGTTGGTCGAGTGGGAGTTCGCCCTTTTCCAGACTTTCGGTATACATTTTAAGCAGATGTGGGCTGATAGTTTGCGCTAGCTGTTTGTATAATTCTATCGGGATCCCATTAGGACCCAGCGTCTTGCCTGATTGCAATGATCCTATTGCCACCTGTATCTCATCTTCTGTGGGAACAGCCTCTAGTTCCAGCGCAGCCTCCTGGGAGAGCTTGGGCATCTCTATACTGGTTAGGAATGCCGCCACTTCTGCCTCTGATGCCCCTGATGCGGACGTGTATACTCCCCGGAAGTATCTGGCTAACTCTTTTACTATATCTCGGGGGTCCATCGTTAATCGGCCCTCCTCCGTCTGTATTTGCAGTATGCCTCTACTGCCTCTCTCTCGCCTATCTAGCCATGCCAGGAGTTTCCCGGCTTTGTCCCCTACATCATATATGTGGTGCTTGGTCGCCGTGTGGGCAGACACTGTTGCATTTCTCCAGTGTTCCCTATAGTGCTGTTGCTTAAGTTGTAGAATGTGTGTATTCTCAGGTGTGGGGTCCTTCGCGTGGTCTGCCTCAACTCTGTTGTGTAATTCCAGTTCCAGTTCTCTTAACTCTTTTTGTTTGTCTCGCCTATATCCCGTAATGACTGCTATTGCTTGCCCCCTAAGGACAGTCTTGTATGCTTCCCATACCACCGAAGGGGAATTGACCGACCTCGCATTTTCGGCAAAGTAATGTTTGGTGTCCGTCTGGAGCTGCCTCCGAATTTTGGGGATTTGTGTGTATCCAGGGTAGATGGGGTAGAGACTGCGCTGTGTTTTATGGTTATACGAAATAGTCAACACCACCGGTGAGTGGTCTGATATGCCTCTGTGCTTAATCGTAATATCTTTAACATTGTGTAGGTTGGATTCCACTGTCAAAAAGTGGTCTATCCGAGACAAACTGTTGTGTGGGTTTGAGTGGAATGTGTATTGACGTGTTGTGGGATGGGTGTGCCTCCAAATATCGACCAGTCCCAACGCTCCCGCATAGCTCTTGAGGCGCGAGACCCCAGTCGCCGGTATCTATCTAAGTTAGCGTCCATTGTGGCGTTAAAGTCTCCACCAATAACGAGCACCTCCTCTAGTAGAGCGAGAAAGAATTCACTAAGTGCCGGGAGAGCCACCGCATAGATCGCCAGGGGGATATAAACTGAAACTACATTGATCAGCTTGCCCTCCCATTGTCCCTGTAGTGCGGCAAATCTACCTTGGTCATCTATCCTGGTCTGAAGCACTATAAAGGAGGAGTTTTTCCGTACCAAAATGCCCGTACCCCTGGAGCCTGAGGAGAATTCTGAGTGTATCGCCATCTTGTAACCCCACCTATCCAGAGCATTACATGCCGTGCCCGTGAGGTGAGTTTCTTGCAGTAGAGCCAGTGTCGGGGCCTGGCGCTTCAGAGCTCGTAACACTAACCCCCTCTTAATTTTGTCCCCTAGCCCGTGGACATTCCAGGTTAACAATGTGAGGGGGGCCCCTTGTGTTTCGGGGATCGTGCCCTGCGTTAGGTCAGCTTGGGAGGGCGTCGCCATAAAGGTAGTGATTGGTGAGTGTGTTCCATTTCCTAATGGTGACCCTTGGGGATTCCTAATCAGCGGATGGTGTGCCCTGTCATGTGTGCCGTATCAAACTAGAACAATAAAAAACTGAATCTGAATTTCCCTTCCCCGTAAACCACCAACCCACCCTGCCTCCATGCCTGACTAACTTAGAACTGCCCGCCACCCCAACTCAGCAGAGTGCTTTGTCCCCCCAAAGTCATTGTACTTGCGTGCGGGGGGTGAGAAGTCCAAGGGGGGGTAGTAGACCCTCCCATTCATCCAAGTCCTGCTGCCGACCAGTGTCCTAGGCCGACATGACCACCGCTATCTTTATTCGCGGGTAGACCTCCTGTGGCTGCCTGTTTCGGTTCAAGTGTCAACTGTGGTCGGGTTCGTTCACCTCTGCTCGCTGAGTCGTCCAGATCCAGTTGTAGTGCATCCTGGCTGCTAGAGGTTTCTTCCATATTTCTGTGGCGATGTGTTCTGTTACCTCGGCGTGGTCCGTCCACTTGGCGCCACCCTTCTAGCCAGTCATGGGCTTCCTCCGGCTTTTGAAAAACAACGTCTTGCCCTCTGCCACCACTCTGAGCTTTGCGGGGAATAACATGGAGTAGGGTATTTCTTGAGCCCTCAACTCTTTTTTGACTTCCAGGAAACTTCTCCGTCTTCGTGATACCGCCACCGTGTAGTCCGAGAAGAATGAGATTATTGAGTTCTGGATCCGAACCGGCGGTGATATTCTCGCTGTTTGCAAGATGGCGTCTCTGTCGCGAAAGTTGAATAGACGCGCGAGCACCGGTCTGGGGGGCGCTCCTATCTTTGGCTTGCCTCCTGGGACTCTGTGTGCCCTTTCCACAGAGAAGAAAGTGGATAGTCCTTTTGGCTGTAGTCGGGTTTTTATTAGCTCCTTTACATAGAGGTCCATAGCCTGCTTGCCTTCGCTTTCCGGAATACCAAGGATGCGGACGTTGTTTCTTCGAGCGCGTCCTTCCTGGTCATCCAGTTTCTCAGCCATTAATTTATTTTCCAGCTCGAGTCGTGACAACGTTCGTTGCATTGTGTTAGTGTCCGCCACCAGGGTTTTAGTGGTTTGCTCGACTTCCGTCACTCTAGTTGCCATTTTTTGTAAGTCCACCCGCAGCAGCTGTGGATATAGATCCTACTGTTGTCTGGACGTTTGTGAGGGCTGCCATTATGTCATCTAAAGTTACTTTGCGGGAGCCCTCTCCCTCTTTGGTCTTTCCTGAGGTGCTGTGTCCCTCCGGGAGCGGTGGAAAGTCTTTTCCGTAAGCTTATTTTTCCAGCGTGGGCTGCGTGGATTGATTGCGCGGGCCGTGCCCCCCACATGGCGCCCCTGCAGTAGTCCTCAGTGTTTTTCCCCCCCGGACCCAACAGGGTCCTGAAAGGCCCCCTCGATAAGGTGATTTCAGGAGGGGTGGGTCGGTGATAGGTCCCCTTGATGATCTGGTCTGTGCCTGCTCCGTAGAATTACTGCGCTGATTTTTTGTTGTAGCGTCACAGGGCCTCGTTTGGCTGTATCTGGTGCTGGGGGGAGACGGGGGGGGGTTCAACTACTTTGTGGCGTCTCTGGATGGTTCGGGGTGTGCGGTGATATGCCGGTCCACACCCAGGCTGTTCGGGTGGCTGGGCCCTCTTTCCACTTTAGCCCCTGGCTGTGCTCTTGGTTTCAGGCCTCACCTCGTTTCCAGCTTGTCCTCTGGTCAGGACTCGGGATTAAAGCTATGTCCCATATAAAGATGTGCTCCCGGAGGTCCTCGCTGCGTCTCTGTTCCCGCCACCGGTTGGATGCCACTCGTTCCTATTTTCGCCGCAGGAGTCAGGCGGCCGCCGTCGCTTCCCGCACTGGGACTCCCTTCTAATTGAGGCCCCGGTCTCGGCTCGGTGTTAGGCCGCAGCAGGACGCCCTCGGGTATCGCACCCACCCGGCGTCGGATTTGCACCGGAGTGGTGCCGGTGGCTGCCGCTTGGTCCTGGCCGTCGGTGCAGGTCCTCGGGGGTCAGAGATGTGACGGATTAGTGTCCGGATTTATTTGGAGGGCTACACTACCCTCGGAGCTTCTCTAGTGAGCAGCCATCTTGTCGGCTGCTAGCCACGCCCCCCCCATATTTATTTTTTGTCAACTTTATTTGTATTTATCCATATTTATTATGGGTTTTGTGGAACAATATAGCTGAAACTGGTATATAACCACATTTATTCAACCAATAAATATGCATTCATGCTTGAATGCCTGCCAGGTTTCAATGCTGTGAACACCCACAGAAGATAAATCAATGCACTTATATGAAAATATGCACATTTCAGTATCAGCCTTGTGCATAGCTACTGGAGTTTAAGCCTCTTTACTAAAATCTCTTTCTTTTTTAACCCCCTTTCCCAGCAATCCACACAGTTATTAGGCTGGCATCATGGAAAGTGTATTTAGAATCACTCAAAAAGCACCCAATTTCCGTTTTTATCCACATTTAAAAATAAATACAGAAAATGAATGGTTTTCTGTCTGTATTTATCTGTACAAATCAGTAAAAACAGAAAACAGGGAACCTTAACTATAATATGCATTGAATATTGCCCACCAAGGACCCTCTTCAGCATATCAAAGCCTACTTCTTCATATTAGTTCTTATCTAAAATATATTAAAATTTCTTTTTAAAAAGATATCAAATCTAAAACGTACTTGTTCGGGGGGGAGAAATTTTGGGCCTCCTTGGCTGTGGAGATGTTATATTTTAAAAACAATGGCCTCAGCAAATAAGGTCATAATGGTTGTAATAGGGGACAGACAAATAAGACATGATTTAAATCCTGTACCCAGCTTCCACATAGATGACAAAGTCTGTCCTGCCTGGCTAATCCCTCCCATGCTCCTGTTATAATTTGTAGGGGCAGCAGATTAATCCTTATCAACAGGATAGCTCTGCACACTCTGTGAGGGAGATTCCATACAACATACCATTGAGGTTGTTTATAAACACTACTCCAATATATTGCATCATTGCCGGAATGACCCAAGTACAAGGCCCTATCTCTTTTATGACTGACTTCATAGATAGTCTTTTTAATTAACATTTCAAAGCTTGTTTTGGTAAAGAGCCCATGCTACCATACCCAATGTCAAATAAAAGTGCAGCTTTCACATGATTCCTAAAAATCACGCTTTTTGCCTTCTGGCTTGCAAATATTGCCTGTAAGGGGTTTTCAGCGCTGTTCAGTGAGGCATTACTCCAACTCAAACATGCAGCCATTGCAAACACATAGATTGAGAGGAGCCCAAATTCAAGCCTGATTGCCTCCATGGGGGCTGCTCTATTCCGATTACAGATCTGGCACCCAATATGCCCCTAGACCTTCACAAAATAAACCCACTGCTGTTCGTCTACTTGTTCACAAGCATAACTTAATACTGGAGGGATTTTAGCTTTGTATACTGATAAAACGTGGGCAAACTGTCTTTGTCCGCAACATATTTAGTCCGCATCATTTTTAGAATCTACCAATTGCGCATGCCTGAGATATTACCTTACTTCGGCATTGGTCATTATGATCCCTGCTCGAACATCTGCTTTTAAAGATTCTTCCCAGGTGCGGGTACAATTTCACAACATCAATTTTGCCTTTCCCCAGGAGCCAGTGCATATTTTTTCTGACTCTAAACCCCAGATATTTAAAAATAATAATTTACCGTTTTGCTATATTTATTTAAAAAAAATTATCATCAGCATAGCATGCCAACTCATTAAGGCGCCTTTGAAGTCCTATCAGGGTTAGATCAATCAGGATAGCATCATCCGCATAAAGCAGACAACTCAGTTTTATTATTCCTAATTTTAGGGGTCCCCTTTACACAGCCCCACCCTACTGGGCAAGTCATTGATATAAAGAGAGAAGAGGAGAGGGGCTAGCAGGCACCCTTGCTCCAACCCATTTTGAGTTTCTACTTTATTGGACAGGCCCTGATTACCCCCCCCCATCAAAACCTGAGTCCAAGTTGAGGAGTGCAATGCAATAATCAGTCTCAGCAAATGCATAGGGATCCCCATTGCATCCAATATACTCCACAGCATCCCCAGGTCTACCCGGTCAAAAGCCTTGGAGAAATCGATAAAGGCAGTATACAGGGCCAATAATTTTTCAGTCGCATCTTACAGTATGATTTGCCCAAAGCTGGCAGGGGACGTTCTGGGACCATTTTTATATAATGGAACCACAATACTCCCTGTCCAAGAAGCTGTAATAACCCCAAATGTATAGCAATAAGAGAATACCGGACACAGGAATTGAGCCCATGTGGAGCTATCTTGTTTGATTACAGCTATTGAAAAATCATCAGGGCCCATCGCACCTGAATACCTTGCCCCTGTAATGAAGCTATCTATTTCTTTACAACAAGAAGAAATGTAGTCACTCCCCACGTAAATCTCCTTAAAAACCTCTAACTTGGACCTGGCCTTTATATTTGGGCATATAACTGTGAGATGTATTGGGTCCATTCTGCATCAGGTATTAAAATGGCTTTTGCCTTAACTCTACTGTCACAATATTTGGCTATTTGGGACCAGTATTTGCGCAAGTCACCAGATCGAGCAACTTCTTTTAGTTTAATCCAGTTTGAGTCCTCCACCTTTCTATGTTCGGACGCCTGCATTCTCTTTCTTATCTGATTTAATCTACTAATTTCCCTTTGCCTAATCAAAGAATATTGCTTAAATTGTCCCCTTACTAGGGCATTTATCTCCTGATTTAACTTTTTTACCGCTTCCGAACCAACCGCAGGTTGCTTAGTTCCTCTGGCCCATTTATTCCTTCCGCAGGATCTAAATAAGAGAGGGTTTTTTTTCAAACCGGGAAATGGGATTTTCCTCTATAGGACCATAGTTCACATTTTCAACCAGCCTCCCTAGGCATAAAATGCTTTTTTGGACCACAATGTGCGCCCATGTGTTTCATTATACGTAATTCTATTGTCTCTAGAATTCCAGGGTTCCAAAGACTTGAGCTCCAAGCTGACTTCCACTGATAAAATACTGTGGTCACTAAAGCTTGTCCCCTATACCTTAAATTGGGAGCAGGCACCAAAAAACGGGTAAGAGAATACCATATAATCAATAAGTAATTGCCCCAGAGAGGCATGGAAAGTAAGGGAGGCTGGGGAATCCTCTGGGAATCTCCCATTTAAAATAACAAGATCATTCATTCTCAAACAGTGAAAAAAATTCAATCCTCACTTATCTGACCTAATATTGTCAGGTCCATACATCCTCCAGTTCCTGGTTACGGTAAACCAGGGAGGAACAGTTAGAGATTTTTTAATTAAAATCTCCCACCACCAATATCATTGTGTTTTCTTCTGAGATACTAATTTTATGGATAAAAGAGAAATGGATTCAACCAGAATAATCAGACACCTCCCCGGGTAATATATACTTTTACCAGTAACAGGGACGGGTGTTGACCAAGCCTCCCACTACCCAGCTTAAGTTTAATGGCCATGCAAAGATTAGATGGATGGTAGAAAAACAGGGATTCCAATTTATCCTACAACTAAGTAAAATAGCTAAACCACCACTTGCATGACCCTTTACTGAGTGTTTTGCGGCACAGTCGAATACAAATAAATTCTCAAAATTCAAATCTGTGCAGCACCATGTTTCCTGTAGATAGATTATAATTGGATCATGTTGCATCAGGGCGTCTAGCTTAAAGCTAGGGTTTCCTAACCCAGCCATGTTCCAGGACAAAACTTTTTTCAGAGGGCTACCTCGCAGCATATGGATTTTTCCCCTTCTTTAGAAGAGTTCAACAAGCCAGCTACCCAACTCCACTAGTCCGTCTCCTCCCCTCCTCTATGGTCCGTGGTACTTAAAACCACGGGTCCCACCATGTTAATCACTCTTTTCCCTTAAGTACTACCAACTGAGATTTTAATATCTTTCAGATTTACAGCCCCCTTCGTGTTTGAAAACGCTGCACCAATATCCTGGAAATCCTTCCAATAGGACTCACATGGTACAAAATCTAGCTCCTTAAATAGAAAAACATCAATCCCATTTTTTCTAAAAAAATATCTACATTAGCGAATACTAACATGATTATTCTGAAGCTGATAGTTACTCTGGCAAGTGGGAGTTCACTTCTTGGTTCTAACAATACCCGCTCAATATCTTTACTTAGTACCAATCTCAAATCTTCAATTTCACATAATAGCTGCAAAAGGAAACTTCTATTAAGGGGGCCCAATTCTGTGTCAAATAGTGATGCAAAGACCAAGGTGTCCACTACTTGTCCTGGCCCTTGTACAACACGTACCCTATCACTCAGTTTTGATTCAGACACTGGCTCTGGCATTTGTCCAATAGGAGAAGAAAAGGTAGATCCTCCCACATAAAACCTCCCATGTTTGGGGTCTAACGGTACAGGGAGAGTATCCCTACCAGTGGGGTTTGAGTGGAAGCTATCCTCTACATGCCCTACCTCTGACAGAACATTGTTTGTTTTTACTACTTTATTCTGTGAGTCTGGGTTTATCCTTATTTTATGAAGCTCAGAATCCTGATTTGTCAATATTTTATCATGTTCCCACTTAGAGCACTATCCTCCCCATTATGTCCCATTATCCCCAACACCGCATGCCCTTCTTCTGGTCCTAAACCCCTCCCTACAAGTTCATCTTTCATAATAATATCTAAAAGGAGAGGATTTACCTCTGTGTACCCAGGATTCTGACCAACCGGGGACCCGATGGCCTTGGACTCACTGAGTAGGCAACAGTAGTTTTTTTGGCTTATGTTTTATTATACGCCGGGTCCTTTTCTTCTTCTTCTTCTCCCTCCGTGTTTTTGGGCCATTAGCTTCTGCCTGAGGGACACCCTCCCTGGAGGGAACAACCTCTAACTCAACCATGGGTTGCTTAACGACTGAAACATCAGTTGTTAAAACTGTATCACACGACATTCTGGTATTCAACTTTTTAAAAATCGAGTACACCGGCGGGCTATTCTTAGGTACTAATGCATTGATATTTTCCTCTATGATGACGTGCAGATGATCCCCGATTCATGATCTTCTGGGTTGCTACAAGACAAATTAACAAGCATAGGGCTGTCTTTGGGCTGTACTGAAGAAATAGCCCCCAGATCTTCCCAATTCCCCACCTGGGTACCCATGTCAATCCACTTTGTACTGGTCTGACTCGCCTGAGATTTCACATCATTACATTTTCCTGCTTTTCCTAGACAAGAACTAGCAGAATTAAGCTGCTGCATCCCCTTTAAAATCGGAGGTAGAACACCCAGCACATGATTAGAATGGGCAGTGGATTTCTCAAGCAAGGTTACAATTGACGAGAGAATCCTCTCTAATGCATAAAATACATACAAATGTGCCCCTTCCCTATTTTCATTAAAACCCTCATTCAGTGTGTGCCAGACATCCTGTGCCCTTTCATTTAAGGTCGCTTCCAAATTCAATAATCCCACAGATCGTACCAGTGAAGCTCTTGAAGGAATGCTACAATACACGGCTGGCATGCAAGGACAGCTCACAAGATAGTCCGGTGACAGTTTTAGAGCTAATCCTGGAGCACATGGCATGCATTGCATTTTTAGTTTAGCCTCTGTTTCTTGATTTTTTCCATATGTATAGCAATGTCTGGGAGTGTATAGTCCTCCAGATCCTCATCATCTAAATTGGAATTATCAATCTGGGTCACTCATCGTCTGACTTTAACTGATAAGGGACTTGATGGTGGCTCTACGACTTTCAAGGGGCTTGTAGCAGCCAAGATCGTATGCTCCTTTGTAACCACAGTAGCCTCATGCTCAACCTTGTCATTGTCCAAGTCCATATCCATTTTAATTTTGGGCTTTCGAACTTCTGTAAATAAAACACATTCATTCATTTTGCATTTCAGTTCCGGTTGTTCCAGCTTCTGATGTTAAAATACGATCATCAGTGGCCTGACTTAGCGGGATTGGTACAGGAGAGTTCAATTTGGAGAACTGAGGTGATGCGAGACTGTCGACTCAGGACGAGCAGTACATATGCTTACTATATTCGCATCAACAACACCTGGAGCCATTCCTGATTCCTTATTCATTAGTGCTGAATTCCTCAAACCCTTCATGAACATGGACAACACGGACGCATGAGATTTCAGGTGGGACAGGCAAGCTCTGGGCTTCTTCCGCCTGATAGTCTTTATCAGTGTTGGAGAACTGGAGTGGTTAGAGATAACTCCTGATGAGCCAGGAAGAGATCCTTGCGATTATGTGATGGGCCCTGAGGATGTGATTAAGCGACCAGAGCGTAAGCACCTGGAGGACATCTTATTGTTCCAGAAAAGATGATGCATCTCTTACTGGGAGTATCTCTTTCGCTTTCCTTATTGATTCAGGGCTTTCTGGGGTCACCTGTGTAGTGGTTAGTTATCAAATTCTTTTTGCCAATGGACTGCATCAACACACCTCTTCAGACTGCAGCTAAAGAAGAGGGACACAAGCATGCAGTTCTAACTGATGTTTGCTTCCCTGCTGGGCCTTAAAACACCTGCCCCCCACCTCCATAACAACAGCAGCAGGAACCTTATTCCTTGCTTACTTCTTATGCACCACTGAGGATAGGTTAACTGTGGCTTAAAAGTATGTCACTTACTACTGGACTGCAGGGCTGTGTAGGAAGGGTTGATGGCCAAGGCTGGGGGGCTCTCCTGACTCCACAAGCCGCACCCAGACCTGGCAGAGCTCTATCCATGCTGCAAAAACGAACTGGCAGCTGCCTCGCCTGCTAAACAACCCCTATTTCCAATCCCTATTTCCACTCTCTCCTGAAGCCTCAATAGTTGCGGTGGTAGCAGAAACAATGTGCAGCTATTCAGTGGGAAAGAGCTCTGAGTCACTTATCTGGGCTGGAAACGGGCAGGCAGGAAGGAAGATTAAGACATCACTTGATACATGATCACACAGACCGCATTACCCCAAGCTGGGTATTGCCTAGCGTTGAATCTTTAATGGTGTTTTTTCTACTTTTGCATTACAGGAAATCCAAATATGCAGGACCGAGAGCAGCCATGAAATGAATCTGACATAGTGGATGAGAGGATTTACAGCACAAGGGAGACCTGCAGAGAAGCAGCCGAGGACGCCGAAACAATGTGAGGGAGCCCGGAAGCAAGGTAAGTGGAATGGCCTGCAGGAAGCTGCAGGTGGGAAATAACTAGAACGCCAAGCAGCTTTCTGTTTGCCTGTGCCCTTATTTATTAAGTGTGCTCTGCCCCTGCTGATCGTGGTAGGCATGACACAAGATGGAGTTTGTGATACATCCTCCCCAGACAGTAAAAGTGTATTATCTCCATTAGTGAGCTGGATGTCACAGTTCTTCACACTGCAGTGAGACGGGAAGGGGGCAGGGCTGACCTTAGACATTCTATGTGACATGTGTGCAGCAAATTGCTTATTACTTCTTTCTGAGCACTACCATTTGGTTTATGGTCAAGAAACTCCTTCCGGCATGTTGATATACAGGCCCCCTGGTAATGCTACCACATGGGCTCGAAATTTAGCGAATCACATCTCGCTTTTCCTTCTTGCCTCAAAAAACTTTTCCTTGATAGGAGATTTAAATCTACATCTTGAAGATCCTTTGAATACCACATGTACCAACCTGCTTGATGACTTTACAGCATTTAACGTGAGGTTACTTAACTCTGGAGCCACGCACAAAGCAGGCCATTTGCTTGATCCAATTTTTACTAATACTACTGATCTGAAATGGCTCAAAACTACCCCTGTCGGCTGGTCAGATCATCACTTAATTAAATTCAGTATAAAATTACCAATTTTCCCCCGGCTGCAGCCCGCTCAGCCGGCCACCACCATGAAAAATTGGAAATCACTTGACATCGACCGTTTAAATCACATACTAGCCATTAACCCTCCAAACTTAGGACAGGATATGGAAAGCATTGCCAATGCGACTCATAAATGGCTTAGTGACGCCGCCGATGCCTGTCTTCCTCCTTGTCATATCAAGGGCACTTACCACCATCCCCCAGCCCCTTGGTTTAATGACCACTTAAAGCTAATGAAATCGAATTGTAAAGCACTTGAGAGACAGTGGCGGAAAGACTACGCACCTGATAAAAAAGAGATATACCAAAAAGCACGAAATAAATATCATACGTCCTGTACAAAGGCCCGAGCCCGTCATGTTGCTGAAGTCATAAATACTGCCACAAACAAAGCAAAAATGCTTTTCAATAAGGTGAAGGAATTAGCCGGTGTACATACTACTGCTACTGTTCACCCGCTAAACAAAGCACAATGCCAAGATCTGGCCATCTTCTTTACCGGAAAAATTGATAAAATAGTCAGCGACAATAACACATATACAACTGCCTCGTATATCGACACTGAGCCCACATCCTGTGCAACTAACCTCCTTGACCACTGGCCCTTGTTTACTATTGAATCTCTGATGTCCACACTCAAAACCTTAAAATCTGTCTCCCCCGCGACCCGATCCCCGTCAGTATTTTGAAACAACTAGATACTCCCTCCTTGAATATTATCATGGACACTTTAAATTCTTCCCTTAACCTCTCTACAGTTCCCTCAATCTGGAAGCACGCTATGGTCAGTCCACTTTTGAAGAAACCTACAGCCGACCCCGAGATACTGGCCAACTACCGACCCATTTCACTTTTACCAGTCTTTTCGAAACTTCTGGAAAGACATATTCATTCTGTTCTAACTCATTTTACTGAAGACAATTTTCTTCTTCACCCATCACAGTCTGGCTTCAGGGCAGGCTTCTCCACAGAGACTGCTCTGCTTGGGGTAACTGAAAATATCCGTAAACTCCTGGGTGAGGGTCAAACGGTCGCACTCATTCTTCTTGATTTGAGTGCGGCCTTTGACACCATCTCACATGGAAAGTTACTCACAACGTTAAAACGAAATGGCATCTATGGGGCTGCACTTGACTGGATCAGGTCTTTTTTGACAGATCGGACATTTCAAATAACTTCCTCCCTGGCCTGCTCTGATACGTTCAGCGCCCCCTATGGAGTACCCCAAGGCTCAATTTTGAGCCCTTTACTTTTTAACTTATACCTCTGTCCGCTGGCAGATGTGGCGGAAAAATCAGGACTCACCCTTATGACCTATGCAGATGATTCGCAGATTATTTTTTCATTATCCGAATCCAGCCCCTCTGCTTTTTCCTCCCTTAGACAAGGTCTCCACGATATCTTCAGCTGGATGTCTAACAACCAGCTGAAGTTGAATGGAGAAAAAACTGAGGTCCTCCTCCTGGGAAAGAACCAACACCTATGGAACTCCACACATTGGCCTACAAGCTTAGGACCACTTCCCCAACCTACCACTCATGTACGTAACTTGGGGGTAGTTGTCGACAATACCCTCTCCATGAGACAACGGGCCAACAAGGTTGCTGGCCTTTGTTTCACCATCATAAAGTGGCTAAAAAAAATCCTGTGGATGTTGCCTTCCGCCACCCAAAAGACCGTAGTCAACGCCCTTATAACTTCTCGGCTTGACTACGGCAACATCCTGTACCTAGGTTCAAATCAGGCAGTGATCAGGCGACTGCAATTGGTTCAAAATTCAGCCGCCAGACTACTATGCAATATCCCTAAATACTCCAGCGTATCCAAACATCTGAGGGACCTGCATTGGCTCAGGGTTGAGAACCGGATTAGGTTCAAGGCTCTAAGCTATATGTTCAGGATTAAAGCTGGTACGGCGCCAGAATATCTTCAAGCATTAGCCTGCCATTACTTTCCTAACCGAAATTTACGCTCACAATCTACAGCTACTTTTTGTGTGCCCAGGTTTAAATTAGCTAGAATGGGTGGGAGGTCCTTCTCACACCTGGGACCCACCCTCTGGAATTCACTCCCTCTCCACATCCGCAAGGAGGAAAACTATGTCATTTTCAGGAGAAGCATAAAGACCTGGTTGTTTGAGAAATAAATCCTGCTTGCTTCATTTGTCTGCACCTATCCTGTC
This sequence comes from Lissotriton vulgaris, assembly GCF_964263255.1. Classification (NCBI taxonomy): domain Eukaryota; kingdom Metazoa; phylum Chordata; class Amphibia; order Caudata; family Salamandridae; genus Lissotriton; species Lissotriton vulgaris. The sequence continues at coordinate 1,095,311,015 of NC_141695.1, forward strand.
TTATGTCTCGGCGCCGGGAAACCCTTTTTGGGTAGCTGTGCGCCTTATAAATGTATAAAATAAATAAATAAATAAATAAAAACTGGGTTGAGCCAGCATATTAAGTTGCTAGAGGAAGGGAAGTTTCTAGGCAGAGCCTGGGCCCTTTGACGTTCATTGAATGGCTCACCCAGTAAGGCTGATGACAGCAAGGTGGAAATCTCCACATTTATTGTGTTTGTGTTATGGGCAATCCTGCTTGGAGCCAGCATCATCGCTACCTGCTGTGACAGCCATCACCTTACACAAAAAAATTGTTATGAAAACAAGCACCGCAAACCAGTTCCTGAACTGTAGACAGTGGATCCACATACCCTGTCAGGAAATTGTGCATAAAAGTGTTGTCAGCGTAAGCTATGGTGGAAAAACCACAAGATTTGCTAAGCGTAGCCAGTGGGGTTACATATAAGTTGAAGAGGGTGGGGCTGAACGATGAGTCCTGTGGTACCCCACATGGCTGTCTAAATTGGGTAGAAGAAAAGTGTCCCAGTGCCACATGTACCCATGTTGTACTCTATTTGACAAGAAAGACCCAAACCCAAACTTTCTGATATTGTTTCAGTTCCAAGCTGCTTTATTGACCAAGGATGGAGGTACTCCGCAGAGTATTAAAAAAGCTGATATGATCCAGGGCCAGTATTGCCCTTTGTTAGTTTGCCAGAGGTGAGAGGACAGGACCTGAAGTCAATGCTTCTTACTAGAGAAGCCATGGATGTGACAGAGACCAGTGAGCCTCCCTGCTGATAGGTGAGATGGGAGAATAGATCAATTGTTAAATATTGGTGGGCTAATTCCAGCAACAAGCAATTTATGATTATTTACTAGTGTTCTATTAAAAATGCTGGCCTTTACTGTTAAATGGTGTCCAGGTACACGCCAACCCGCAAGCTATGCTCCGCTAGCCTCGCCCTCGCCCTCGCCACCATTCCTCGGATTTCGCAAAGCCACCACCGGAGGATGATCATTCTCCAAACCTGGCTGCCAAGACGTGGAACTCCCTCCCCGCCCACCTACGACTGACCCAGGACCGCCTCACCTTCAGGAGACACCGCAAGACCTAGCTATTGGAGCAGTAGCAGCACCCCCCCTCCCTTCGGCGCCTTGAGACCTGCACGATGAGTAGCGCGCTCTATAAATGTACTGATTGATTGATTGATTGATTGATTGAGAACGCCTATTTTGATATGATTCGTTAGTGTGGCCTGGTCAGTAGGTGAGGGAGGTGTTGGAACCCTGCTATGCTCAATAGCGCTTATTTATGGTGCGATGAATGTCAGCAGTGAGGCTAATTGAGCATTAGAGCAATATATGAGCTACTGGGTATGGAAAATAGATCTAGTTGTGTTATCAACTGGCTGCCTTCTATAATTGCTGGTAGTGTGCAAGGGCTGTGTTTGCTAACTGGCTGATAGAGCTGGAGCCTGGCACTGGTGAGGCATTGGCATGCAACTGGTGATGCCCGACTAGTTTAATACTCACAAAGATAGATGCTGGAGCTGTGGGTGATTCTATCATCCAAGGGCTTACTGCATGACACAAAATAAACCATGAACAAAAGGCTACAGGATGAACCTGAAATTCTTCATATTCCATGCAATTCCCCTGATGATACTCTTATCATGCAGCTGGTTACAAAGTGTTTCTGAATCATTCTATATAACCCCTTGGTTGCAGTGACATCACCTTTTATTAGACCTGACCTTGAGAAAAACGAGTGTACTACAGACTGTCAGCCAAACCGAGAAACCACTTTTCGATATGTGCCCCTTTAATTTTTAAGCCTGGCTTCGGAGATAGATGTCATTGCTTCTTCAAACAATCTTATTTTCAAACATATTGAATGTTTATACATAGAGGGGCTTTTGGTAAGCGGGCTTCAATGATTGAGCTTTAAAATTGCCATTCACATTTTGCACCATGTTTTACTCTTTTCATTTGTTGGTATATGTTTGCAATAAACATCGGAAGCAAATAGAACATTAATTCTTAAACCAGCTTGCCAAGGCCAGACATTTTGGCTTTGCCAATACCTGTTCTTTTATACTTTGATCACACACTAAATAGTACAATGACCAAGATTTGCTTGGTGTTCAGCAACATATGGGCCACTGTGAGAAAGTGTGCCTGTTTGGGTGGTCACTTGCATTTTTTGCTGAATTATATTGCTGATTTTTAGTGTCTGCACATTAGGGCACTGCTGTCCAATGCCCAGTGAATGTGCTCTGACATCTAAAATATGACCAAACTGTCTAACTCCTAATTGGAAACTGTAACTTTTATATCAGGCTATAGTATATGGTGAGGAATGTACCAATAAATGGCATGAAAAGTTAAATGTCATATCTGGACTGCAGCACACATTGTACCGCCCGCTACTGTGACAAAGGAAACATGGATTCAGGCCTGCCATTGTAGGATGACTGCTGCAGTGTAAAATCTGCAGTGCAACCTATTAAAATAACCCTTTTTAGCAAGTAAAAATCTCCCATTTAAATGTTAGTAAGTCACCTCATGTAGGCATTGTAGTGCACAAGGTAGGCTGCATGGTATTTAAAAGTGGGGCATGTAGAAAATTATTGTTATCATGTCCCTAGAGCGACAGGGCCCTAAAAGCTACTTTCACTGTGACAGAGCTATCTGCCCCTTGTAGAAAACCAGAGTACAGATTACATTACTGATACTGCAAACTTGGGAATGGGACAAGCTGGAAAACGAATTCATCCACTACTTAATAGTTATAAAAAATCCAATTCAACAGTGAAATCAGATTTGTAATAATTATTAAGGAACTGTAGCTGTTAGAAGGTTATCCTTCACCTTCCTGAACTGCCAGAAAATTAATTAGCATAAGCATCTTCCAGTTGCAAGACTCTTGCTCAGGCCCAAAAGTAGGTGTCATAAAAAGTTGTGAAATGTCTCCCAGGAGCAAACAATAGGCTCACCTGAATGGGCAGGTTGACTCTTTTAAACTCCACAAAAGATTTAGAGTGGAGGCCGGGAGCATCATGTTGACACCACACTATAAAATCCTGCTTGACAGGTCTGTTGAGCCACATGTAATATTTGGGTTGCACCTGAAAGGGGGAGAACAGGATGCCAAGACAATTCTTGTATATCCCATGTCAGGTTGCTGGAGGATCCTGCATTTATCTTACCAGTCTTTCTCAGGGTTTGTTCTGGATACAGGGCCTGCTTCAAAATGGTGCTTATTGTTAGATGTGTGATGAAACTGGTAATTTCCCTACCACACTTCCACACACACTCCAAGCCGTCAGAGCCCACGTATAATGTGGCTGAAAATATTCACGATCTTCAAAATGCCCTGACACATGCCATTTTTGACCTGCTTGCAGTAAGGCAAACCATAACTATGGAAAATGTGAGGTAGATTGTCCGGGAACATTTACTCCATTGATTAGGGAGTGCTCAGGAGTCATGCACACCCACTAGCTACAGCCAGACATAAATGTGGCACCCTAAGGCAGTATTTCAGAACACTGTTGTGCCTGCAAAAGGATACCAGGAGAACTGAGCCTACTGCACTTGGCATCTGTGACCTCTGAAAAAGACCTTATATGGTAGGACACCCCTTCATTTGAAATCCAAGGGCAGAAATATCATATGGCTAATCCCTAGTTGGCTCCAGGAACATGAACAAGTTGAAGAGGACAAAGAATCCCAGCTGAATAGTGAAAACTGGACCTGAAATAAACTTTGCTGTTGCCCACTGCCTAACACACTGAGAGTCTCTAAGTACTCCCCTTGAGGTCCTGCGGGCCATGGAAGTTCACTCTTGTGGTTGTTTTGGCACCAAAAGAAGTTAGGAATTTTTTCACAACTTTTGCTCTAGAGCTCCACATCTTCAGTGGGATCGACCACAAAAAGTACCAGACAGCATTTGTTAAAACTTCAGGTTTGCTCTGTGTGGAGAAGAGCTTTTCCACAGAAAAACAATAAAGTCCTTTTAAGATTGAGACTTAGAAACTTTTTTGAACTCCCCTACTTTCAGACCCTGGCGGGGCCAATATACTTGGGGTATCCAATCTGCGCTCAATATCATGCATAGGTACTGGTCTACTGTGACCATGGACTACCATTTGCGCTTCTTGACACTTTTTTTACCTACAACTTTAAAGATTCATATCTCTCTTTCGCCACTTGGATTTTAGCAATTTTGGTGTCATTTTAATTATTACGTTTCTCTCTATTTTTATAAATTGGAACTTGTTTTTTATTGTGTTGTATTTTTTACTTTTTAACTGTCTTTGGGACTTCTAAATGCTATTAAACATTTTCTATAAGCCTGTCTGCTCTGTGTCATAGCTACCAGGGGTTGAGCTCAGGTTGTAATTACTGAAACCTTTGACTGGACCTAAAAAGTTATTGACTTCAGTACTTGAGATGGACTACCATCCACCCCTATTTTCGTTTCACTTTCTCACAGCCACTTATCAAAATCTAAGATAACAGCATAAGTTAATACTGATGGCTGTGGTAGAAACTCCAGATGACCAATTATTAATGGTTTTACTAGATCGAGCATGTGTGGTGGCACGTGAGCTGCAATAGATAACATAGAACATTATTTCAGGATGAATCTATGTTACAATTACCTATCAACCTTAATTTCTCTTTTCCTTTTAAACTGGGCATATGAAATCCAGTATCCAAAAGCTCACAAATTACAACTGGATCATTTGCAGTCAGTCAATTACAGTATCCAGCAGAGGCATGAATACCAATAAAGGACTAACGAGGTGCTCTGAGCCTTAGCACTGTTACTACAAGTATTTTGCCATGCCATTTATGTTATGGGTGCATCATCACTGATTCAGAATTCAGTAACTTATCCTTTGAAATTTTTTAATATATGTAATATTTGGAGCAGATGCCCTTGCTCCACTGAAGAACCCTCCAAGCAACCCCGACAGCAAGAAAGTCGCATGGTTCACCAACGACCTCAAAGACGCCAAGAAATCCTGTCGTGCCCTCGAGAAAGCCTGGCGTCACAACCAGTCATCGGAAAACATGATAGCCCTCAAGAACGCCACCCGCAAACACCACCAGCTGATCCGCACCACCAAAAGGACAGCATTCAGAGAACGACTGGACAACAACGCCCATAACAGCAAGGAACTCTTCAACATCGTGAAAGATCTCTCCAACCCCAACGCCAGCAACAACGACATAACGCCATCGCAAGAGCTCTGCAACTCTCTCGCCACTTTTTTCCACCGTAAGATCGTCGACATACACAACAGCTTCGGGGCTCAGAACTCTTACCCTGCCACCGAACATACGCCCCCCACCACCACCCTATGCGCCTGGACCCAGGTCAGCACGGAAGACACCACCCACACTATGAACACCATCCACTCGGGCTCCCCAGCCGATCCCTGCCCACACCACATCTTCAACAAAGCCGACTCCATCATCGCACCCAAACTCCGGGACATCATCAACAACTCCTTTGCATCCGTCACCTTCCCGGAGAGCTGGAAGCATGCAGAGATCAACGCCCTCCTGAAGAAACCCACCGCAGACCCCAGAGACCTCAAGAACTTCTGCCCCATCTCGCTCCTCCTCTTCTCTGCAAAAGTCATTGAGAAAACCGTCAACAAACAGCTGACAGCCTTCTTTGAGACGAACGGCTCCCTCGACCCATCGCAGTCCGGATTCCGAGCGAACCACAGCACCGAGACCGCCCTCATTGCAGCCACTGATGACATCAGGACCCTGCTTGACAACGGAGAAACCGCCGCCCTTATCCTCCTCGACCTTTTGGCTGCATTCGACACAGTCTGCCACCGCACCCTGACAACCCGCCTCCACCACGCCAGAATCCAAGGAAAGACCCTGGAATGGATCACCTCCTTCCTCTTCGACAGAACCCAAAGAGTCCGTCTCCCGCCCTTCCTCGCAGAAGCCACCAAGATCATCTGCGGCGTACCTCAAGGCTCCTCGCTCAGCCCCACCCTCTTCAATATCTACATGAGCCCCCTCACAGCCATCGCACGCAAGCACAACCTCAACATCATCTCCTACGCCAACGACACCCAACTGATCCTCTCCCTCACCATTGACCCCGCCTCCGCCAAAGCCAACATCCAGGACGGCATGAAAGACATCGTGGACTGGATGAAGCTCAGCCGCCTGAAGCTGAACTCGGACAAGATGGAAGTCCTCATCATCGGCCCATCCATCTCTGCCTGCGATGACTCCTGGTGGCCCCCTTCCCTGGGCCCCCCACCCAAGCCCACAGACCATGCACGCAACCTGGGCTTCATCCTTGACTCCTCCCTCATGATGGCCAGACAAGTCAACGCTGTGACTTCCTCCTGCTTCAACACCCTCCGCATGCTCCGTAAAATCTTCCGCTGGATCCCCACTAGAACCAGGAAAACTGTCACCCAGCCGTCTGGACTACGGAACGGCCTCTACACTGGGACCACTGCCAAACTACAGAAAAGACTCCAGCGCATCCAGAACGCATCAACACGACTCGTCCTGGACATCCCCCGACACAGCCACATCTCCACCCACCTGAGAGACCTGCACTGGCTCCCAGTCAGCAAGAGGATCACGTTCAGACTCATCACCCACACACACACAAGGCTCTCCACGACTTAGGCCCCGAATACCTCAACAACCGCCTCTCGTTCTACACGCCAACCCGCCAGCTCCGCTCCGCCAGCCTCACCCTCGCCACTGTCCCACGGACCCGCAGAGCCACCACCGGAGGAAGATCCTTCTCCTACCTGGCGCAAAGACTTGGAACACCCTCCCCACCCACCTGCGACTCACCCAGGACCATCTATCCTTCAGGAAGCACCTCAAGACCTGACTTTTCGAGCAGCAGCGCCCCCCCCCCTTCCCAGCGCCTTGAGACCCTAGCTGGTGAGTAGCACGCTCTATACATTTTATTGATTGATTGATTGAAATGATACAGTTTTTTTTCATTTCCATAAAATACTACAAACAGACATTCAGATCCCAATTAAGAAACAAGCATGGGCCAAGCCAAAAGATCTGGCTGTAATGTGCTGGCGTTTCCAGTTGTTAGCATATTTCTATGATTTATCAATTCTTGTTATGTGTATTACATGCCAAACCGGTTTCTTTTATACAAATGACACTGAAAATGCAAGGAATTCTATTTACAGCCTTTTAGTAGGATCTTACGTGGTTATAGATTTATATTTGAAAGAGTCTTTGATTCACCTACAAAATGCCTTCATTTCTTGTACTGCAGTGCAAATAAAGATTGTTAGTGTTTGGAACCCATGTGTGTCATAAACGAATGAATGTAAAAAAAAATGTAATGATTTATTATAGTTTTTATATGTAAAATAGTCCTTGATGCATGTAAATGGAAGCATTTGATTGGAAACGGAGTGATACACCAAACAACCAAGTTCCTCAGGTGAGAAATGTTTTCTCCCCTGAAGACCCCTGTATGCATAATTTTTAGAGCATTAGTGTCAAAGGTATTGTCAGACAGCTGCAGTGTGAAGCCACGACCTAACAACATGAAGGATATTGAAAAAATTGAAAAATTCTATCTTTGACGACAGCAGTTCTCTCTGCATTCACGGATTTGTAAACAAAGATAGCCCAGCCTAAGCGCATTGGGGGCTATCCATTTATTGTGTTTCCAAAATCTTAAAATATACCAATCATTAACTTTTTCAAATCATTATCCACTTAATAACCTATTCTACGAACTTCAGTCATGTGGCTTTGCAAGCTTTCCTTGTCAACTGAAGACTACACAAGCCATTTATTACTCTTCTAGTTCTTGCTCACTTGGAGCTGCATCAGTCATCCATCATGGAGAGAGAGGGTTCTCAGCTCAGCCAGCTAGGATATGCAGAATTTCAATTCACAGGTCACAGTGGCACTAGAATGATGCATACATCTCTCTTTTTCAATTGTAGGCAGTTTTCACTTGTTAGCCTGCCTGCCAAAGATCTTTGGAAGACTGGAAAAACATGTTGTTAAATCTAAATCCAGAAGGGGCGTGGCACAATGAGATGGCGGCTTCGAGCTGAGCTCCGCTTGGACGCAGAGCTCTCTGCGTGTTTTCGGCCTGTGTAACTGGTGTTGGAAAGGAGAAGATGCCTTACTGATGTTCCTGCACTGTTAGAGCGGCATTTTGAGCTGTTTTGACATTGTGTACGGTCTTGTGTGACCCAACAGCAGCAGCAGTAACTTTCTCCTCATCCTAACTCGAGCGGCTGCCATTTTGTGCTGCCGCTCGCTTTATTAGACCTGCTGAGGTAAAGCCGATGTTTAACGCACGGCAAAGCTTATCTTTCTAATTTCTTTTTTCTCTGCTGGCAAGGGCTACCTCATCAATATGAGAATTTGTGTAGTCAGCTGTTGTTACTTTTTTGGGATGAACTGGAATTACTGAACTCATTTCTACTGTCTCCTTGATGTGAGTGCCTCATATTTTATTTTTACTATCTGCATTGAAGAGAATGGGAAAGGAAGGGTTTTTTTTCTCTTCTTTTTTTCCATTTCCATATACTTGCTGAGTAATTTTTCAAGAGATTGTGAGACGATATCTTTCTTTGGCTGACTAGTGTTTTATCTGCATTCCTACATGTTATTGCAGTGTGCTTAAGTAACATATGGGCAGGTTGTGACCTCCTTGAATTTTTATTATCGTTTTGCAATACTGTGTTCTCTACTAAAGGTTCAGCATTGTCCATATAAAAGCGTCCAATCGCTATTTTGAATCTGTTGCTGGCATCTTCAAATCTCCAGCCGAGAAGGAAGGTGTGTTTTTATTGCTTATGGGCAGATTGAGACCTCCATTAAAAGTTATATGTCGTCCTTCTCGACGTTCCACGATGGCTAGTGACAATTCTCCTCATCTCAGAGGGTCTTCCTCTGGTAGAAAACCCAAAAGATTTATAAATGACCCCCCTCACCCATTTTATCATCGCATAATCATGTCCTTGATACTATTCTTAATGAGGTGAGTTCTTTTATGTCAACTACTAAGGAGAAGCTTCAACAAATTGAAGATAGGTGGATCACTATGGAAGCGAAGGTATTTGACATGGAACAACGCATTAGTGATTTACATGATGGTTCTACTAAAATCCCTATTCTGAAACAGGAAATTCAGAGTCTTAAGCTTCACACTGAAGACCGCGAAAACTGTAATAGGTAACAATCTTCGTCTGTATGGCTTGTTAGAAAATTTGGAGGGTCCAGACCTTCTCTTTTTTCTTAAGAGGTTCCTGCCTGAGCTTCTTGATCTTCCACTTGAGCCATCACTGGACATACAGCATGCTCATTGCCTTGGACGTATTCAACCGAACTCTGCTAGACCTAGAGGAATTATAATGTTTTTTCTGGAGTTTACAGATCTTATGAATGTGTTTCAAGCAGCGAAAGTGAAGTGTCGTCTTGTATGGTCTGGCCACACAATCTATCTCTCTCAGGATATCTCCAACACTACTAATGCCAAAAGGAAGAAGTTTCTGGCCCTTCGTCCTCAGATGAGACAGATAAATATTCGATATGGCATTTTGCACCCCTGCTTGTGTAAAATTACTCATAATGGCTCCTCTCGCTCATTTGATGATCCTGTTAAATTGAGGTCTTTATTGCACAGTCTCTCGTCGAATCCTGTGGATAGTTCTATTCAAAGTCTCTAACTCTTTTCCTTTTCATCTTTTTAATAAATTCAGTATGGCTGTTTATTTTACTACTTCTTAATTTTTATTCCTCTGCTGTTCCTTCTGTTCTCGTTGCTGGTACGCTCCTTGCTCACTTTGTATTCTCTTTTTCTTAGATCTGGATCTCTTTCCTTCAGCTACCTTTTTTCTTCTTATTTTCTTCCCTTTATCTATTCTTTTCTGTTAGTCCTTTCTTTTGGACAATATTTTGCATGATGCATGTGCCTATTGTTTTTATTTGTTGTCATATATTTCTTTTTGTTTGTTATACAGTTTGTTCTTTGTACTCATCTCATAAGTGATGTTTTTCTGCTTCCAGCGGTTCCCCTGAAGTGTATCATCTCCATCCATGTACCACCTTCCAATCCCTCCAAAATGTGTAAGTTGTTACGTGGAATGTTCGTGGTCTTGGACACCCCTTCAAAACACAAAAGGTACTCTATCATTTGTCTAAACTGAATTCTCATGTTTTGCTCATTCAAGAAACGAACTGCAATGAAGTAGAATAGCTTAACTTGAAGAGACAATGGGTGGGTCAAGTTGTTTATTCTTCTTCATCTAATCGGAAGGGTAATATTGCTATACTGTTTTATAAATCGTTACATGTACAAATTCCATCAACGCAATGTGATCCTGATGGACACTGGGTAATAGCTAAGGTTGTTATAAAAAAATAAAGAATTTGTCTTATTGAATATATATGGCCCTGTTAAGCCAGATCCTGACTTTTGGAATAGTATTAAGATTTTAATTTCCGCCCTTGATAGCCCAAATATGATTGTTGCTGGTGATTTTAACCAACGGTTCGACCCTTTCTCTGATAGACAATTCAAGTGTAAATTTAATCCTGACAAATCCCATAATTCATTTCAATCTGCCATTGCCTCTCGTTCATTATATGATGTTTGGAAGAATTGTACCCCTGATTCTCTTGAATTTACTGTTTTTCTAATTTCACCATACCCGTTCCAGAATTGATTATATTTTAGTTAGTAAACCCTTACTCCCATCTATTCCATCCTTGGAGATTGGATCTATTTTTATTTCTGATCATGCACTTGTCATTTCTGTTCTTGACCTTTCCCTGAGTTCTCCAAAATTTGGTCTAAGGAAACGTAATAATTTTGTGTTATCAGACACTGTTTTTATAACTGAAGCTACTGCCTTTATGTGACGACGAGCTACCAACGGACCCCTCCTTGACTGCCTCTTTGTCCGACCCCATGCCCCCTTACTTGTCACCGTGTCCCTTTTTGTACTTTCAGCCTCCCGCAGTTTTACAGGAACAATGGCCCTTTAAATCGGCGGTTCCGTCTGACGTCGATCATGTGACCTGGTCAGCTGATTCCAACCCCTTCAAAGACGCCGACAGGGATGACGGAGGTGTCTCACCGCGGATCCGAAGAACGGATGATTCGACAGCCTGGAAGACGAAGGGAGGAGCTGAAACCTTTGTGGTGATGCCAGGATTCGGAGCTGCTATCTCCACGGATGCGACCGTTCAACCGGTTGATGAGATGACTTTGAAGAGCGAGGCAGCTTTAAAGAGCGAAGAAAAGAGGGAGCCGGACCCTCTCCGGCAACACCTGCAGTCCAGTCACGACCCCGGCGGGTCGTGGCTTCAAAAAGGTTTGTGTGCCGTTTGGGAAAGGGGGACGGTTGGGGAGAGGGAGGCCCCGCCCAGCTAACTATTGTACATAGGGCACAAGAAACCTCACGGTGGTGGTTTGCATGCTTACTCCCTCACTCCCTTCCCTAATCTGTGGCCCAGGCAATAGAAAACACCTTCCTTACCAGATCTATTTTTTTGTGGGGTTTTTTCTTCTTCTTCCAACCGAAACCACTTGGGGAGATCCCATTACCATATTGAGGAAAAGAAGTGTCTGCCAACAGAAATCCCATTCTCTGGAGCAAGAGAGTGAAAGACTCCATAAACGGAACTAGAACTGTTTTTGTTCCCTTATGTTTTAAAAGGCCACAACAAAAAGCACCATAACTTATATTTCTTCCGGCGTCCTGTCCCTGTCTCCTTCTCCGCCATCTGACACTTTATTAATGAGTTTTTTACTATTACCAATTTATTTTTATTTTTATTTTTTATATTAGGAGTTTTATATAGCGCTAGCTGGACCCAAGGGTATCAGAGCTCTTTACAACAGGTAAATGAGGAGCAAGTATGCAGTACAAATTAAAGTCAACCATGCGGATCAGGTCGAGAATAGACGAACACAGGCGCGGTTTGCGGGCGGGCAGGGAGGATGAAGTTGACACAGGGCGCCCCCTAAAGGTTGCATTGTTCACATCGGACGAGAGTCCCGAGAGATTTTCTCGATCCGAGTTGGTGTCACTGGACCTGGTATAAGGTTAGGGAGAGTGCAGGCTGGGGTGTATCCATGGCTTGTATCGGTTCGTTAGAAAGCGGTCGAGGAAGAGGGATTTGAGCAGATTTTTGAATTTGGGAAATCAGGGTATCGTTCTGATGTGAGGGGGGATGAAGTTCCAGATTTTTGGGGCATTTCCGGCAAACGATTTTGTCCGGGTTTTCTGCGTGCGAGATTTCAGTGGGATGAGTAGCAGAGTGTTGGAGCTCCTGAGGTTTCTGGACTGGCTGGCTATTTTGAGTTTTGCAGCCAGGTAATCTGGTTTGCCTGTGTGTAGGGCTTTATGGGTGAGGCAGGTCGTTCTGAAGCTAGCTCTCAGCTCAATTGCGAGCCATTTGAGTTCTTTGAGTGCAGGGGAGATATGATCAAATTTCTTGGTACCAGTGACCATTCTGGCTGCTGCATTTAATGTTGTTTTCAGGGGGGCGAGGTGAGATTTTGATGTCCCATTCAGGGCTGCGATCTCGTAATCCATTCTGGAGAGCACTAGTACTTGGATGGCTTGTTGAAGGTCTTTGGGAGGGAGGAAGCGTTTGATTTTGTACAGTAATTTCAGATTGAGGAAAGTGCTTTTTGCGGCTTTTGAGATGTGTTTTTTTATGTTTAGTTTGGGGTCTTGGGGGATACCTAGGGTTTTTACTGAATCCGCCAGGATGAGGTTGCCATTGAGGGCATCAATACCTTTGAGCCATTCCGCGATTTGTGGGTTCTCATCTTTATTGGAGATGAGGAGTATTTCCGTTTTCTCTTGGTTAAGTTTTAGGTGATTGTTTGAGAGCCAGACTTGTACCTCCCTGTGCGTGGCGTTGATCTCTGGATGTCAGCAATGGAGGAAGTTTCCAGGTAGAGTTGTGTGTCATCCGCATATAGGTGAAAAGGAATGTTAGATTTCCTGAGTTGGGAGGTAAGGGGTTCGATGTATTTGTTGAAAAGCTGAGGGAGAGCACTGATCCTTGTGGAACACCACTGTTAACAGGGTGGAGGTCGGACTCGAAGTTTTGAATTTTTATTCTTTGTGAGCGGTTGTGGAGAAAGATGAGAACCAGTGGAGTACTATCTTTTCTAGGCCTGCCCTTTCTTGTAGAGTCTTGATGAGCAATTTTTGATCGACTGTATCAAATGCAGCCGATTGGTCAAGGAGGATGAGAAGGCAGCATTGGTCCGAGTCCAGTGATTTGTGTAGATCGTCAATGACATTCAGGATTGCAGTTTCGGTGCTGCTGCCCTTTCTGTAGCCAGATTGGTGGGGGTCTAGGAGATTGATGTTGTCCAGATGTTTGGTTAGCTGAGGGAGTACACATCTTTCCGGTATCTTGGACAGAAGGGGTAAGTTTGATACCGGTCTAAAGTTATTAAGATCATCCGTGTCTAACCCAGTCTTTTTCAGTAGTGGCGTGACTTGAAGCAGTCTGGAATGATTCCTGAGCTCAGTGAGCTGTTGATGATCTAGCACCATAGGGGAGTTAGGGTGTGCTTCATGTTCTTGATCAATTGAGGGGGAAGTTGATCCAGGGCGCAAGAGGAGGGTTTAGCCTTGGAGATTAGGTTGATTATCTCCGCTTCCTGGATGGGGGTGAAGGAGGACCATTGTTTAGGGGGGTTTAAGAAGTCACAGTTGATTGTTTCAGACACCTGGGTCACGGCAGAGGGGATGGGATTTGAGCCAGAGGCGAGGTCTATCTTGGCAATTTTGTCGTTGAAAAAGATGGTGAAGTTTTCGTAACGTTCATTGGTTGCCTTAATTGAGGATGTCGCTGGCTTAGAGGTTTGCTTCCTGATGATATTGAAGAGTTCTTTGGGTCAGTTTTTAGAGGTATCTAGTGCGGAGCAGAAGAAAGATGTCTTTTTGTTTTTAATGTGCTTTTTATAGTTCGTGCGGGCTGCTTGGAGTTGATCGTCCTTCCGTGCCTTTACTATTTCATATTCAACAAAAAAGAAGAAACTCGCAAAGGCCAAGTATACAACTTTATTACAACAACTCAAACTGCTGGAACACAATTATTTTACTTCGAGATCCCCCTCTGCTCTTCATGAATGAATTAAGGACAAATCTGCTCTTAACAAACTTGCTACAGTTGATGCTTGTAATGTCCTTCTTAAAATTAAGTCTAAGTATCACATGTTAAGAACTTTATAACATACTTTATAATAAGTGTATACATGGACTATTATATAATGAATGAGAGAAGGCCAGAAGTTGATTGTAACCAATGAAATCAGATTCCAACATCTACTCCAGGGACTTCTTGTTGATGGGAGCCTCAATGATATTTGTGATAAAGCTATTTTCTGATTTTCAAAGTAACATTGACTAATTTGCTAATAAAACAATAGTGCTTCTATGTACATAACTGTGTTTTTTTACCTATGCTAACTAGGCCTCAATTCCATTTTGCATTAGTCTGGCTGCTAATAGTATTTATTGTAGGTGCATATATTTTTAATCAACACCACATGCAGCAAAATGTGCACTGAAACCTGTGTTGTCATGATGTTGTCGAAGAGCTCTGGAGAAAGCCTTTCAGTTACTTTTCATGCCCCTTTCTGTTTGCTCACTGTATGCTATTCTTCTATGAAGCTCTCCATTGTTTATGTACCCAGATTTGTTCTGACACCTCTGATGACATTATGTCATTAACATTCCCAGTGCTAGGATGGTGGTATTATGCGAAAATTAATTAATGTTAAACTATGATTTGCTGTTGTATTGACACTTTTGCTACCCCTGTACTGACGGTGTAATTTCCATTGCTTTCTATGGTAACATTTTCTACAAAAAGCCATAATTTAGGGTCTTTGGCCCAGATGTAGGTAAAATAGATTTACCGATTTTTAAAAATCGGTAAATCTAAGGGGTGGATATGTAGGAACATCCAGATGTTCCTTTTACCGAATCGGTAAATATCTGTATTTACCGATTCGGTAAATACCGACCGGTAATGCCCCATTCATTCCTATGGGCTTTGAAGCCCATAGGAATGAATGGGGCATTACCGGTCGGTATTTACCGAATCGGTAAATACCGATTTTGACAAGGGTGCAGGGGGTGTCACTTTGACACTCTCTAGCACCCCCAAAAAAGATTCGGGGGCCATGTGGCAGGCATACCTGCCCTAAGGGCAGGTCTGCCTGTCATATGGCACAGGTGTGCATGCACACATGTGCATGCACACCGGAATCGGTATTTTACCATGAAGTTGGATTTCATGGTAAAATACCGATTCTGTAAGGCTTGTGGGACTCAGAAGAGTCCCACCTACATCTCATTGTTACCGAATCGGTAAAAATGCCGATTCGGTATTTTACAGATTCGGTAAATTTACCGATCGGTAAATTTACCGAATCTGTAAAATATGTGGCCCTACATACCATTTTGTGAATATCGGTCGGTAACGGCCGAAAATACCGATTTTCGGCCGTTACCGACCGACCTACATCCGGCCCTCAGTGTGGCATTTTTCTGGGCCTCAAGGGTGCTGTCCGTTTCTCTAATGATTTGCCATACACTCCAAACTAGGAATATTTTTCAGATTTTGCTCATTGCAGCATCTATTTCAAATGCTAAGGCTTTCATGGCAATTCATTCTGATCCCGATGAATAATTAACTTTATTAAGATTATCTATATTTTTTCCTTCTTTATTGCACTTTCCTATTTTAATAAACCTTCATGGTTTTTCTAATTTGCTGATCTTGATCCTTATTGAGTCAGTCCTTACTTATTGACTATTTTGAAAAGTTTTGAGGACTACACCGTCCCCGACTCCACAAATGGCCATTACATTTCTATCATGTATATTATGTGAGAGATAGCCAGGGCCGGACAGGGACTAGCTACCTGCCCTGTCACATTGCTGTTCGACCAGCCCTGGGAGATGGGTGAGAGGGAGGGTTGCTAGTAAGAAGCACCACTCCTGCTTTTGTTAAGGGGGCCCGATATTGCAGCACTGCTGTTAAGCTGGCCCCCAGTGACAAAACCGATCTCCATGGGCACAAACCTTACCACACTCCTGAAGCCCACAGGGAAAATGCCTGGTGCCCGCAACAGCCTGTCCGACCCTGGAGATAGCGTGCAAACTTAAATAGGCATCCAGTGGCACACGGGTAGATAATGGTGAATTCTGTTTATGTTATCAAATCAGAAAGTAGGACTTGCAGAAGCCAATTTAAGCTTTTTTTAAGGCAGACAAGTACTGGTGAGAGGATGAAGGCTATAGGTATAATATGTGTTATGAGAATAGACTCACACCTTGTGGTCCACATCTGGAACAGCTTTTAACCCATTTCCTTAAGTATGACTCAAATACCACTAAACTGTGCCCTTGAAGTTAATTTATAGTGCAAGGATGTGTTGTAAGGCTTGAAGATCAACCGTGCAAAAGGTTCAAGGAAGATCATAATGTGCAAACATGTGGCGGACGTCTTCTGTGATCTGAAAACAGTTGCAAACCACTTGGACAGTTACAGTCTTTATGCTGGAATGTGGCTTGAAGCTGAACTGTCAGTCTAGCAGGAGAGGATCTTGCGTGGAGTTCCTGACAAATCTGCTTATTGTCTATACCTGCCTCAGCTGGTCCTGTTGCTTTGGCGAAGGGTTAGGTCAAATGTGATGGTGGATGTATCTCGTCCATCGTGATGCACCAGGGGTGGCAAGTCATGTTGGTCACAAATTTGGAGGTGCGGTCCAAAATGTTTCTGCTGCTGCAGGCAGATATTTCAATGAGCTGTGTGATGTATGTGCTGCTCATCATCTCATTTAGACTCTCTGGATGTCTCACATGTCAGATTGGAGTTCCCTAGAAAGACCATGTGAACATTACTGGTAGAGACTGCTGTGATGAACTTGAAAATCTAGCTGTTGAAAGTTTGGCTGAGGCCAGGCAGAAGGTAGATGAGTTGAAATGTGATCATTTGTGTGGTGTGTATATACAAGTGGCATGGGGGGAGTTAAAAGATTCTGAATATCAGTTGCTGCTGTGGTGTTCAAGGTCACAATGTCTTGTGGATGATTGTTATTCCATATTCTGGCCGATTTGACCGATCAATATGCTGGATACTATAGCATGGAGGGGCCAGGCCATCAGTAGTAGTCCAGCTTTCTTTACTAAAGTGGGATTCAAGATTACTGATAAGGATAAGATCAACAACTGCTGATAAGCAGTAGATGAACGGTTTGCTCAATGTGTTTGCTGTCTGTGGAATGTTGATAGCATTGTTTGAGTTTCTGATTCATTGTATATTGGTGCATGGGTTATGACAGATTCCTGTGTTGCAGATGGTTGTGGTCTGGTGTGTGAGGTGCAGGGGTTCTGGCCCTCACAAGGAACTAACTGGAAATAAGAGGGCACTCCTACTTGTTAACACTTTCCCTTGTATCCCTTTGTAATGACACCTTGGGAGGAGTTGGGAAAGCTCCTCATCCTCAAATTGGCTGGCAGGCTGTTTGTTGTCGGGAGCTGGTCATCTGCCTTGTCCTTGTGCAGTTTGAGCATCATGTTTTCACTATAGCCAAATCCACAAGCTATTCTGAGAAGCGAAATGCGTGTCCCGAAAAATAAGACCATGCGCATAAAGCGGCCACAGATACAAAAGTCAATGAACTATAGCATATTGCTCAAAGTCTTCTAATAGCAAAACAATTGATCCCTTACCTCATAACACTTTACTAAGAATGTAATATGATCTCACTTTACTCGGTTTTACTGTTCTCATTTACATATTTTATCTGCCATTCTTACAATATTACTCAAAGAATTGATTCCAATACAAAAGTAACACTTTGTTCTCATTTAAAGGAGAAACAACCATCAGCAAAGCTTAACAGTTGTCATTTATGTGTCATTTACATGAGACCTTTGGCTGAGGTGGTGCCTCCCTGGGGAATCCAACTTGTCACCTACGCCGATGACACGCAGCTGGTCGTTTCTTTGGTGAGGGACGATGCCTTAGATCAGGGGATCAATAATTTGACCCCGTGCCTCACCAAACTTCTGGAATGGATGACCTCTTCTTTTTTAAAGTTAAATGGGGCCAAAACGGACATTACTATGCTTTTGGGCTATAAAGCCCCAATCAACTTGGACCCCTGGTGGCCGCATTGTCTGGGACCCCCTCCGGTGCCTAAGACCCAAATAAAAAGCTTGGGGATCTGGCTGGATTCCTCGCTAGGATTCCAATACCAGGCCAAGAAGGTGGCAGCGACTTGTTATGGATTGCTGAGAGTCCTTAAAAAAGTCCTAGATCTTCTCCCATTCGAAGCTAGATGAATGCTGGTCCAGTCGCTGATCCTTTCGCAGCTGGAATACGCAAACACCGTCTACATGGGGGCCCCAGCTGGTACCATAAAAACTCTGCAATCTGTGCAGAACTGTGCAGCTCGTCTGCTCATGAAAGTCCCCAAACGATGTTTGGCTAAGGCCTCACTTCGGTCGCTTCATTGGCTACCTATTCAGGAAAGGATTATGTTTAAAACCTTGTGTTTGGCGCATAAGTCCATCCATAGTGCTGGCCCTTCCATTCTTGATCCCCTGTTTCGCCGCCATCAATCAGTGAGATCTCTGAGATCTAACCAGCGTAATCTGCTGGTAGTACCAAGGGTGAAGTTGGCTCGGATGGGTGGCCGCCGGCTTTCTGTACAAGCAGCCAAAGGATGGAACAAACTCCCGGACAACATCAGGCATGAATCTAACCATCTGACTTTCAGGAAGCGATTAAAGACATTCTTGTTTCAATAGTGTCTTTCTAACGTCCTCCGGTCTTACAGCGCTGGGATGCTCGAGGGTAGCCATGCGCTCTACAAGAGGGTATTCATTCAACCATAGATTTTTAAGTGATAAACCTGTATTTTCATTCACTCAATTTATACACAACTTAAAAACATGGGGGGGGGATTGGTAAGTGTGTAAGTTTTCCCAAGACCTGCAAACAGAGGTATGTGCTTGGCAATGGGCTGAACATCAACTGGGGCAGCTCCCTATTTCACTCTCCATACTACCTTACGCCATCTGACAGCCTCTTACTTCCCAAACATCGAGACCACACCTACTCATACATCTTGTGCTGAAATCAGAAAATCTATGCTCTGGTCTGTGCAGCTCAGAGGGCTAGCGCCTCCAGCATTATAGAGGAACAACAGACAGAATAACACCTGATGTCAGTCAACAGTAAAGCCAGTGGGTATTTGCTGGACCAAGTGAATAAACTACAGTAAATTGCAAATAATTCTGCAAAAACACAAATGCTTTTCACTTGTAGCAACAGTAGCATTTCATAGATGTAGCCGGCAAGTTCAGCAAATAATATTGACTGCAATGGAGTGCAACAAAGTATCGTTGCCACTGGATATATCAAAATCATTAGCCTGCAACCCACCTATCAAATGGTGGCCTTTTTCCGAATATAGAAGGCAATTGGGCAAACTTAATTGTGACCCAAAAATTCAAAGTACATAAGACACAGAGGAGGTACAATAACTATGAAAACACGACTACACGTTCACCTTGTTGAACGGTTGCAGTTGGGAAGAAGCCCCCGGCCATGAAAAGAAGGATCTAAGCAGTGTTTAATTTGAGTTGGTGGTTGCAGGCGGAGGCCACTGACGCCCATTTTAGGGGACCAAAACTTATTTTTTCCCTTCAGACTTTGACCAAAACAAAGAGAGTGTTAAAAACAAGGGGGTAAACGAGCAAAAGAAAGAAAGAAAACCTTTGACAAATGGAGATAGCTGAGAACTGAAGAAGTGGGATAAAGGAGCAGGCAGTAACTACTGATGGATTAAAGAGGCATGTGGTGGAATCAAGACGACGCAGCCTTGGTGTTCGTCCAGCCAACATACAGTAGAACAGGCTGCGGGTTTCAGAGCAAACATTTGGCCATGAGCACCAATTGATTTACACCTTAAACACTGGCCCAAACTAATACATCAGCAAATTTATCAAAAGACCAATTTTGTTAGTTGATGACAGGTTTCTGCTTTCTTGCTCTAGGGAACTACCAGATGGGCAGCCACATGCACACCTATTACGTTTCACAAATTTAAGGGGCCTTTTAAAAAAGATGCAGATTGGCCAAATTACAGAGCACCTAGTGATCTTTGTACAACATGCCATTGCTCCTTTTTTGAGGGGAAAAAGGAAACCACCTTTCATCTAAGAGAGGAAAAACCATGATTCTGCTTCTAAAGGTGACAACTACTGTCTCTATTGTATCTGGGAAACATGACCAAACTGGCTGTTAAGATATTGGAAAGACACAGGGTGTGAGTAGTAGGTCAACTTGGACTGGAATACTGCTGCTCACTGATAGAGTTACTGCTGATCAAGGACATGACAAGATGACACTCAGTTAAGTAAGGTGCCCGAGGCATTCTCATCAACTTTATACAAAGTACACGGTACAAGTGGTGGAAGCACATGTGGTTCATTGCTTTCTTTATAAGGGGCTTAGCTACCGGTGGTGCAGCCGGTGCAATGACCAGAGCCCAGAGGTAGGAGGAGGCCCATTTATGACAGCCCCTTGAGTCCCAAGAGGGCACCTAATTGACCCTGCTGGAGTTCCAAAGGTAAACAAGCATTAAAGGTGACTTTACATTTTCTTTTGATCTTGTCACATTTGCTGTGCGTTCAAAGACAGAGATCCAATGCCAGTCCGGCCTTCTGGCAAATTTCTGCTTATTCTTTTAATATAGAGACTAGAGTTTACTTTTCTTTCCCTTACTGCAAAGTGTGAGGATTTTGTAAAGTGAACTATGTGAAAATCTTGCTGGTGATAAAGGAAAGGCTGTACGAGGTAATTTTATTACAGCACACAACAATGTTTAAATACCTATTAATGAACTATACAAATATTTCAAAATAAATTAACAGGAAAGCAAAAATAAAGCGCTTTCTTCTAATTCTAAAGTGTGAGTGAAACAAAGATTTCTTAAGCGTAAAAACAAATCAAGACAATTTACTTGGTGATATGCAAATTACAGATATTTGCTTAAACCCAATTTCCACACATTCTAATTTGTGCGATATAGAGGTTTATCAGTAAAAAAAAAATATTTTATTTATATGCACAAATTTACTAATAATTTCAATAGGAAATGCCCCGTCTGTAAATGCCAACACACCATGCTTTAGTAATATATGTGTGACAGTGTGCTGCTAAATGCAACACCAGCTATGTTCTACACCTTTACCACTCTCCTGCTCACACGGCATGGCTCATTTGTGACACTTATTCTGTGTATGATGCTTTTTTTCCAGAATCCTTATGAGTTCAGTGATGTAACAATGATGGCAGAACCACCAGTCTGAAGATTGTTCAGCACCAATGCCTACTAAGGCCACAGGAGCTCTCACAGCACTCGGAGCCTGTTGTTGGCTCAACAGGCCGGATTCCCTCAGCTGCAGGAGTCCGACACTGAGCAGCAGAATCTACTGAAGCACCTGTGGTGAACTGTGAAGGCCTCATTGTGCACGTACTGTATAGTCGAGCAGTGTGCCTGCTCACTTTTGTAAAGGTAGTGTGGGCCATTCAGCCCGGGCTGACTGACACCAGCAGAGATCAAAGAAGAAGTTATGCCCATTGTAGGAAAGTCTCAGCTCGTCATGAGCACAGCTCAACCGTGCCTCATGGTGAGCTGAGCTCGTCATGAGCATCGATGAGGTTAAAATAAAACTGTGTCCAAATTTGACTTTGCAATTAAGAGTACTTTTAGATTCCTAAGCAACCTTTTTATTACATATAAGTCACCCCTAAGGTCTGTCCTAGGTGCCTTGTTATTAAAAGAAGAGAAAATATAAATTATGTTTTATATGCCCTGGTGAGGGAGAAACACCCACAGTCGTTTTCCCCATTGTAGTGCTGATAGCACTATAGGCTAAAATGAGAAAGCTTTATTACCACATTTGTTCCATGTCTTTGAAGGAATTGTGCACTAACTGTGCCTACAGTAGCATACTTGTTCCTTGTTTCTAAAGGAAGCTTGCACTGACTGGCACTGCAGTGCCACACTTGTTCCATGTTTTTAAAGGAAGCTTGCACATACTGGCACTGCAGTGCCACACTTGTTCCATGTTTTTAAAGGAAGCTTGCACTGACTGGCACTGCAGTTCCACACTTGTTCCATGTTTTTAAAGGAAGCTTGCACTGTGGTCCTGCAGTACCACGTTTGTTCCATGTTTTTCAGGGAAGATTGTGATGCTCTTGATCAATGCTGTATGTCTTAGGCATGTGAACGAAGGAACCACTGCACCCCTGCTGCCTGAGTTTCATCTATTTTTATGTGTTTTGGATCTGACCAAAAGACTGATTTGGCTGCTTCACCAGTATCATGTTTTCTCAAAAATAATACATATTCTTGCTTATCAAGAATGGGCTTTAGGTAAGCCCGCTTCAGTTATTCATCAGACATAGTGTAATTCACATATTAGTTCAGCCCTTCAGAACCACATAGATACAATGGGCAGTGAATCAGCCCTTTTCAGCCATTGGTTTTGTTGCCAATGTTTGGCTGCACCTAGTAGACAACCGCTGGTCTTTAGGATGTCAAGTAGTCTGAGTAACAGTATTTGCCTGCTTACTCTCTGCAACTCTGGATCCAGAGAAGTCCGATATCAGGAGATATTTCCTTTAGTTCATCCCCCACCATCTAACTTGCAAATGAGTATTGAAAGTAGCAGCAGGTCCGCTGTCTTTCTTACTGAACCATAACCTTCTTATGTAAAGTGCCAGCATCACTGTTGCCATCATTTCAAAACAATATTAGGCATACTCTACAATGTTTTACTGTTCCAAGATGGTAGACCAGTGGAAAGTTTTACTTTTTATTTTTTTTCGCTGAAGCACATGCCCTCTACTTCTAGTTTATTAAACAACACTAGAGCCAACACTGGGGTGTCAAATTTGGATGACTGGTCAATATGTGGCGGCGGCTGATTCGATTGAAACAAAAACAACCTATTTTCTTTTAACCACAGACAAATTTATTCTATTTATAAATCAAACCTTTTTGTCTTTTTCTGTTTTTTGAGCACACTAATCGTTGTGCATGGAAAATACGAAATATGCAAAACAATGGATTATATATACAAAATATGCAAACAGATAAATGCACAGTTTCAGACACACTTGGCCATACACTCATACAACATTCATTCACAACAACAAGCAGTATATAGAGAAACAATACGTCCGGGCATCGGTCATTCAGTTCAAAAGAGAGAATTTCATTCTGTGTTTTCACAGTCTGTTCTAATTGTTATTGTCACAGTCTGTTTTGTAGAACCAAATATATCGAGTAACTATTCTGACGAAAATTGGTGACCAGATGCGGGACAAGGAAGCTGGTTGACGCGTTTTGAACCCCTTTTAGTTAAATGGGGGTTCTCCTCAGGACCGGAATGGTTCTTAATCCACAGGTATTAAGAACTCAAAAGAATGGCAGGCAGGTGAGAATCCAAAGTGGACTAGTATTTCCAATAGGCGTGATCAAAGTCGCCGTTTGTGACTTGCTTCGTGCTCGCTGTTGAATCAGCCGGTGTCTGTACGCCCGCTCCTCTGCGATGCGGGAGCAAGGCGTTCAAACCAGGAAGCACCGAGGCACCACGCCCACTCGACAATCCGAGCAGTGTGAACCACGGACATCGCCGAAGGAGTAGGTCTCACGCCTTGCTCCCGCATCGCAGAGGAGCGGGCGTACAGACACCGGCTGATTCAACAGCGAGCACGAAGCAAGTCACAAACGGCGACTTTGATCACGCCTATTGGAAATACTAGTCCACTTTGGATTCTCACCTGCCTGCCATTCTTTTGAGTTCTTAATACCTGTGGATTAAGACCCATTCCGGTCCTGAGGAGAACCCCCATTTAACTAAAAGGGGTTCGAAACGCGTCGACCAGCTTCCTTGTCCCGCATCTGGTCACCAATTTTCGTCAGAATAGTTACTCGATATATTTGGTTCTACAAAACAGACTGTGACAATAACAATTAGAACAGACTGTGAAAACACAGAATGAAATTCTCTCTTTTGAACTGAATGACCGATGCCCGGACGTATTGTTTCTCTATATACTGCTTGTTGTTGTGAATGAATGTTGTATGAGTGTATGGCCAAGTGTGTCTGAAACTGTGCATTTATCTGTTTGCATATTTTGTATATATAATCCATTGTTTTGTATATTTCGTATTTTCCATGCACAACGATTAGTGTGCTCAAAAAACAGAAAAAGACAAAAAGGTTTGATTTATAAATAGAATAAATTTGTCTGTGGTTAAAAGAAAATAGGTTGTTTTTGTTTCAATCGAATCAGCCGCCGCCACATATTGACCAGTCATCCAAATTTGACACCCCAGTGTTGGCTCTAGTGTTGTTTAATATATCAGTTGGACTCAGCCATCCTGAGTAATGAGTCAAGACCCTTCTTGATTCTCTCTCTACTTCTAGTTGGCATATTTTTTATTTTGTTTTGCTTTATTTATTTATTTCTTTAAGCATATGCGAGCACTACAGAGAAAAATGCCACCTTGTTCTTTAGAAGGCAAGTGGGAGTTTTTGGGGATGCCAAGGCTCTTACTTGCCCAAGAGCTCAAAATTCAGACTCAGTCTGCAGTGCTGGTCAAAGTGTGGCTTATGGGAGAGTTGCTATTCTCAATGTATATTCAGGCTTCAGTGAAGCTTACTTCAATATTTTTGAATTATACTAGTGGATTGATGCACCATGTACTCAACCTGTGTCTCCTCTGCCACCATGTGTCCAAACTCTCCTTCTTCCTAGTGAGTCGTGTACAATTGTGTGAGTAGTATACTTGTGCGAGTGCAGGATAGCCATCATGTTTTGCGAGTGCATTTTGAGGGATGTGCCTGTGTGAATCCATGATTAACACTGTCTTTTGCGCATGTAGGATAAGTGGTCTACAGGGTGAAAGTTGTGCCTGTGTGAGTGCAGGGTAAAGCATATTCCTGTGTGAGTGCAGAGTAAGGCATATGTCGGTGTGAGTGCAGCCTACGGGGTGTGAGGTGCATGCATGGTATGTATTTGTGTGCATCCACTTTACAAGGGCCAGACCTTTTGGCTTTGGTAATGCTTTTTAGAGTTATGGATTGTGTTTGCAGACATGCAGTGCAGGGAGAGGAAATACAATACTGTTTGAATGTGTACAGTAGTGAGTTACGATATAGCTGATGCAAAGGAAGATGAGGAGTGTTGGAGGCAGCTGACAGAATGAGAGGTCACATTTGTGAGGAGACCCACTTACTTTGCTTACACTAAGGCCCAATGCAACCTAGTTATGCCACAGTTCTTTTCCCTGCATCTGTTAGCTACTGTGCTTGAATTCTCAAAATGCCCTGTGTCTTTTGATAAAGATGCTGGGAGCTGGTGTTTTATTTGCAGCAAGTCGTGACTGTTGCAAAAACATCTAGCTGCTGCATATACTGTGTCAGGCAGTGGTGTTGTAACAGGGGAGCTGCAGTGATGCAATAAAGAACATCATGGCCAACCACACCAGCTGTGTTACAATAATCATGCAGGTCCTACTGTTGTGAACAACCATCCCCATCCGCCCCAAAGATGTTTTTGCTCCTCATCTATTTTAAATTACTGTTTTTTTTTTTGCAGAATGATATGGCACGTTCTTTGCTCAAGAGCATTGGTGTGCTGTACATGAGCACCAGTTAGATTAATATTTTTGACATGGGTAGACTAACTGGTTTATCCAGAACCAAAGGATGTGGATTCAATGCTAGGGCTCAAACTGGGTTTCTCAGTTCCAAAGTCAGCAACCCAGCCATAAATGTCACATCCTGTATGAACCACAGAATGACCAAAAAAAGCAAATTTTCATATATGAAGAGCCCAATCTTCAAATGGGAAATATTGGTCTCAAAACAAGCACAGCACCATCTCAGCCCACGTTATCTGAACTCCACATCTAGTGGTGCAAAAATCTACAATGTAAAGACCTGGGGCCCCATTTCTCACAGTTTTGCATCGCTCTTGCTTTGCATGGCTTGATACATCTAGAGTAACGCAAGGCAGCACAAATCATTGCCTTGTTACTCTGCCCCGGAGAGGTGTTCCATGGGTGGAACACATTCCCAGATTTCCCATTACTGGTAGACCTGGGAATGCATCAAATTTCTATGCCTCCCCCTGGTGAGGCGTAACAAGGTGGAATATCTTTATTTCTCTGCATTTTTTCTTCTCTCTACTTTTGCTGAATTGCACAGCACACATAGAAAGAGGAAAATGCCCCGGAGAGGTGTTCCATGGGGGGAGCATGGGTATTCTCACACATCTACCCATGGATTGTTAGCTGCATTGTGCAGCACACTTAGAAAGAGGAAAATGCCTCTCAGGATTGTTTTGGTGCAGGAAGGTGCCCCTCCCTGCACAAAAACAATCCTGCCTACAAAGCCGGCACCCTTGAACCATGATGCCAGGGTGTCTGGGTTGGCACTAGGTTGCCAAAGGTGCGCCAGCACAAGGAAAGGGCAGGAATGCGCCATATAATGTTAAACACTGCGCATATGGACCCTTTCACGCAGAGCAGTGCAGCAAGGTGGCTTGATGCGTTGCACTGAGTGGAAAAATGATAAATATGTGCCCTTCAGAGGAATATTCACGAGACTTAACAAAAAGCCACCCCTATAGGTCTTCACCCCTGCCAAAATGCCCCGGAACGCAAGAAACACTAATTTGTTTGTTCATTGTTTAGGCTGTGACAGCTTGTACTAAATCAATGTTTAGATTTTAAAAAATCAATGGTGTTGGATAATTCCTTTTCCTACTGCTAAGAGAGCTATACCAAGATTTGATAAAAAATTCTCTTTTCTATTTCCGATTTTCTCACACATAAAGTCACCAAGGAGGGCAGAAATAAAATTCATGTTGTGTGCCATACAGAAGACATTTTTACCAATTTTGCAAAAACAAAAATGCTTCCCTGCCTCACATCCCCGCCACCCCGTTCGTAATAGACAGTTAGTGACCTACAGGCTACTTTCAATGGCGCCCTTCAGCTCGCCTCTGTGTTGGTAATTCATAACCGAATCCCAGTGTCTGTTTCCTGGCCATACTCTGCATTCCCGATGGCTGCGCATTTTTTTGGTCGATGGATCCGGAGGGCATCCAGGCATCTTAATGCAGGTTGTTCGAGCGTGAAACTGTACACTGCAGCGAAAATGATATTTTACAAGAAGAAAAGGGAGCCTAACAGTTCCAAGGCGTTTGACTTGTTTTTTCTCATTCCAATGGAACATTTCTTAATTGGAAAACTCAAAGTGCAGACTATGAGAAAAGCAGACAATGCTCTTTTTTCCTGATTTTTTATTATGGCAGCAGACATAGAGCATGACTCAAATAGGTGTGTTTGTTGCAGACTAAACATATCTGGAACAAATTACTCTTTAAATAAAGATGCTAAGAAGGGGGCGTGTTTATGACTAAATACGATATTTACTAAAATTCATATTTTTGGTTCTGCCATAAATACACAGTTCATATATGCGGTATATCAAGTTTTGGTCAAATACAGCAACAAACATTGGCAATACCTATATTTATAGTTATAGACTACCTCATCCAGCATTCTAACAGGCACACCTCTCATTCTACACTCCCACGAGTAAAAAAGAAATCATTGGTTTACTTAGAACTCATTCAAAAATTTACATTAAATTGGATTGAAGACCAAATACTACAAACAGTGATTTTTTTATTTTTTTATTAAAGCAATCCTCTTGCCTCTGTACATGCAAAAAAAGTATTTTATTATAAAACAATAAGTTAAAAAAAAATAGGAAAACACTGCTTCAGAGAGTGCATAGTGTCTTTAGTGAACACACAAAAGTAAAAAAAAGCATCATCAGTACTCATGTATATGTACAAGAAGAAGCGCAAATGTGGTGTGTTTGAAGGAGCTGGGTGCAAAAATTTCAAAATGTTCTGCTGTGATTATCGATGATCATATAGTGACCAAGTACGAGTGTCATTGAATCGCTGATGTTTTGACCTCCAAGACCATCTGTGACTTCTCACCAGGATAAAACTTTGAAGATCACCTATCAATGGTAGGAGTCCATGGAAAGCAAAACAGATATTTATTTGGGTTCCCAGTACAGTGAATTTGTCAGAGGATTCTAAATGTGTAGCCCCTGTCTATGATGAGTTGCAAAGGAGTTTTGAATATAAAACATTTCTCATTCCATTGTTTACAATATGAAGCCATGTCGTATATTTTTTGGCAAACAGTTCCATAAAGACCTACTGGATTGAACATATGCTTTTCACAATAAATAATTCAAGCACGCTGCCTTTGCCATACTTTTTTCAAATATACAGATCATATCCCACCTCTTTCCAGCTGAAAGTGTGGGATTTGAGAACATAGGGCCTGTTTATGAGTTTGGCGGACAGGGTTACTCCGTCACAAACATGGTGGATATCCAGTCTGGCAAATTACAATTCCATTATATCCAATGGAACTTCTGACGAAGTATCCCATCTGCCAAACTCGTAATCAGGCATTTAGTTCTTCAGCAGGTAAACACGTTAGAGAAACAGAAAACACAGCTTATAATATTCCAAAATCTGGGGAAATTATATTATTGACTCTTTGGAACATTACATATTTCGGCAGACAAAAGGGGTGCAATAGTGATACAGGACACATAAAAGTATGATATTGATATCCGGGGAGAGCTGAGGAATGACGCACACATTCAGCAAAAATGGGAAAAGAAACCTATATAAAATAGAGGATGAGACTCAGAGTACAACTGGCATAGCGTTAAGCCTGGGATACATATGTGAGAAAAAATATGAATATCTGAGTTGAACATATCCAAAAATGTCTGCAATATGCACCTTTCCTGAGATACATAGAAAGAGTCATGATTCACTAGGGAGATTTATTATGTCAGGATGTCGCTTGGTCCTCGAACCGCTTTAAACATGTGTTAATGTTTTTCTCACACAAAAGATCCCCAGAATTCCATCAAATGTCAGGGACAGCCAAGATTTTATTAAGTGCACAGAAGGAGGTGAATTAAGTGAGGCCAGCAGCATTTGGGTTACCGTAACATGAGTGCTATAAACAAATATCTCAGAAGACAGCCATAGCAATCCATTGCAGAACATTAGAATCCATTAAGCCTGATGATGGGATCCCTGCAGACCTCATCCTTCAACTGTCCAAGTTAGCACTCACTAAAAACTACTTCGTATTTAAGAAGGAATTCTTTGTGCAAATGAAAGGGATTGTTGTGTGCCCATGCATTGCACCAAACATAGCGAATGTGTATGTGGAAGAGTTTGAGGCCAACTCTATTCCACATGCAGCTAATCTATACATCAATGCAATGTTCAACACTATATCTATCATCCCCTTTGGTTTTGCTAAGTTTGCCCTAAGTTGGCAGGGTATGCCCAGACCCCTTGCTCACTTTGCCACTGGATTCAAGATAGCCTGGTTGATGAGGGTTAGGAACCCGAAGCCGGTCTCAGGATGCTTGTTTCCGGTCCAGAGAAGACACAGCTTGGCAGTTCGCTCTGGACTGTTCCCATGAGGCACAGGGTCAGACTGATTTGCATATGGCCATGTCTGACTGGGGTGGCGCAGTAAGCTAAAGAATGATGATGGATTAAACCCAGATCAGTTGACTCGGGTGATAGCTTGCAATGCTCAGCACTTGGTCCATCATCCCCCTTCGGTTTTGCTACAACAACAAAAATCATTTTATAGGACAAATACATAAATTATATCTCCTTGATCTGGCAGGGTGGCATGCACGAGTTACAGGAATTCACCACCTGGCTCAATAAACAAAGTGAGAATTTGAAATGTACATGCAATCCCAGCACAATAGAGATTAACTATCTAGAAAATTTGGTTAAACATGTGAAAGGGACTTTCTATAATGCATTATACTGATAACCAATAGATAAAACTTACTATTGCTTCATAGTACTCTTCACTCAATAGCACTGAGGGACAATCTGCCCTATGGTCAATTTCTATGCCTAGAACAAGGCTGTAGTAGTACGGTAGATTACTTTCACAAAACTAGGTCTCGTCAGGAGATTTTGTTTTAGCTAGAATATCCCAAGAAAATTGTACATAGGATAAAATTGTAAAATGAGCCTAGTACTATTCTGTGTAATTCCTGGTGTCAACTGAGGAAAGGAAAAATGAAGCAAAGAGAATGATTATGGTATTGTCGTTCAATTTCTTGAGCAATTCTATGCAAAAGATTAACAAACAATGTAATTTAGTAGAAAGTGTAAACAAAAATTCACGCTTGTTTGTCTTCAGACATAACAAGAGCATGAAAGACTTTGTAGTTCAGGTATACAGATAGTCACCAAAAGCATAGATTATCACTTTGTGCATAGGCTTACCACTGGTAAAAGACCATTGTAAATACAGGAAATGGTCAGCAAAATATCAACTGTTGTCATGTTCTAAACGTAACAGTAGAAATATGATCTACGTCATTACGTGTCCAGGTGACAAAATGTATGTGGGCTAGACGAAGAAGAGGATTAAACAAAGGATTTGTGAATAGCGAAGCCAACCCTACCTCAAGATCAAGAAGACACCCTTTGTGAAACATTTCACAGGTGTGCACCAATGGAAGATTACATTAAATGCCAAATGGTGGAAGTGACCATTAAAGAAATGGGGTAACCCAAAAAGGTACTGGACCTGGGTATTATACTGATATAAACAAACAACGGTCCAAGACCTATATATTTCTAAACAAGCAATGAATCAAAACTTATTCAATTGAAAGGCATATGTTATTTAAACAGCCCTGCTCAATTAATGATGAACACAAAAGAATAGGCAACAGCAACAAACTCCAAATATATATGCAATATTTTTAATCTATTGTCATATTCAAGTATTGTAAGCGAATTCACAGTTTATACACATTGCCCCGTATTAGAGCATGCAGTATAGCAAAGGGTGTCAAAAGAGCGTGAAGGTGATAAGGTGAAAAGAAAGGAAATCACACAAGATTATAAAAGATAATTTAAATAATTCCAAAAACACCAGCCAATGAAAGCCGGAACAGTGTGTCCTGGCCACTTCAATTAGTCCACATAAAATCCCTAATGTTATTCTGAGACATAGGATGTAAAAAATGTCTGCACTATATCACAGAGGGAGATATAGTTAGTGGTCCAGGTTTTTGGTAAGTGTCGACGTTTCGACTCGTCTTGTGGCCTTGCGGTTGATTATGCCTGGGCCATGCGAGTCTTCTTCAGGACATATTGGACGGGGCAATACAGGGATCTCTTTGTTGACCCTGTGAAAGATATAAATGACCATAAGGATTGGGGCTGTTGCCTAATCACTAAAGCAAGGACAGAAGTCCAGGAGTGCTTACCCTTCTCGGGGTGTAGTGGTCGTTATTCCCACTCCAAATGGGCTCAGTCCATATGAATCCAGAAATTCTTATTGTCCAGGTATTCTGGAAAACCAATGGGGAGCCTATGTAAAATGTATATGTATGGTCCCATAATGAATTCAAACCATTCACGTCCGAGTAAAAATAAATGGTTACCTCTTCAATATTTTTGGGTTTCCTATCCTAGATGGATGTACATTTTCCACTTGATGTCTTGAAAACAGGAGGCTGTAATAATTATGACAGCACGTGTAAAAGATTGGACCAAACGGACAAAATTATAAATGATCACTAATTTCAAAGGGGCTCACCTTGTATTTAGATTCCAATCATGAGTATTGGACAATTTCAATGTACGATTTTTGATTGGACAATTCCTCACGCTGTAAAAACCTAAGGGATGAAGGACCAGATGGTGAGGAAACCCTCCCAGTATTTTGGTGCTTCCAAATAAGTAAATTAAAAACATCACAGATTGCCATTACCTGAATTGGTAAATTCTGTAGTATAGCTATGTCCAGGAGCTAAAGGCTGGTCAATTGCCGATATTTTAATGAACAGTCAAGCAGCTGAAATGAAAAGAAGCCCATCATGAGTGCCTGCCTAGGTTAAAAAACCGGGGGATTGTATTCATAACGGGTGAACGAAGGCCTCATGGGGCGCTTACCGTTAAGTAATGCGGAGTTCCATGGAGGGACACGCGTCTAGGAGAAAACTGAGACAATTGCTCACGAGGGAACCACGGCGTTTACCCAGCCCCACGTTTATGTTTCAGCCGGTGTCCTTCCTGGTAATAAACAGCGACGAAGGACTACGCCGATCTGTTGTAATCCCCGCTTCTCGTCATTTAAACACCCCAATTCGGGCGAAACGAACTGAACTCCTCATCTATTAATGATCCAAAATATCGTTATCGTTTTGTCCCATCATTACCGGATATTTTAAAAACAGCACTATATAAGCCTTCATATTTTCGGATATTATTGACAAACCGCTCCTAAATAAATATAACCAGTTGTATAGGTATTCACAAATTATACACAGAATTCCCAAGGTGATATCCAACAATGATGAAAAATGTGGCGGCCATCTTGGTTTGGGAATACAACTATGAACCAACAATTCCCATTGGTGTGCACAATTAAAAACATTTTGCCCAATATACATATTTACAAGGACATTTTTCACAAAAAACTTATCACAGTATTTACAGAATACTTAACAGAAAAACAAACATATATCAGTGTTTCATATAGTCATTATCATCAACGGCTAGGGGTGAAATTAGAGAATTGCCACCTGTCTATTAATTTCCTCCAATTCATTTAGACCCTTATTAGCCGTGTCAAGAAGGTATATCCAACGGCATTCCCTTCTGCTCAAAATACTTTGGAGATCACCTCCTCTTGGATTTACTTGTACCTTCTCAATAACCCACCATTTGATACTCTCAGGTTGATGTGCAAATGTTGTAAAGTGTTGCACGAGAGGAGCTCCCACAGTTTTACACCGTATCCGACTGACATGTTGGAGAATCCTACATTTTATTCTCTGTATTGTTTGTCCAACGTACATAAAGCCACAGGGGTACAAGATGGCATAGATCACCCCTGTGGTGTTACAGTTACTGTGTACTTTCAACGTGTGTGTCTGATCATTGTGTGAGAAGGTGGTACATTCCAAAGTCAAGGGGCATGCTTTACAATTCCCACATTTTCTATGGCCCATTACTGGGGGTAAGCCCCACAGTGTGGTCTGGGAGGGGACTGTTGTTACTGGAAGGAGTGATTTAATTAAGTGGTCCCTGATGCTTTTCCCTTTTCTGAAAGCGTGTAAGGGTGTCGGAAGTCCACCCACTTCGTTTTGTACCAGATGCCAATGCCGATTTATGGCTTTTTTAATCTGATTGCTTCTGGTATTAAACGTTGTTACACACACCAACCTTTCTTCACTTTTATCCTTCTCTTGTACCTTAAGCAATTGATCCCGGTGGTTGTGCCAAGCTCGCTTGCGTGCCTTCTTGAGTAGGCGTATGGGGTAACCTCTCTCACTTAGTCTAGCAATCAAGAGAGATGACTCGTCAAAGAAGTCCTCCTTCCTTGTGCAATTCCTACGGAGCCTCAGGAACTGCCCAAAGGGCAAATTGTCCCTGAGGTTTCGAGGATGATGACTCGAATACCTAAGGAGCGTGTTACGCTCACTACTCTTTCTATATAAAGTAGTGTACAGACACCCACGATCGGACCTTATTTGTATGTCCAAAAAGTTAATCATATGGTTGTCACACTCTAGTGTAAATTGGATATCGGCTAATTGTTGGTTAAGCCAGTTGTGGAATTCAGTCAGGGACAATTTACTACCATTCCAGATAAGAAGGACATCATCGATGTACCTGGCCCAAAGTTGGATTTGGTCTCTATATGGGTTGTTTTGACTCAGCACAAACATGTGTTCATATTCATTCATGAATATAATAGCTAGATTAGGTGCAAAGCTCGCCCCCATAGCCACGCCCTTGGTCTGAATTTTCCTTGGAACGTAAAGAAGTTCTGTGTCATGGCTATATTTAAGAGTTTAAGGATAAACTCAGTAGGAACCCTGTGTGGGGCCGGTATGCGGTTCAAAACAGTTTCAATGCAATCTAATGCTGCCTGCTGAGGAATGTTAGTGTATAGGGCAGTGATGTCCATTGTTGCAAGCAAACAGGTTTCCGGATCATACTGGAGTCCATCAAATAACTGTATAGTTGCCGTGGTGTCGCGTAAATAGGTGGGGGTAGAAATCGCTATAGGTTTAAGAAATATATCAATGTATTTACACAGTGGTTCCAAAACGGAACCACACCCTGAAATGATGGGTCTCCCCGGTGGATCCTCCAGGCGTTTATGCACCTTAGGGAGCGTGTAAATCGTTGGCATGCGTGGATATCTGTTGTTTAAAAAAATCAAATTCCTGTTTGGTGATGTACCCTTCCTGCAATGCAAGGCTGGTTACAGTACCAACAGTTAGACAGATCATCTTAGTCGGGTCTTTTTTAAGGAGCTTGTAATTGCCCTCAACATGCAATTGAGATGATATCTCACTCTTATATTTCTCAACATTTTGGATAACAATCGCCCCCCCCTTGTCAGCGGGCTTCACTACAATATCAGTGTTATTTTTCAAATTGTAGAGGGCCGTTTTTTCCTGTTTGCTCATATTATATGGTACATACTGTCTGGTATTTAGAATCTGTTCCACATCCCGTATAACCACCTGTTCATAGGCTAGGATCTTACTATCCACCATGTGTGAAGGCGGATTAAACTTGGAGGGAGGTCTCAGCCCACTGGCCGAGAAAATTGGATTGTGGGGGACCTTCTGGAAATAGTGTTTAAGGCGAACCTTCCTGAAAAATTGCTGTAGTTCAATCTTTAAGTTGAAATCATTAGGCATGGCTGTAGGGACAAAAGAGAGCCCTTTAGAGAGCACACTCTGTTCGTGTTGAGTCAATACATGATCGGACAGATTTATGACCGGATTCTCTGGTCTATGTACTACCATCTGTAGTGTTGGCGTCTCGTCCTGATCTCGCCATGGGAGTCCGACTGAAATGTTTTCTTGCCCCTGCCTGTCCCTCGGTTCCATGTCACACCCCGTGTTCCCCTGGGTCGTCCCCAGGGACGGCCTCTGCCGCGTGGTCCCCACCATTGGTCCTCGCCTAAAAAAGAGGCCGCGGAGGGTACAGACGTTACAACACCTTCTCGGGCTCATCAGCCAGCAGTGGCTCGAATAGTGATCTAGAACGCCCAGGTACTAGTACGGGGTCAAACTCCTCGGCCCAGAATTTTCAAGACCAACAATCTTTTTTAGGCGAGGACCAATGGTGGGGACCACGCGGCAGAGGCCGTCCCTGGGGACGACCCAGGGGAACACGGGGTGTGACATGGAACCGAGGGACAGGCAGGGGCAAGAAAACATTTCAGTCGGACTCCCATGGCGAGATCAGGAGGAGACGCCAACACTACAGATGGTAGTAGATAGACCAGAGAATCTGGTCATAAATCTGTCCGATCATGTATTGACTCAACACGAACAGAGTGTGCTCTCTAAAGGGCTCTCTTTTGTCCCTACAGCCATGCCTAATGATTTCAACTTAAAGATTGAACTACAGCAATTTTTCAGGAATGTTCGCCTTAAACACTATTTCCAGAAGGTCCCCCACAATCCAATTTTCTCGGCCAGTGGGCTGAGACCTCCCTCCAAGTTTAATCCGCCTTCACACATGGTGGATAGTAAGATCCTAGCCTATGAACAGGTGGTTATACGGGATGTGGAACAGATTCTAAATACCAGACAGTATGTACCATATAATATGAGCAAACAGGAAAAAACGGCCCTCTACAATTTGAAAAATAACACTGATATTGTAGTGAAGCCCGCTGACAAGGGAGGGGGGGCGATTGTTATCCAAAATGTTGAGAAATATAAGAGTGAGATATCATCTCAATTGCATGTTGAGGGCAATTACAAGCTCCTTAAAAAAGACCCGACTAAGATGATCTGTCAAACTGTTGGTACTGTAACCAGCCTTGCATTGCAGGAAGGGTACATCACCAAACAGGAATTTGATTTTTTTAAACAACAGATATCCACGCATGCCAACGATTTACACGCTCCCTAAGGTGCATAAACGCCTGGAGGATCCACCGGGGAGACCCATCATTTCAGGGTGTGGTTCCGTTTTGGAACCACTGTGTAAATACATTGATATATTTCTTAAACCTATAGCGATTTCTACCCCCACCTATTTACGCGACACCACGGCAACTATACAGTTAGTTGATGGACTCCAGTATGATCCGGAAACCTGTTTGCTTGCAACAATGGACATCACTGCCCTATACACTAACATTTCTCAGCAGGCAGCATTAGATTGCATTGAAGCTGTTTTGAACCGCAGACCGGCCCCACACAGGGTTCCTACTGAGTTTATCCTTAAACTCTTAAATATAGCCATGACACAGAACTTCTTTACGTTCCAAGGAAAATTCTATGTACAGACCAAGGGCGTGGCTATGGGGGCGAGCTTTGCACCTAATCTAGCTATTATATTTATGAATGAATATGAACACATGTTTGTGCTGAGTTAAAACAACCCATATAGAGACCAAATCCAACTTTGGGCCAGGTACATCGATGATGTCCTTCTTATCTGGAATGGTAGTAAATTGTCCCTGACTGAATTTCACAACTGGCTTAACCAACAATTAGCCGATATCCAATTTACACTAGAGTGTGACAACCATATGATTAACTTTTTGGACATACAAATAAGGTCCGATCGTGGGTGTCTGTACACTACTTTATATAGAAAGAGTAGTGAGCGTAACACGCTCCTTAGGTATTCGAGTAATCATCCTCGGAACCTCAGGGACAATTTGCCCTTTGGGCAGTTCCTGAGGCTCCGTAGGAATTGCACAAGGAAGGAGGACTTCTTTGACGAGTCATCTCTCTTGATTGCTAGACTAAGTAAGAGAGGTTACCCCATACGCCTACTCAAGAAGGCACGCAAGCGAGCTTGGCACAACCACCGGGATCAATTGCTTAAGGTACAAGAGAAGGATAAAAGTGAAGAAAGGTTGGTGTGTGTAACAATGTTTAATACCAGAAGCAATCAGATTAAAAAAGCCATAAATCGGCATTGGCATCTGGTACAAAACGAAGTGGGTGGACTTCCGACACCCTTACACGCTTTCAGAAAAGGGAAAAGCATCAGGGACCACTTAATTAAATCACTCCTTCCAGTAACGACAGTCCCCTCCCAGACCACACTGTGGGGCTTACCCCCAGTAATGGGCCATAGAAAATGTGGGAATTGTAAAGCATGCCCCTTGACTTTGGAATGTACCACCTTCTCACACAATGATCAGACACACACGTTGAAAGTACACAGTAACTGTAACACCACAGGGGTGATCTATGCCATCTTGTGCCCCTGTGGCTTTATGTACGTTGGACAAACAATACAGAGAATAAAATGTAGGATTCTCCAACATGTCAGTCGGATACGGTGTAAAACTGTGGGAGCTCCTCTCGTGCAACACTTTACAACATTTGCACATCAACCTGAGAGTATCAAATGGTGGGTTATTGAGAAGGTACAAGTAAATCCAAGAGGAGGTGATCTCCAAAGTATTTTGAGCAGAAGGGAATGCCGTTGGATATACCTTCTTGACACGGCTAATAAGGGTCTAAATGAATTGGAGGAAATTAATAGACAGGTGGCAATTCTCTAATTTCACCCCTAGCCGTTGATGATAATGACTATATGAAACACTGATATATGTTTGTTTTTCTGTTAAGTATTCTGTAAATACTGTGATAAGTTTTTTGTGAAAAATGTCCTTGTAAATATGTATATTGGGCAAAATGTTTTTAATTGTGCACACCAATGGGAATTGTTGGTTCATAGTTGTATTCCCAAACCAAGATGGCCGCCACATTTTTCATCATTGTTGGATATCACCTTGGGAATTCTGTGTATAATTTGTGAATACCTATACAACTGGTTATATTTATTTAGGAGTGGTTTGTCAATAATATCCGAAAATATGAAGGCTTATATAGTGCTGTTTTTAAAATATCCGGTAATGATGGGACAAAACGATAACGATATTTTGGATCATTAATAGATGAGGAGTTCAGTTCGTTTCGCCCGAATTGGGGTGTTTAAATGACGAGAAGCGGGGATTGCAAAAGATCGGCGTAGTCCTTCGCCGCTGTTTATTACCAGGAAGGACACCGGCTGAAACATAAACGTGGGGCTGGGTAAACGCCGCGGTTCCCTCGTGAGCAATTGTCTCAGTTTTCTCCTAGACGCGTGTCCCTCCATGGAACTCCGCATTACTTAACGGTAAGCGCCCCATGAGGCCTTCGTTCACCCGTTATGAATACAATCCCCCGGTTTTTTAACCTAGGCAGGCACTCATGATGGGCTTCTTTTCATTTCAGCTGCCTGACTGTTCATTAAAATATCGGCAATTGACCAGCCTTTAGCTCCTGGACATAGCTATACTACAGAATTTACCAATTCAGGTAATGGCAATCTGTGATGTTTTTAATTTACTTATTTGGAAGCACCAAAATACTGGGAGGGTTTCCTCACCATCTGGTCCTTCATCCCTTAGGTTTTTACAGCGTGAGGAATTGTCCAATCAAAAATCGTACATTGAAATTGTCCAATACTCATGATGGGAATCTAAATACAAGGTGAGCCCCTTTGAAATTAGTGATCATTTATAATTTTGTCCGTTTGGTCCAATCTTTTACACGTGCTGTCATAATTATTACAGCCTCCTGTTTTCAAGACATCAAGTGGAAAATGTACATCCATCTAGGATAGGAAACCCAAAAATATTGAAGAGGTAACCATTTATTTTTACTCTGACGTGAATGGTTTGAATTCATTATGGGACCATACATATAAATTTTACATAGGCTCCACATTGGTTTTCCAGAATACCTGGACAATAAGAATTTCTGGATTCATATGGACTGAGCCCATTTGGAGTGTGAATAACGACCACTACACCCCGAGAAGGGTAAGCACTCCTGGACTTCTGTCCTTGCTTTAGTGATTAGGCAACAGCCCCAATCCTTATGGTCATTTATATCTTTCACAGGGTCAACAAAGAGATCCCTGTGTTGCCCCGTCCAATATGTCCTGAAGAAGACTCGCATGGCCCAGGCATAATCAACCGCAAGGCCGCAAGACGAGTCGAAACGTCGACACTTACCAAAAACCTGGACCACTAACTATATCTCCCTCTGTGATATAGTGCAGACATTTTTTACATCCTATGTCTCAGAATAACATTAGGGATTTTATGTGGACTAATTGAAGTGGCCAGGACACACTGTTCCGGCTTTCATTGGCTGGTGTTTTTGGAATTATTTAAATTATCTTTTATAATCTTGTGTGATTTCCTTTCTTTTCACCTTATCACCTTCACGCTCTTTTGACACCCTTTGCTATACTGCACGCTCTAATACGGGGCAATGTGTATAAACTGTGAATTCGCTTACAATACTTGAATATGACAATA
Organism: Lissotriton vulgaris; assembly: GCF_964263255.1. Classification (NCBI taxonomy): domain Eukaryota; kingdom Metazoa; phylum Chordata; class Amphibia; order Caudata; family Salamandridae; genus Lissotriton; species Lissotriton vulgaris. The sequence continues at coordinate 1,095,350,622 of NC_141695.1, forward strand.
GATTAAAAATATTGCATATATATTTGGAGTTTGTTGCTGTTGCCTATTCTTTTGTGTTCATCATTAATTGAGCAGGGCTGTTTAAATAACATATGCCTTTCAATTGAATAAGTTTTGATTCATTGCTTGTTTAGAAATGGTGGAAGTGATCACACTAGATACAAAGTAAGGCAAACATCTCTTTAATGTTCGCAAGGAGTGAATGTAGATGGATGAAGTGTGCACACACTATGGTCACAGGTGGGAATGACAAATGCAAACTCTTCAGCATGACTTCTTTGAATATATAACATGATGCAATCTAGGTACAACACAATATATGTGCAAGGGACTCGAGTTTTTTAACTATATTGCACACCTTGAACGTTGGTATGACACATGAGTGTCATGTTTAAAGAATGATCCATATCTACTAGCTCAAGATTGAACTGTTCTCTGTACTACAGATACATACGTACACTATGACAAGGGAGTGGGCATGTATTAGATGTGACATTGTTGATATCATAGATATCAAACCCTTTTCAGGTTATTTGTTATCTAAGACTGGTTGGTGTTGTGAGGAAACTAGACTTGTTTTTGTGGCATATGCTCATGTGCAAGCTTGTAGGAATTATTTCTTTTTACTGTGTCCCTAAAGCAGAATTAGTCTAAGATTATTAAACTAGAATTTATAGAGAGTTAAGAATAATGGAGGACTCGGATAGGTATACACTGTCCATACTGGGCATGACTGAATGCTTCACTTATACCAACAGGGCTACTTTGAGAATAGATGCTCAGTCAATGGTCTATAGCAAAGAGATGCATTCTATTTTATAGTATAGATAATAGCAAGAGCAGCATTCGAAACAAGCTGATACTCTGTACCATATCATTTACATTCCGTGCACACAGTCTGTGAGTCTGCAGTGACTATAAGTGGTCTTTAATTGTATCCTTGCAGGCATCAGGATATTCGGGGTACATCATGTATAAACAAGGGGAAATGACTGGTTAGCTGGGGTGATCACCATAGCATATTAAATGCCAATGGAGAAAAAAAACGCTTCATGGCACAATTCATGTCACCAACATGGCGATGCCACTAAACATTTCAGGAGTCTCTGGAGAAGTTAAAGGCTACAGGATTTGATCCAGACACCATCTTGAGATCAATGAAATTAAATTGATCACTGGCAAAGTACACACACACACTGTTTATATTTATATACATGTCTAAGACAGATGGCATTTGCTGTGAATAGATTGCAGGACCTATTTAAAAAGTATGACATTTCACAACCTACTTACAGACGTGTAACCAGTTGAGATAGATTTAAGGGCCTTTTTTCCTTTGATTTCATTGTTAGTCCTGATCAGAGCCGCATATTGACTATAAAAGGTCGAAACGTCAACAATACCACTGAGTTGTTTTTGATAAATCCACTGACAAAAGACCCAAGATTTGAAGTTGGACTTTGATGCTAAACAATTGTTATGACACCCCTGTGTGTGGATGAGTATTTATGTATTTATTTATTTATTTTAAGAGTTTTATATAGCGCTGGCTAGACCCGGAGGTATCAGAGCGCTTTACATGAGGTTCCACAAAATTACAAGATTACATGTTAAATGTTAAATGTCGTATACTTGTAAAGCGCACAGCTGCCCCAGCAAAGGGGCGTCCCGGCGCTGTATACCGCTGGGGAACCCATCCTGGCTTTCCCTGTGAGATGGTCCCTCCTGGGCATCTCCAAGGTGAAGGCAAGCATCCCCGGCGCTGATGGGGCCGTTAGTAGAGATTAAGCAAGCTATTGCCCAGAGTTGCTGAGTGGGACCCATGGTTGGAGTAGGCACCGAAGCGAGAATTATCGAGTCCGCTGACCATGGCCCAAGACCCTGCTGCGTCGGGAATCGAACCCTGGTCCCGGGTCGAACTCTGCTTCCGGGTCTGCCGCCTCTAACCAGTGAGCCACACCACTCTACTAACATCAGTTCCAATTTACAGCAGTTGCTAGACAAACAATTACAAGAGCATAGAAAATGAGATAAGTGAAGTGTAGAGGGGAAGGGGGTAGGGAAAAGGGGTTGGAGGGAGATACGGCAGAAAGACGAAGGAACGTCTGCCCAAAGTCCGGCTGGGTAGGTGACGGTCGAGGGGGAAGTCCCAAAATCCATCTCCTCTATAGCTATCAGGTAGCTCCATCTGCACCACACCCTCAACTATCAGTCCTTTCACTTTCTCTTCCAGCTCCACCTCCATCCAATGAGACCTCTCATTCTCCATGGGGAAGGCTTTCCTCATCTCACCACTGGTGAGATGAGGTGTCGCCTTCATGCGCTTCACCATCTGCACTGATGTCGAATGACTATAGTATTATGATGATGCACTAGTACAATCCTATGATGTTTCTAATGAGTGGTCCTCTGTTGTGTACCATTACATTGTGAGATTGGGTCAGACAGTTGGATGCGTGCAATATACCTGTTTTTGTATGGAGTAACAATGAACCACTACACTTTACTCTAATTACTTGCTCTAGTTACATATAAGGGTTTGTCCTGGGTTTATATTATCATCTCTATCAAGGCCTCAATTCAGAAAATGGGAATGCGTTCTCCAAACCTCTTAGCCATTGCAAAAACTCTTAGCCATTGCAAATATCAATCAATCACATTTCAGCTTGTCACTAGTTCATCCTGCCTGCTGATTCTGAATGGAGTAAACAGGGCAGCCCTTATTAGCAAACACAATGCCCTGGTGCAGTAAAGGAGGGATTTGATTAACCTGCAGTTAACACAATCCTGCCTCCAGTTATGCCTGTATGTTATGTTCCATATGTGCCTAAGCAATCAAAGTACAATTATTTCAAAATTGCAATCATCTTCACAAAGCAAGAACTCGGACAGTTCAGAACACTTGACAGAACTGTATTATCAGCATTATCAGCACTACAAGAGTAGTTTAAACACTTTGGTGGAGGAGCGCTCAATTGCAGCTGTAGCAAATAACTGCCCCTGCAAAGGCATCAACAATAAGCAAGTGAGTGACTATCATGAATGTTTTTCATGAAAGCACATTTAACAAGGACTCCTTTAATCAACAACATGTAATTGTTTCAATGATAGTTTGGAAGTTTTTGTGATTGTAGATAGCAGTTGGCCCATTCATGGAACTGGCAGATGACTCCCCTACATGGTACTTCTTGTCTGGAGCTTCCTCTGTTACACATGTAGCTATTATATCGCCAGTGTTGCACTATGTTGCTTACGAAGCCCATTTTCGGAGTTTCCTAGCACTGGGCCCATGCAAGTAACTTATTTCACCCAGATTCTATACTTAACCCACAGTCTTTGTTGTAGTGAGGGGTGAGCAATTGGGATGTCCCACTTGCGGCCACCCAAGGAGGACCAATAATTGTTGTCCAATTCACAAACTTGTGATCAGGTTCAAATATATTATTCTTAGAACCATGCTGTAAAACTAGAGCATTAAAATTGGAAGACCTGACCTCCTAAAGAAGTTTAGTCTGACAAGAATCATATAAATGAATAGCTCTGCTGTGGCTACAGAGAACAAGATCAAAGGAACCTGATGTTCTGAAAATAATCTATGACTCTCTCTAGCATGCATTTAGAAATCAGATTCTTGTAAGCACAGTTTATGTACAAAGAACATTAATGCACATCAAAAGTCACAAACAAATTTAGATAGTTTGGTTATTGTATTAAGGATCCAAAATCAATGCATATAAGTAACATTTTAAGAAACTTAGTCATGAATCTTAAAGCTCGAAATATAAAAACTCACATCAAGCCAAAGCAAATCTGTTGCTAAATACAGACATCCATAAGAGCATGGTTCAAATTGTTAGAGATTCCTACCACCAACAAAGGCAGGAGAATGGTTCTTAAGGGTTTTCTTAGCATGGGCAAAGGGACCAAGTTATAAGTCCACTAGGGAAAAGTCCATGGGCAAGGGGAGTTGAGCATAAATCAGGAAAGTCAAGTCTGGTCTCTTACCAGACAGCTAAAAATCGTCCAGTAGGCAAGCTCATCAGCAAGGGCAAAAAGGCAAGGGGCATAAAAGTGCTAGTGAAAGGGGGTAGCCTTCCAATCGCAAAACGCTCCCTCTTCCTAGGAAAATCACTTATTATACTTCAAAATTGTGTGTTGTCACATAAACAGTCCCCATGCAATAGTCTGATCATCATTTGACCATTCTTATGTTCTCCAAGTATGTTTTCCCATGTTCATCATGAGAATAAACTGTCTATTCCATACTCCCAGGTTACTTGACAAATAGCTTATTTATTTGATATAGGCTATCTTTAGGAATATTTGAGAGATTCACCATAGCTATTTCCTCGATACTAGAAACAATTTTGACCCCCAAGTACCTCATGTCATCTTTATTTTGATAGGGATTCCTTCGTAGGTTCCAAGTCATAATTTCAGTTTTTCCTGCATTAACTTCGTATCCGGACACTCTGCCATAGTCTTCTGCTAACCTGATGACTTGGGGAAAAGATGTATCTAAATCTGACGATAAAATATCATCCCCGTACAGGGCTACCTTTCTCTCCCATGTGCCGCTCTTGAATGGTATTATGGCTCGTTCCTCCCTAATACTCTGAGAAAATGGCTCTATGTCAGGTCAAAGAGGAGGGGAGAGAGGGGGCAGCCCTGTCTTGTTCCTCTCTTAATGCTAAAAGGCTTTGTCAGATTGCCGTTTACTATTAACCTTGCTGACGGGTCGCTGCATAGGACCTTAATGGTTCAACAAAACTTTGGGCCAAAATTCAGTTTCTCCAAAACTGCAGCTAGATAATTTCAGTTTATTCTGTCGAATGCTTTTGTTGCGTCGAGCGTCATGGCCGCCAACGGGAGGGCAAAACTGGAAGAGAAATCCATCGCGCCTATCAAATCGTGCGTGAGATCAAAAAGGTTTCTACCTTTTAAACACCCCTTCTGATCTGTATGTAACAAATCTCCTGCCACTGCTCCTAGTCTGTCAGCCAGAATTCTCGTAAAGACCTTATAATCGGAGTTAAGGAGCGAAATGGGTCTATACGACCCGCAATTTATGGAGGATTTACCCGGTTTTAAAATCAAAGAGATATTTGCTTCTCCCCACGAAGAAGGAGGTTTAACCCCCTCTACTAGGACTTTATTAAAGAGTGTAGTCATATATGGATTGATGACTTCACCCATAGATCTATAGACTTCCACTGGAATGCCATCCGGCCCTGCTGCTTTCCCAGTTTAACAAGCTGAGAGTGCCTTCCTAACCTCCTGCAGCGTAATTTCTAGCTCTAAATTTTGCCTCTCAGTGGATTCCAGAGCTGGAAGATGGATTAAGTTTAACCAGGCTCTACCAGCAGATTTATCTATGTAGTTGTCTTCATCAATAAGTCCTTAAAATAAGTGTGGAAAGCATCTCCTATTTTATCCTCATTAGTTGTTATTGTATTTGAGTCTGCATCTTCTATCTCCTTAATCAAATTGCGCACCCTATCCGATTTGGCCTTCCAGGCTAATAATCTACCAGCCCCTTCACCATATTCAAAATGAGGTAGCTTACTAACCGCCCATCTGCTGGAGATTCTAGCCTGAACTGTGCTTTCAAGAAGCACTTTCAGATATTTCAGTTTACAGTATGACGCATCATGTTGCAAGGAGTTACAGATACGTCAGTATTTCTGACGTATCTGTAGGCGCAAAAGTGACGCATTGCTGGAGTGTGTTACAAAAGTGACGCAATGTTCTCTTTCACATGGGCAAGTCCCATGTTGTTAGTGCCTGCGTCAGTATTACGCCTGCCATAAGGCAGGGATAAGACTTTGACGCATTAGCGTCCAAGAAATGGCGCAGTGAAATCCTATAGATTTCACTGCGTCACTTCTATGACTCTTTTTTGCGTCAAAACGCCCCCTTGCATACATTATACCTGGGGCAGGTATAATGTGGTGCAGGGGTTTACAAAGTGGCGCATCTACCTAGATGCGACACTTTGTAAATATGGTGCAACAAGGCACATTTTTTACTCCGCTGGTGCGTCACAAAAAGTGACGCACCAACGGCGTAAAAGTGATGCAAGGGCTCATAAATGAGCCCCTTGTAAACTATTTCTAAAAATCATTAAAATAAAATCGTTTCAATGGTTATAAAATCTTTATAGTGTTAGGCACTCATACTGAAAGTTTCAGTTATATAGCACATTGCATGCATGAATTGCACCATTGTTGCGTTTGTTAATGTGCACTACAAGAAAGTGAATGGAAATGCTAAGTTTCATCATCAATTTTCATGACATCTTTGCTAAGAATATAAGGTTATCAGTTTTCTAAACATTTTATATTCACTATTTGATTATTCCTACTGTTCCTACCTAGTCAAGGACACTTGTACACAGAACACCTGAGCACACCAGTATCATTATTTCCAAAATCAGTTATACGACTAGTTTGCAAAGCAATCAGTAATGTCTCAGAGCCCTTTAAGTTTTTTTGATCCAGAAGTTTTCAAAAAGACAAAGTAAATAGTCCAGACAGATCTTCTTGGGTTGAGGTCTGTTTTTAATTTCCACAATTTCACAAGAAGAAAACAGCAGCCGACGCGCGTTTCGCCATCAGGGCTTTCTCAAGGCTCGTTATTTGTTTATCCAACCGTCTGTGATTATGAAGGTTCCCTCGGATTTGTAACTTTTATTCGGATGGAAAGTATCCCGGATATTTGAAAAGAATGTTATGCAAATTGTTGTTGCAAGTTTGCGCTCCTATTTTTCACTCATCAATATGATAGTTGTGGCCCCAATATATGAATACTTGTCCTCTTTCGAGTTTCACGTTTAATCCTAGGGTCCAATTCCATCCATTAAAAAGTTTTGGGTTCCATTTGGATCTTGATAAATCCAAAGATGCGCTATTCGACTCTTAACGTGCCGACCACTCGTACTCCTGGACACTTCTACGGTGCTGGAACATCAACTTTTCTCAGTTTCAGAGTTGTTTTTCTAGACATGTGCAAAGTGCACATCTAAGTTTTTGATGTCAAGATTAGTTGTTGTGTAAACCATAATCCGCTTTTATGCTACAACACTATAAAAAGGGCCACTGGAATTATGCAATTCTGTGGCCATGGCATTCTCCGCATAGCTATGGATCTCGTGCATTTGTCACATAATCCATTATTGGTTGCATAATTTTCAGATTTTCCCAACTAAAATTACTTCTAGCTCAAATATATCAAAAATTACTAAACATGCCTTACACATGTAAAAAAAAGCAAAAGTATGCAGTAAAACTATCACAAATGTGCCATATTATCCCCCATAATTTGCCATTTTTTGCTGCACAATTTAGTCAACCCTGCCATATAATTTTTTTCCTCCCTGTCACATAATTGTCGTGGCCCTGACTATAAACCCTGGCAATAAACCCCTTTCAGGTCACACAACTATTGTGCCAGTTTGATTGGTCCTAACATCTACAGGAGTGGTGGCACTGCCTACTGTGTGTACGAAATGCTATTGCGACATATTGCCCATTGTGTAATCAATAATAGGTCCTCCATCTTGGTGGCAGGCCCAGGAGACCTTTTTTCATGTATCCATATAAACACGGAATTACAGACAAAAATGACTGGTGCCAAGGTGAGTGTTAGACTTCGCACCCTTGGCATGGTTTCCCATGACTGTTTGCCTCTACCTCCAGTATGTTGGATTTCGCTTTTGCTGGCTTAGATGCTTTGGGCATTTTGCCACTGCTGATCAGTGACAGAGTGCAAGTGTACCTCTGTAAATTGTGATTGGTTATCCATGATTGGCACATTTGATTTACTGGTGAATCCCTAGTACAGTGTACTGTGTGTGCCGGGGGAATGTAAATCAAATGCTACTAGTGGGTCTGCAGCACTGATTGTGCCACCCACATGAGTAGCCCTGGAAAAGCATCTCAGACCTGTCACTGCAGTGACTTCATGCGCAGTTTTAAACTGCCATGTAGGCCTGACAAGTGCACCCACTTGCCAGGCTGTAACCTTCCCTTTTCTCACATGTAAGGCACCCCTCAGGTATGCCCAAGATACCCCCATGGGAGGACGCAGTATATGTAAAAGGTAAGACACGTGCTGGTGTGTGTCACATGTTCTGATAGTGAAAATCCACCAATTTCGTGTTTCACTATTGACAGGCTATCTGTTACAAAGGCCAACATGGGAGTTGCTTTGTAACATCTTACAAGTATAACCTTACATTGGAAAAAGATTTAGGAGAGAAGTTTAGGCTGAACAATTGTGTCCTATAACTTCATCAATAGACTCACACAGTATGAATGAATATTCATAAGGGTTCTTGGAAACCAGGCAGGGGCTCCACCAACTGCATAATAACTACGTACAAGGTTCATCCCATACGTCATCATCAAATCCAACAATGGCTAACACAAGAAGGAAGGGACAAAGGAGCCCTATATACTTTCTGTATAAATACAGCACATCTTGCTAGTGTTAGCTAGAGGGACTTCTGGGCCGACATACTGACCAGAGATGCTGAGGCTCCTGCATGCAGACGCTCTAGCAGGCAAATGTCAAACACAGCCCTTGCAGGATGTCCACCTCGAGACCAGGACGGGGTCCCACACTCTCTCACTTCAGGTAATGGGGTAAGACTAAAACCTAGAGGAATTCTTGGCTTTACACCTACTCACATGCTAGGTACACTTAGGTACATCTATACAGGCATTGTAGGAGTATGCGCTAGTCCAATAAGCAGTAAATCAATCAATCACTCAAAGACATGTACAGGACACTGCTGCTTCAGCTACAAGTGTACCAGCGGTCATGGCTTATGTAGACTGACAACAAGCAAAATCTTTCATTGAGTGCTAATCTGGCAGAGGGCCTGGCTTTTGAGGGGAACGGATTGTCAGTGCCTTTATACCGCCATGAGGGGAACGGCTTGATTGCCCTACCATCCCGTCGTGAGGGGAACGGCTCCGGGGTACTACACATCCCAGCAGGCGTGAGCAGACGCATGCTGACAACATCATCAGCGGCGCCCGGAGGCGCGATAAGAAGCACGCCCGGCCCAAGCAGCGCGAGACGCGCTTACCTGGCAGAGGTCCTGGCTTGTGAGGGGAACGGACTGTCAGCGCCTTAATCGAGCTGTGAGGGGAACGGCTTGAGTGCCCTATCATCCCGCCGTGAGGGGAACGGCTCTGGGGTACTACACATGCCAGCAGGCATGAGCAGACGCCTGCTGACAACGTCATCAGCAGCGCCCGGAGGCGCGATAGCAAGCTCGTCGGGCCCCCGCAGCGTGGGACGCGCTTACCTGGCAGAGGGCCTGGCTTGTGAGGGGAACGGATTGTCAGCGCCTTAATCTCACCATGAGGGGAATGGCTTGATTGCCCTACCATCCCGCCGTGAGGGGAATGGCTCCGGGGCACTACACATCCCAGCAGGCTTGAGCAGGCGCCTGCTGACAACCTCATCAGCAGCGCCCGGAGGCACAATAAGAAGCTCGACGGGCCCACGCAGCATGGGACGTGCGCGGGCGGCACCCGGGCCAAGCCCGGGCCAAGGGCAGGCCCGTCCCGCGCCCATCAGGGACAGGAAGAGGCAGGGCAGGGCCACCCCCTGAGCAGTTGCATCTTCCTCTATTTTTGCAGTGATTACAAGGGGTAAGACTCTTTCTAACTAATATTCCCACAACAACTTGTTGACTCTGCTACAAAGTTAAAAACACTTGTGTGTCCCTTTTTCTACTTGGTCCATTGCGGCGGCATTATCTGAGCACTATCTTGGAGAGAAGGACTTGTTGCAAATGAACTGGGGGCTGAACTGGGCTATACCACTGTACTAATTGAGCTGATAGGTGGTCTGTTCTATAATTCTGATCCCTTCCTGAACCACCAAGGGTGTTTATTACATCTGGGTAGCAGTGGTATGAGGCTTATTTTGTAGGAGAGTAGTAAGGACATGTGCTGGGAAAATAGGAAAAAGAGTAGTTACCAGCAGAAACAAACCACCTTGTGAACCCCCAACTACTGCGATAGACAAAATGATCCAGAGGGCAATCGGGGTGGTGTCTACTGAAATAGAACGGACAGAAAGAAGGTTATCCCTTACACCGGATATTTCCCCGCAAGAGTCTGAGGCGATCCTGTCACCAACTACCATTGAAATATCACAGCACAGTTCATTGTCACTTCCCCCTTCTGGTCTCTCTCCCATATCGACAATTGGGGCCCAAGATAAGCAAGCACATACCATGATGCTTTCGCCACGACCTGTTCGTACCAGGAAGCAACCACATAGGGATAGTTCACTTGCTAAACCAAACAAAGGGAAAAGCAAAGCAGCATTTGGTATGGGCCAAAAAACAAAAAATTATGTGTGACCAACCAGGTAGATGCACCGGGACCTTAAGAATCTGAGTAGATAAAGGGCAAATCCCAAATTGATAACCCTGAGGCAGAACAACCACTGTGGGTAAATAATGTAATGGCTGGCCTTGTAATGAAATTAAGAGCTACCATTAAAGAAGAAATAGCACCTCTAGTAGCCCGTTTAGAGGGACTGGAAAGAGTTTGGGAGTGCTCAGGAGCCATAGTGAAAACTGACCCTGTGATCAGGAAAGCAGGGGGAGGGTCTGATATTGGTAATCCAGAGGCTGCCCATGGTTTAACACACACAAGGGGGAAGGCCCACAGAACCGAGATCCCACCAACCAGTAGTCCACAAAGGGAAACGAGCACTAAAACCACAACAGCTATCCAAGAGCTCAGTCATAGGAGGAGTACAACTGAAGAAAGTGGGGGGATTAAGTCTAAGACTACAAACAGGGAGGCTATTAGTAAACAAGCTGCACCACTGATTCAGGTTTCCAACAGTGAGAATATGGTGTCCCCCCTCCCTAGCATCAATCTTCCGCCAGCATGTGCCCCTTATGTTGTCATAATGACAGGCATCCCTCCAATTGCCGATAATAGTAAAGAACCTCAGCTCGACCTCAGGAACAAGTGTTTATTCTGGCTCTCAAGGTTTAAGCATTTTGAGTATGCTCGTGCAAGGGAGATAATCATGGTCCGCAGAGTAGGCTGGCTGGGCGATGCTCGAAAAACTCAGGTCGGGGAGTGCGTTGTGATTAACTTTAGCAACCCCAATACTGCAAGCAGATTTTTATCCACCCTCAATGCAGGGCATCATACACCCACAGGAATAAGTCTTCGCTCGTTGGATTATTTCTACCCCCAACCAAACTCCAACCTTAGAGACAAAGCATTTACGTTAATCTACCCTGGGGGCCCTGGTCCCCATATGGAAGGAAGGTGGAGTAACCCTAGCAGGCGCCCTCTGTTTAATATTGCAGTAAGCAATAGATATGAAAATCTGGAAGAGGTTGACTGACTAGAGAGGGGTCACCCTACTGGCAATGCTTGTGAGAAACAGCATTCCGACCAATTCATTAAACAAGACTGTTCTGTTAGAGGTGCGAATGGAGTTGGTGGTGGGGTATTAGACCACTGGCATAGCCCACAATTGGAGGGTGGTCAACTGAGTGAGGAGGCTGTTCCCATCCTTCCAGAAACCCAGTTGAACTGTACTGATATGGGAGCACTTAAGGCCCGATGTAGGTAAAATTGATTTACCGATTTTAAATTACCGAATTTTACCGATTCGGTAATTTAAAATCGGTAAATCAATGGGTCCGACATGTAGGTATTCCAGATGTGCTGGAATACCGAATCGGATGAATTCGGTATTTACCGATTCGGTAAATACCGAATCGGTAATGCCCATTCATTCCTATGGGCTTTGAAGCCCATAGGAATGAATGGGCATTACCGATTCGGTATTTACCGAATCGGTAAATACCGAATTCACAAGGGTGCAGGGGGTGTCACTTTGACACCCTCTGGCACCCCCAAAACAGGCACGGTGCCATGTGGCAGGCATACCTGCCCTAAGGGCAGTTCTGCCTGTCACATGACATAGGTGTGCATGCACACATGTACATGCACACCGGAATCGGTATTTTACCATCAAATTGGATTTGATGGTAAAATACCGATTCGTTAAGGCTCCTGGGACTCTGAAGAGTCCCACCTACATATGGGTGGCTCCGAATCAGTAAAATTACCGATTTGGTATTTTACAGAATCGGTAACTTTACCGAATCGGTAAAGTTACCGATTCTGTAAAATTGTGCACCTACATGCCATTCACCTGTTTACCGATCGGTAACGGCCGAAAATACAAATTTTCGGCCGTTACCGACCGACCTACATCGGGCCCCAAGTGTCTGTCATCTTATGAATTGACCCCCATTGAATGTGGGGTACTAAATAAGGGTCTGGGCTTCATTCCCACTCCTAAACATGATGCATTACTTTGCAGAACTGAGATGTCTGAGATGATGCGTAAGATCAAACTTCATAAATTCTTTGCTGATAAAGACAACTCACCCCTCTCTCTTTTTGATACCAATCTACATCGTCCCTCCACTTTTTGTCCACCTAACTCTCTTCTGGGCCTTTGTCTTGCAATGTATAGAGTTGCCCCTTACTAGAAATGTTTTTGAATACCAAGGCCAGCTATACTTGCAGACGTCTGGAACCTCGATGGGGGCTACATTTGCCCTCAGTCTGGCCTGCATATATGTTGGCCAGTTCGAAGAGAGCGTGATATACCATCCTTCTAATCCATACTTAGCAAATATTTCAGTATGCAAAAGATACATCGATGACGTCCTCTGCATCTGGACAGGTGCAGAGGACCAACTCCAGCTATTTTTGCAGTGGCTCAACCAGGCGGATACCAGTCTGAGGTTCACCTAGACCACCAGTAACAGATCAGCAGTGTATCTTGATGTAGATATCACTGTATCTGACTACAAACTGATCACAAGTGTACATCACAAGAGCACTGATAGGAACTCTCTCCTCCATTACCAATCTTTCCACCCTCGAGCTCTCAGGGTCAACTTCCCTGTGGGGCAGTTTTTGAGATATCGATGTAACTTCTCCACCACCGAGACCTTTTTAAGTCAATCGGATGAGCTTGCCATCAAACTCAAGAATAGAGAGTATCCGGCGAGAGTCATAAAACATGCACAAAAGCGGGCGCTTAACACCCCACGTGAAGCTCTGCGGGAGAGGAATCTTAAAGAAAAACAAACTTGTCTCCCAGTGGTTACCACCTTTGACCCTCTGTCTACTAAGATGAGACAAATCATTAGAAAGCATTGGTCTATTTTAGACACTCCTACCAGCAAGATGCCTATACCCAGGTTTGCCTTCAAAAGAGCATCTAACCTTTGGGACAAATTGGTGCACACTTGCTGCCCGGTGGCAGCTCAGTCTAGCACAGTCCCCAATGGACATTATCCATGTGACAGCTGCTCTGTGTGCAGCTATAGTACAGCTACTAAAAGCGTTGTTCTGCAGAGTGGGAGGACATGGTTCCTCAACCACTTCAGCAACTGTAATACAACACATGTTATTTACAGGCTGACTTGCAGTTGTGGGCTATATTACATTGGCCTTACCTCCCGTAAAGTAAAAATTCGCATTCAAGAGCACTTAAGCACAATAAGAGCGAAAAAGCTGACCACTCGTCTAGTACAAGATTTTAAGGAGAAGGGCCATGACCAGAAAGATCTTACATGGACTGTCTTAGAGAAAGTAGTGGGAGACACACACAACTTAGATCTTATCCTGGCACAAAAAGAGGCCAAATGGATTTTTTCAGAGAGGGCGGAGAATATTGAATGGAACAAAGTGAGTAGGAGGTAAATATAGCTACCCCTTCTCTCCTTTGTGAGGGCCCCCTAGTGTCTTGACTCTCTGTACTGGCTAAAACATAGGGTATGAATTCTTTGTATACATATCTATGAATTTCTGAATCTACCTTTGATCTATTTGAGCCTTTCTGGTCTTTTGCAGTGTTGCTAATACATGAAAACCCACGTGACATGTGAATATTTGTGTCATCAACCACGCTGTTCTTGGTGGCCTGACTGTACATACACTGTGATGGTGCACGAGTATCACAGTGAAATTATATGTGGCAAGCACATCTCCATAATATCCTTTGCCATGCAGTAACGTCCCTTAGAACTTAGTACTTTCTATTCTTACGATCTCACCCTAAAATGATGGGGACCTAATCATTAAGCTATTTGATGTAGCCACTCTATTGTTCCGGTTAATTATCACTAGACACGATGTGGCAGCTTTCCTAGCAATCTATTTTTAACCCGATCCAATATGGCCGCCAAAGCTGCCGCTGACGCGAAGCGCAACGCAACATGTGGGGCGGGGCTTCGAGCAACGGGTACTTCCGCGTTGAAACGGCCTGATGGCTGATGGACCGTCGGAAGCGCCGGAGGGACGCGGCACAAGTAAGAATTGTGTATGAAACTTGGAGCTGGAGGGTTGTGTGAGATACTCTGATTGTTCATGCTCTGGATGCTTGAGCCATTCCCTCGTTGTTTAATGTGATATGGGCATTTAAGGCATGCACGTAATTCCATTATTTTTGAAATATATTGGGTGGGAGGACCGAGCTCTTCCGTCCTAGGTTTCAAACCAGATGCTCCAAACTATTCAGTACATGGATGGGGCAGTTCCTATATCAGCATGTTCACTGATACCCGGCATTAAGCAAACAGGCCTTGTGTTAGTAGAGGTCCTGTACGGTTTACATAGGAGTATGTGCGACAGTGTTACCAGTACCTTCTGGCTCAATAACGACTACTCTTCCCCGTTGTATACACTTTTCTTTCATAGCGGGCTTCAGTTTCTATACCAAGTTACCGAAGGACACGTGATCGGAGGACACGGGGTCCCGTGTATGGCTGCCGGTACGTCTGGACGTGGCAATCATAAGGTAAAGCCTTGGTCCTAATATTGATGGGTGTGCTGTGAGTGACTGCTATTAAGAACCCCCGTTTTTGGGATGCTTTTGACTTTACCTCAGTGTTCTATTATTTTTTGATAGAGGTCCCATACATTTGTTTGTGTGATGATCACGAACCAAGAACCCCAGACTGCCCTGATGAAATTGCTGAAAAAAGAGCAATGAAACATGTCGGCACTTTGAATTTATATGGTATATGAAAACCCATTTTTTAATCTGGAAGGCTTGCAGCACCAGAATAAAGATTGAGAGCTAGCAACCCTTACCAAAAATTCCTTTTACCCAGCTTTGGTTGCACTTTATATTTTTTGTTGGGGTGTGAGGTGCACTGGTACACTTTGTTGTGCATTTTTGGTATTAGCTAATTTTTACATACCACCATTTATACTTATACACTTGGATGACGTTATTTGTTGGTCATCTTTACACACTGCACACAGAGAGAGTGACCGATGATGAGAAGTGGGTATACTGGATACTGTTAACCAGCAACCCCCTCGGGAGTCACGTCCGTGAGGCACTTTCTCTGTTTTCACACACTTTTTACTGGTGGTTGTTGGAACCTGTATCTATTCTTCCCTTTTAAGTTACATCCCTGACCTATGAGATTAGTGTTATTTAACACATTTAGGATGATCTAGATGGTTCACTAGATTATCCCTTTTGGTCTATAAAGTTGGATGGATTGATTATAGGTAAGGTGCATTTTGTTTACAGTGGTTTGAGCGGGGGTGGCCTTACCTTTCCTTCCCCCTATACTCCTATTGAGTAATCCAGCATTAGTGTAACACTTGCAAAACAAGCCAGGGTCTATCAGGTCGCATATCCCTCCCCCCACTCCTTCTCCCGAGAGGCACCAATAGGGGTAGGATTGAGGAGTAACAATCTACGAATTCTGTTGTGGAACTTAGCAGGACTTAAAAACAAATTAACATGTCCTGACTGGGGGTCATTTGTGGACAATCAAGATATTTGCCTATTCCAAGAGACTTGGGCCTGTGAAGAGCACCAGAGGGTAGGCTTCGCTCCATTTAACATCTTGGCTACTAAGGGGAGAAGGGGGCGCCGTTGGGTGGACTCACAATCTGGGTGGGCAAGCATCTGGGGTGCAAGGCAGAGCAGTTGGTAATTCCTACCAACGATATTCAATGTGTTCTGCTAACATTCCCCGACAAGAAGAAAATTGACCTAATTAATGTCTATTCTAGGCCTGTGATTAATAGACTAGAATCTGCTACCATGGACCATCTCGGCCACTAAATTCCAACTCTGGATCCAGAAACTTCGATGATTATAGGAGGCAACTTCAATTGTCAATTCGAACCTCTGACAATTCTCAGGAGGTTGCCTCAGAAGAAGACCTTTATTGGTCAATTCCTGATCCACAGATCGCCCCAATCAAAATCTGGACCCCTCTAGCCATGCAAATCTACTAATTTACTCTGTCTCATTCATTGAGGGCTTGTAACGGGAGGACAAAGTCTGACCTTCCTGGTAAATTTACATTCAACCGCGATGGCAAGCTTTCGCTAATTGATAATATCATGGTTGAAACGAGAACCTGGGAAAAAGTTCAAGACTTCTATGTACAACAGAGGCAGGATAGTGATCATAATGCTCTGATTGTAACATTGAAGCTGCGGAATCTGAGCTTATCTACTATCTGTCCATACCCGATAACTAGCACCGGTGCTCTAGTAACCACCAATAATCGAAGGAAAATCAGATGAAACTGTGTCCAGCAATCTACCCCTAAACTGGCAGAAGGTGATCAGCTTGCAATACCTATGATAGCCAGAATGAGGGAGTTGGGACAGGTAGAGGCACCCATAGAGGACAGAAATAAAGTTAAAGTAATTCATGAGGAGTTAGTAGCAAAGTTGGCAGATGTATTCTACCTGGAATCAGCCAAGAAGGAAATAGATCGACCTGAATGCTCCTGGTATAATAGCAAATGCTGCAATGCAAAACAAGAGCTTTTGCAAGCAAAGAAAGCCAAAGAAAGGCCAAACATTAAACTAGCCAGAATAAAGCACAGGAAGATCTTGCAGCAGAAAAAGAAAGAATGGGAACTGGAAAGGTGGGAGGCTTCAGGACTGCTCTGAAGGATAACAACCTTAAATTGTTTTGGAGGCTAGTTAGGTCTGGGGAGGAGGGGGGACGTGCAGCTATAGAGCCAAACATTGCGCCCGAAGAATGGGAATCACACTTTGGGTCTCTGTATGACTGCGAGGCGGAAGGTCCCCTAAGCCCAGATATCTCCAGCAACATCATGGAGAACTGTCAGTTGGGATGCGGGGATATTTCGTTGATGGAGGTTCAAAATGCTATGACTAGCTTACTCCCCAACAAAGCCCCGGGTTTAGACAAACTCCTGGGGGACCTGTTTCAGGAGGAGCCCATGGTTTGGATCCCTTATCTGTGTGCCCTATTTAATCCTATTTTGAAGGGGATGAATCCCCCAGACACCTGGAAAGGTGTGGAGATCGTACCCATATTCAAAAAGGGTTGCCCTCTTTTACCTATTAACTAAAGATCAATCAGCCTAATTGATAAAAACCAAAAGCTGATGGGCAGGGTCTTATTGGTCCGTATTCAGGTGTGGATGGAGGAGCAGGGAATCTTGAGTCCCTACCAGGCCAACTTCAGATCATGTATGTCAACCGTGGACCAGATACTCAGACTCCAGCTACTTTTCTGGAAAACGGTGAAGATGGAGGGTGGCAGCCTCTATCTTATATTCATTGATCTGCAGTCTGCCTTCGACCTTGTACCAAGAAAGGAGTTGTGGGCGGTGCTTGAGGAGCTTGGCATCCCTCCATACTTTCTCAATGTGCTGGTGAGGCCACACACAGACAAATATGCACAGGTTAGATGCGGAAAACATGGGGAACTCTCCTCGTGCTTCCCTGTCAGAAAGGGGGTGAGACAGGGATGCGTCCTAGCCCCCACATTATTTTGTCTATACATTAACGGGCTCATTGCCTTTTCAAATAATATAAAAGACACCGATGCCCCAAAGCTTGCCACCGGGAGGATACCCACGTTGATGTTCGCGGACGATACTTTGTTATTGACCAAGTCCGCCCTAGGTATCCAAAGCATCTTGGATGGGTTTGCACAGTTTTGTAACATGAGAGGTTTGGAGATTAATCTATCTAAGACCAAATTTATGGTCTTCAACCCTTCAAACAGCTTGCGTCCAAACCCCTCTCTTAATGGCACCCTCCTTGACAAAGTAAGGACCTTTGACTATTTGGGTATCACATTGTCTGAAAAATTTGGCTGGGCCCCCAGATGACTAAAGCAGGGCTTAGGCTCACCCAGTCAGCGGGGGGACAATGAAAATGTTGAGATCATCCGTTTTCAAGCCAACAGCCCCTGTAGTGGAGATGTACAAAGCCCAAGCAAGAGGGGCAACATTATATGGGACGGAGCTTTGGGGGCATAGTTCTTCTATGGACCTTGTGAAGCTAGAAAATAACTTCATGAGACAGTGCATAGGTCCACCACTCAGCACTCCTCTAGTTCCCCTCCGCATGGACATGGATATGAGGCCAATCGACCAAGAGATTGCCTTCAGGCCCTTGACATTCTGGTGGAGGTTATGGACAACCCCCGAGTTGAACCCGTACAAAGAGGAGCTGAAGGAGCTCCTCCCCAGACTTCATTCCCGTAGAATACCATGGCTGGCCCATATTAGGAGTCTTTTGAACAGGCTTGGGAGGTCCGAGCTATGGTTGTCACCTGAGCTATCCTGCCCCACGATATCTGGGGCGGATCTCGTAGAACATTTCAGGCAATTCAATCTTCTGTCTCTACAGGAGAGCGCTAAAGAGGGCAGGTTGACAATGGAGTTCTTACAAGTAAAAGAGGTGTACATGAAGGAACCCTTTTATATGCAATCCAGCCACCTATGGCTAGGAAATTGTATTTGCAATTCAGATTGGGGAATTTACCTTTGGCTGCGTACACCAGTTCATGAGCTCCCGAGAACTCAAGTATGTGTCCCAGTTGTAAAACAACGGCTGAAACTGATCTGCATGTGTTGTTCTTTTGCCCGGCCTATGTTTTATCCCACAAATGCTGGATAATCTAAATATGTAAAAATGTAGGGTTCACAGGTTGTACAGAGGCTTTTAGAGTTTTAAAATATGATACTGATCCTCCCATTTTATTTGCGGTATCTCGGTTTTTAAATGCCATGTGGCACACTAGGAGTGGACTTTTAAAGCAACATTAGGGGGGGATTAATTTGACGAAACCCCTTGTTCATTTTAGAGTGAAGTGCAATGATTGTTTTGCTCCTTTTTAGAAAACTGAACTTGTAAGTTTGTATTTGTAAATAGTGTATATAGTATGGAAGTGTAATTATTGTATATTCTGTGTAAAATTGTGGGGATTGTCCGTCATGCACTTTTATGGCCTGAATAGCCGAAATCAAGTTTTACAACAGCTAATCATTGTCAAAAAGAAAGGTTTTTAACTTATTTTTAAAGATAGAATCCGAAGGAGCCTTACGGAGATTGAGTTGCCGAGAATTCTAAAGTTTGGTCATCAGAAGCTTTGTGGAACTGCCACCCCATCTACCCTTAGAAATTGTAGGAACTTGCATCAAACTATCTATGTTGCTTATAGGGGTAGATTCTGTTTCTCAGATAAGACGGACCTTCTTCTGCAAAGCCTCTAAATGTCAGGGGTAAAGCTTTGAGTTTAATATGCTTAGAAACTGGCGGGCAATGTAACAGCTTCAGATGGGGGTGGAATAGACTGTGTGAGAGGAGCTCTACCATAATACGGATATGTTTTGCTGCTGCAATTTTGGATGATGTGAACCAAGGTTTTGCATGTGGTCTCAGGAACTAGATGCATCCGCTTCCTTAGAGATTTAAGATTGATGAAGCACACATCCTCGACAAGAAGAAAATTGACCTAATTCATGTCTATTCTAGGCCTATGATTAATAGACTAGAATCTGCTACCATAGACCATCTCGGCCACTATATCCCAACTCTGGATCCAGAAACTTTGATGATTATAGGAGGCAACTTCAATTGTCAATTCGAACCTCTTACTGACAATTCTCAGGAGGTTGTCTCAGAAGAAGACCTTTATTGGTCGATTACCGATGCACCGATCACCCCAATCAAAGCCTGGTCCCCTCTAGCCATGCAAATCTACTCATTTACTCTGTCTCATTCATTGAGGGCTTGTAACGGGAGGACAAAGTCTGTCCTTCCTGGTAAATTTACATTCAACCGCGATGGCCAGCTTTCGCTAATTGATTATATCGTGGTTGAAACGAGAACCTGGGAGAAAGTTCAAGACTTCTATGTACAACAGAGACAGGATAGTGATCATAATGCTCTGATTGTAACAATTAAGCTGTGGAATCTGGGCTTATCTTCTATCTGTCCGGATGTATGACGTTACAACGCATATTTTTACCACGCATACCTTTACAACGCGGTATTTACAACGAAAACCTTTACAACGCATAGTGCTTTGGGGTGCTGGATAGTGAATAGTTTAATTTACTATTCCAACTCCAGTCCCCGTGGACACTAGGGAAGGTGTTGGATAGTAAATTAAACTTATTCCCTATCCTAGAGCGCCCCCCAGCGCAATGCGTTGTAATGGTTTTCGTTGTAAATACCGCGTTGTAAAGGCACTGCGTTGTAAAAGTTGCGTCGTAAAGGATGTTTCCCATCTGTCCATACCCGATAACTAGCACCGGTGCTCTAGTAACCACCAATAATTGAAGGAAAGTCAGATGGAACCGTGTCCAGCAATCTCCCCCTAAACTGGCAGAAGTTTATCAGCTTGCAATACCTATGATAGCCAGAATGAGGGAGTTGGGACAGGTAGAGGCACCCATAGTGGACAGAAATAAAGTTAAAGTAATTCATGAGGAGTTAGTAGCAAAGTTGGCAGATGTCTTCTACCTGGAATCAGCCAAGAGGGAAATAGATCGACCTAAATGCTCCTGGTATAATAGCAAATGCTGCAAAGCAAAACAAGAGCTTGTGCAAGTGGTGAAAGCCAAAGATAGGCCAAACATTAAACTAGCCTGAATAAAGCACAGGAAGATCTTGCAGCAGGAAAAGAAAGAATGGGAACTAGAAAGGTGGGAGGCCCTCAGGACTGCTCTGAAGGATAACAACCTCAAATTGTTTTGGAGGCTAGTTAGCTCTGGGGAGGAGGGGGGACGTGCAGCTATAGAGCCAAACATTGCGCCCGAAGAATGGGAATCACAGTTTGGATCTCTGTATGACTGCGAGGCGGAAGGTCCCCTAAGCCCAGATATCTCCAGCAACATCATGGAGAACTGTCAGCAGGGATGCGGGGACATTTCGTTGATGGAGGTTCAAAATGCTATAACTATGTTACTCCCAACAAAGCCCCAGGTTTAGACAAACTCCCGGGGGACCTGTTTCAGGAGGAGCCCATGGTTTGGATCCCTTATCTGTGTGCCTTATTCAATGCTATTTTGAAGGGGATGAATCCCCCAGACACCTGGAAAGGTGTGGAGATAGGACCCATATTCAAAAAGGGTTGCCCTCTTTTACCTATTAACTAAAGACCAATCAGTCTAATTGATAACACCCAAAAACTGATGGGCAGGGTCTTATTGGTCCGTATTCAGGGGTGGATGGAGGAGCAGGGAATCTTGAGTCCCTACCAGGCTGACTTCAGATCATGTATGTCAACCGTGGACCAGATATTCAGACTCCAGCTACTTTTCTGGAAAACAGTGAAGATGGAGGGTGGCAGCCTCTATCTTATATTCGTTGATCTGAAGTTGGCCTTCGACCTTGTGCCAAGAAAGGAGTTGTGGGCGGTGCTTGAGGAGCTTGGCATCCCTCCATACCTTTTCAATGTGCTGGTGAGGCCACACACAGACAACTATGCACAGGTTAGATGCGGAAAACATGGGGAAGTCTCCTCGCGCTTCCCTGTCAGAAAGGGGGTGAGACAGGGATGCGTCCTAGCCCCCACATTATTTTGTCTATACATCAACGGGCTCATTGCCTTTTCAAATAATATAAAAGACACCGATGCCCCAAAGCTTGCCACCGGGAGGATACCCACGTTGATGTTCGCGGACGATACTTTGTTATCGTCCAAGTCCGCCCTAGGTATCCAAAGCATCTTGGATGGGTTTGCACAGTTTTGTAACATGAGAGGTTTGGAGATTAATCTATCTAAGACCAAATTTATGGTCTTCAACCCTCCAAACAGCTTGCGTCCAAACCCCTCTCTTAATGGCACCCTCCTTGACAAAGTAAAGACCTTTGACTATTTGGGTATCACATTGTCTGAAAAATGTGGCTGGGGCCCCCAGATGACTAAAACAGGGCTTAGGCTCACCCTGTCAGCGGGGGGGATAATGAAAATGTTGAGATCATCCGTTTTCAAGGCAACAGCCCCAGTAGTGGAGATGTACAAAGCCCAAACAAGAGGGGCAACATTATATGGGACGGAGCTTTGGGGGCATAGTTCTTCTCTGGACTTCGTGAACCTAGAAAATAACTTCATGAGACAGCTCATAGGTCTTCCACGCAGCACTCCTCTAGTTCCCCTCCGCATGAACTTGGGTATGAGGCCAATCGACCAAGAGATTGCCCTCAGGCCCTTGACATTCTGGTGGAGGTTATGGACAACCCCTGAGTTGAACCCGTACAAAGAGGAGCTGAAGGAGCTCCTCCCCAGACTTAACCCCAGTAGAATACCAAGGCTGGCCCATATTAGGAGTCTTTTGAACAGGCTTGGGAGGTCGAAGCTATGGTTGTCACCTGAGCTATCCTGCACTTAGATATCTAGGGCGGATCTCGTAGAGCATTTCAGGCAATACAACCTGCTGTCTCTAAAGGAGAGCGCTAAAGAGGGCAGGTTGACAATAGAGTTCTGACAAGTAAACGAGCTGTACATGAAGGGACCCTTTTTAGATGCAATCCAGCCACCTATGGCTAGGAAATTGTATTTGCATTTCAGATTGGGGAATTTACCTTTGGCTGCGTACACCAGTTCATGGGGTCCTGAGAACTCAAGTATTTGTCCCAGTTGTAAAACAACGGCTGAAACTGATCTGCATGTGTTGGTCTTTTCCCCGGCCTATGTGTTATCCCGCAAACGCTGGATATTCTAAATATGTAAAAATGTAGGGTTCACAGGTTGTGCAGAGGCTTTTAGAGTTTTAAAATATGATACTGATCCTCCCATTTATTTGCGGTATCTCGGTTTTTAAATGCCATGTGGCACACTAGGAGTGGACTTTTAAAGCAACATTAGGGGAGGATTCATTTGACGAAACCCCTTGTTCATTTTAGAGTGAAGTGCAATGATTGTTTTGCTCCTTTTTAGAAAACTGAACTTGTAAGTTTGTATTTGTAAATAGTGTATATAGTATGGAAGTGTAATTATTATATATTATGTGTAAAATTGTGAGGATTGTCCTTCATGCACTTTTAGGGCCTGAATGGCCGAAATCAGGTTTTACAACAGCTAATCATTGTCAAAAAGAAAGGTTTTTAACTTATTTTTTAAGATAGAATCCGAAGGAGCCTTACGGAGATTGAGTGGGTGAGAATTCTAAAGTTTGGTCATCAGAAGCGTTGTGGAACTGCCACCCCATCTACCCTTAGAAATTGTAGGAACTTGCATCAAACTATCTATGTTGCTTATAGGGGTAGATTCTGTTTCTCAGATAAGACGAACATTCTCCTGCAAAGCCTCTAAATGTCAGGGGTAAAGCTTTGAGTTTAATGTGCGTATAAACTGGCTGGCAATGTAGCAGCTTCAGATGGGGGTGGAATAGACTGTGTGAGAGGAGCTCTACCATAATACGGATACGTTTTGCTGCTGCAATTTTGGATGATGTGAACCAAGGTTTTGCGTGTGGTCCTCAGGAACTAGATGAAGCCGCTTCCTTAGAGATTTAAGATTGATGAAGAACACAGAAGATACCTGCTTAATTTGAGTGGAAAAAGAGAGGGCAGAGTCAAAGACTATACCTACATTTCTAGCAGAGGAGGAGGAAGCCGGAGAGGGATTTAGTTCCTCAGGCACCCAAATGCAAGAGGGGTGGACAAGTAGGTTCAAAAAAGAACTTCTGTTTTACCAGAGTTCGGCTTGAGGAAGTTAGCATCCATCCATCTTGCAACTCCCTTAGGGCACTCCTTAATTGTGCAGAGAGTAACATCTGAATGTTCATGAAAGAATAATAAGAGCTGGGTGTCATCTTCCATACGATACTACCTGCACATCCCAGGATTTAATCAAACCAGCCAAAGGAGCTAGATATGAATTAAATAGAGCCAGGCTCAGGAACACCATATAAAAAGGGTTTAGGGCGAGATGAAAAAGGACAGAGATGCATCCGTTGAAATCTGCCGTCCAAGGAAAATGTTCACTCATTTTAGTCTGTCTAGAAGCATGGCATGCTAGACCGTATTGAATGCTGCAGATAGGTCCAGCAGTACCCCTATAGCTGTGCCTCCACCACCCAAATTCTCTTTATTATAAGCTGTGCCCTCCAATAGTGCAGCTTCTGTGTGAAAACCTGACCGAAAGCCAGATTGTGATTCATGAAGTAGTCCATTTGTCTCCACAAAAGAAGACAACTGGCAATTTAATTTATCAGTTTCTCTAGGATTTTAGCAAGTACTGGTAGAAGGGATATAGATCTAAAATTACTCCAGATGGTGGGAACTGCATTAGATTTCTTGAAAGGGGCAGATGGAAAGCTTGTTTCCAATCAGAGGGATATAAGCCTATTTCCAAGGAGGTGTTCCAAATTTAATTAAGCACAGGGTAATAATATGGAAGATCATCTTAAGTATTTAGGGCAGACAAGAGAGAGCACAGGAGCCTGATTTGCACGCGTCCAGTTTTTTTAAGGAAAGTTCCTCAGAGATTGTGAGAAAGTTGGTAAGGTGTGAATTTTGAGGTTCAGGAGGGTATACATGCGTGGCAAGTGCAGTGGGTGGGGGGAAAGTTGCATACCATTTCTGGATTTTCTTGTGGAAAAAGGAGAATAAAATATTGTAAAATTCCTGAGAAAGACTCAATCAATCAATCAATCAAGGCATTTATATAGCGCGCTACTCACCCAGAGGGTCTCAAGGCGCTTGGGAAGGGGGGGTCCGCTACTGCTCGAACTGCCAGGTCTTGAGCTGCTTCCTGAATGCGAGGTGGTCTTGGGTCAGGCGGAGGTGGGTCGGGAGGGAGTTCCACGTCTTGGCGGCCAGGTAGGAGAAGGATCTTCCTCCTGTGGTGGCTCTTCGGATGCGGGGAACGGCGGCGAGGGCGAGGCTGGTCGATCAAAGCTGGCGTGTGGGAGTGTAGAAGTTGAGGCGGTTGTTGAGGTATCTTGGTTCTTGGTTCTGTAGGGCTTTGTGTGCGTGGGTGAGGAGTCGAAACATGATTCTCTTGTTGACCGGGAGCCAGTGCAGGTCTCTCAGGTGTCCGGAGATGGGGCTGTGTCGGGGGATGTCCAGGATGAGTCTTGCTGAGGCGTTCTGGATCCGCTGGAGTCTCTTCTGGAGTTTGGCAGTGGTTCCGGCGTAAAGGGAGTTGCCGTGGTCCAGTCGGCTGGTGACGAGGGCCTGGGTGACTGTCTTCCTGGTCTCGGTGGGGATCCACCGGAAGATCTTACGTAGCATGAGCAGGATGTTGAAGCATGACGAGGAGACGGTGTTGACTTGTCTGGTCATGGAGAAGGAGGAGTCCAGGATGAAGCCCAGGTTGCGTGCGTGGTCTGTTGGTTTTGGTGCGCTGCCCAGGGCAGGGGGGCACCAAGAGTCGTCCCAGGTGGAGGGCGAAGATCCCAGGATGAGGACTTCCGTCTTGTCTGAGTTCAGTTTCAGGCGGCTGTTCATCATCCACTCTGCTACGTCTTTCATCCCTTTGTGTAGGTTGGCTCTGGCAGTGGCGGGGTCGTTGGTGAGGGAGAGGATCAGCTGGGTGTCGTCGGCGTAAGAGATGATGTTGAGGTTGTGTTGGCGTGCGATGGCTGCAAGGGGGCTCATGTAGACATTGAAGAGGGTGGGGCTGAGCGAGGAGCCTTGAGGAACGCCGCAGATGACTTCGGTGGCTTCTGATCTGAACGGAGGGAGGCGGACTCTCTGTGTCCTTCCGGCGAGGAAGGAGATGATCCATTCTAGTGCCTTCTCTTGGATTCTGACATTGCTGAGTCGCTGCACTAGGGTGCGGTGGCAGACAGTGTTGACAGGAGGATGAGGGCCGCTGTTTCCCCGTTGTCGAGCAGGGCTCGGATGTCGTCAGTGGCTGCAATGAGGGCGGTCTCGGTGCTGTGGTTGGCTCGGAAGCCAGACTGCGAGAGGTCGAGGGATCAGTTTGTCTCGATGAAGGCGGCCAGCTGCTTGTTGACGGTCTTCTCGATGACTTTGGCCGGAAACGGGAGGAGCGAGATGGGGCGGTAGTTTTTGAGTTCGGTGGGGTCCGCGGATGGTTTCTTCAGTAGAGCGCTGAGTTCGGCGTGCTTCCAACTCTCCGGGAAGGTGGCGGTGTCGAAGGAGGTGTTGATGATGTCCCGCAGGTGGGGCGCGATGACAGCGTCGGCCTTGTTGAAGACGTGGTGGGGGCAGGGGTTGGTTGGAGATCCGGAGTGAATGGAGTTCATCGTGCGTAGGGTTTCTTCAGTGTTGATCTGGGTCCAGGCTCAGAGGGTGGTATTGGGGGGTGCAGGTGCGGTGCGTCGGCTGTGTGCTGAAGCTGGTGTGTATGTCCGCGATCTTGTTGTGGAAGTAGGAGGCGAGGGAGTTGCAGAGGTCTTGTGATGGGGTGATGTCATTGTTTCCGGCGCTGGGGTTGGAGAGCTCTTTGACGATGTTGAAGAGTTCCTTGCTGTTGTGGGCGTTGTTGTCCAGTCGTTCCTTGAATGCGGTTTTCTTGGTGGTGTGGATCAGTTGGTGGTGTTTTCGAGTGGCGAGCTTTAGGGGGGTCATGTTGTCGGGTGTCGGGTCTCTGCGCCAAGCTCTCTCGAGGGCTTGGCAGTTCTTCTTGGAGCTCTTGAGTTCGTCGGTGAACCATGGTGCTTTCTTGCTGCCGGGTCTGCTGGGCGGGGTCCTCAGTGGGGCGAGGTCGTCTGCGCAGTTGCTGATCCACTTCGTGAGGTTGTTGGCGGCCTGGCTGGGATTCGCTGAGCTGGCGGGGGGGTCCCGGCTCAGGGATGCGGCGAGCTGGTCGGCCGTAATCTTGTTCCAACTTCTGCGTGCAATCTGTTGCTGGTGGTGGTGGATCGTGTTCTTTCTGAAGCTGAAGTGGACGTAGCTGTGATCCGTCCAGTGGAGTCCGGTGGTGTGGCTGAAGGTGATGTCCTTGCTGGAGGAGAAGATGGGGTCGACTGTGTGTCCGGCGTGGTGGGTGGGTGTGGTCACCAGTTGCTTGAGTCCGAGGTTGGCGAGGTTGTCCAGCAGGGTGGTGGTGTTGCGGTCGTTGTTGTTCTCCAGGTGGAAGTTGAGGTCCCCGAGGAGGATGTAGTCAGCGGAGGGGAGGGCGTCCGGGCTGATGAAGTCGGCGATGTCTTCGCTGAATTGTGTGCGTGGTCCCGGGGTCTGGAGATGAGGGTGCCTCTGAGGGTGGTCTTGGGGTCGGTGTGGATCTGGAAGTGCAGGTGTTCGGCGGTTGTGAGGGTGTCGTCGGTGTTGGTCGTGATGCGGATGGTGTTCCTGTGGATGATGGCGATGCCTCCTCCGGTCTGGTTGCCGCGGTCCCTTCGGGAGATCTTGTATCCGTCCAGGATGGCGATGGCGATGTCGGGTGCTGAGGAGGCGTTCATCCAGGTTTCCGTGAGGAAGGCGACGTCTGGTCATGTTGTGTCGAGCAGGTTCCAGAGCTCCACGGCATGTCTGTGGACGGAGCGGGTGTTGAGCAGGATGCACTTCAAGTGGTTGGAGCTGGTTATCGGCTTGGAGGGTGTTGTTGTCGTGCAGGTCCGGATGCAGGAGAACTTGCGGGAGAGGCAGCTGAAGGTTCCGTGGGTGCGTCTCAGGGTGGCTCGGTAGCACCCAGGGATCCGGCCGGTGTTGAGTGCGTTGAGGTCGGTGGCGTTGTTTGTCCGGCGGGTGGGCTGGTGCCTGCGAGGGCCAGGGGTTCGGGCGCTGGGCGCGGTCCAGGCGCGGACGGGCGCAGACGGGCTTACCTTTGGCGTGCCTTCGGCGTGCCCGCTGAGCGTCAGTGCTGCGCGTTTGCCACTCTGCCATATGTGGAGAGTGGGGGGGGGCTGATCGAGGGAGGAGCAGCTGGGAGGCGGGAGCGGGGCGGCGAATGGGAAGGGAGTCAGAGGGAAGGGGGCGGGGCTGCAGGGGGGCAGCGGCGGGGAGCGGGCAGAAACGCGACCGGGGCTGGGCACAACAGAGGGGAAGCAAAAAACGAAGTAGCAAAGAGCAGGGGCACAACAAGCGGACAGCAGAGAAATACAATACAATACAATGAAATTTATACCAGGGAGCAACGCAGTGACAATACGCTAAAAATTACAACAGGAGCAACGCAGTGACAACACGATAATAATTACAACAAGTAGCAATGCAGCGCGGCAGAGGAACTACTGCAACAGCAGACCAGGAGCACAGCTGCGGGCAGCAGTGGCACTCGGAGGGATCGGGGGCAGCCTGGGCTCACTCGCAGAGAGTGTGCGCTGTGCATGGGGTGACCGGCCCAGAGGGTCAGAGACTAAAACTGCTTTGTGTGGCATCAGATTAAAGGAGCAACTGAACCATTTTTGAAACTTTACCAGAGGTAGGCTGCCACTATATGCGAGGAAAAGTACTCTCTCGTCATTCTGAGAGATAATTTCAGAAATTCGATGAGTGCCTCTTAGTTTATAATCTTAGCCTCAGGACAGTAAGGCTTTTTCCAGTTGCATTCCATGTTTTTACAGCAGTTCTTCTCTTCACTTAACAGAGGGGAAGGCCAGGGGGCCGAGGTCTTAGTCCTTTTTGCCAAGTGAGCTTTCAGTGGTGCAATACAAATGAGGACATTGGTGATCCACTGATTAAAATAGGCCACATCAAGGCCAAGAGTGCCTGTTAAAGAAGGGAGGTAGATAGTTCTATCTGTAAGAAAGGCTCCTCCAAGATTTTATGCAATCAGTAGTCAGCTCCAGTGGTTTCTCTAGCTTCTTTCGATGCAGCACCCCATAAAAGGTGAAAGGAACAACAAAATGATCCGACTAGATTAAGTGCACTGCCAGAGAGACTTGCAAATTGGTGGTATTAGAAAAGATCCGATCAACAGTGTGTCCGCTTTATGTATAGTGGACCAGACCAGTTGTGGACCATTCATACCTGCCAAGGTGAGATTAAGCGGGCGGCTTAAGAACAGTTGGGATCATTAACATGTATGTAAAAATCCCCAAGAATGGTGAAATTTGAATATTTCAAGGAAAGTTGGGCGATCTTATCACACAGTTGAGAGAAACAACTATTCGGGCAATTGGGTGGTTCATATATCAGCAGTCCTGATAAGGAAAAGGTGGGTTGCAATTTAAAGCTAAAAATAACCCCCTCCACATTACTTATCTGCCTCAATGTAAGTGAAGTCCCTAAAAACAACAGCAACGCCACCTCCCATTTTACTTCCTTCTCGATTGGCGGATAAAATATCATATCCTGGTGAAATGGTTAGAGCTAAATCAGGTGCTGATATATCTTTCAGCTAGGTTTCAGTTAAAAACCTAAAATCCCAGAAATTGTGAGATTGTAAAAAAATGCATCAAAAGAATATGTAGGGTGCGATTTGCAGTTGAAGGCACAGGCTTTATATAAAGACCCCTTGTCAGTAGGAGATGAGGCAGGCAACTCATTCAGAGTACAGTGGGTGTCTGGTCCTGCTAAAAATTCCCCTATTGAACGATTCAACACCAAGCCACAAGAGAAACAAATACAGCAATTAGAAATAATGTGTTCAGGACTGACAGGCCTCAGAAGGTGTCAGATACCAAATGTATAAGACAAAAGTGCTTCCCAGGGTATGATCTGATCTGAGGGGAGCAGATAGATAAACGGGCAGTATAGCGAATACTGGGCGCAATCCGGATACAAATGGGCCCAGGCAGGCTTGACTTTGGCGCATCCACAGCATAGGCTGCCGTAAGTAGAATGCAAGTGAGAGCAAAGGGGAGGGGCGTCCTTTGTCCCAGCTGCTAGAGCAATAACTAGCTGTGTCTCTGCGTAGGCACATAGGGTGAGGAAAACATTGCACTCCTCTCCCACGTTAAGTAATAAAACAGAGCGCTGATCTGTGCAAAAGTATCCCCCTTATAATCCTGATAAAGTGCAATCCGTTCAGCAGTCTGCAATCCGGGCAGAAGTTTCCCCTCACAAGTTTAAAATCTTGAATTTCAGTTTCAATATTTGTCTACGGTTAAAAAGCAACAACCCTCCTATAACTTTAAAACATTAAAAATCAACCCCAAAATTATCATCAATAGCAAAGAAAACCAACTGAGGTAATTACTCTATCATGATAGCAGGCAGGAGCCATATTTCCTCTGTGTATGCTTCTTGTAATAGATTAAATCGCACCATGGTATTGTTCCTAATAGTTTGACCCTTGGGTGCTTCAGTGGCTGAGCTTAAAGACTTGCTTAGGAGATCTGTACCACACACTCCTGTCCGACATCCTGACCTGACTTACGTTTTCCACTTTCCATGGACGGTCTTCTGTGCCCCGTAATGAGATTTGACCATACAGTAAGCAAATAGTGGACAACCTGCAGCGATGCTCCACTATGGGCCTCCAACCCACTGGGCCAGTTATTCACCCTGGGCGTAGTGGGGCTACGCGAAGGTCCACGGAGTTGCAAACAAACTCCATGGAACTCTGCTACGCCACCAGCCTCCACCCCCCTATTAAGAAGTAAGTTAACATTAATTAAAAATAAACTTAAAACCACTTACCTCTGTACTGCGGCGTGCCCTCGGCTGCCCTCCTCCTCTTCCTCGCCGTATCAGTAATGCCTGAGAAAACTGTGCATATGTGCGCGCCCAAGAAATGTGCATGCCCAGTATCTTCAAGCATTACCGGCAGGGGCGTAACACAGGCCCCCGCAGCCCACTGCGGTGCGGGGGGCATCGAGCTCCAAGGGGCCCCCTCGGCACTGCACTCTGGCCAGAGAGCTTGTGATTGAGCCCGAAGGGGGCTCCTCTAAGTACAGTGCAGGGAGGCCCCCTCAGTTTTCGTTATGCCAGTGATTACCGGTATGGCGAGGAAGAGGAGGGGGCTGCCTGGGGACGCCACAATACAGAGGTAAGTGGTTTTAAGTTTATTTTTAATTACTGTTAACTTACTTCTTAATAAGGGTTGAAGGCGGGGGCTGGCCAACTCCCCTCCGCTGTGAACTGTGCGGAGATTTGCCTTCTCCGTGTTCTCCGTGGAAGCCAGCTCTCTGCACACACCGTGGGCGGAACGAACGTCTCCGCCCGGGGTTGCAGTTACAGCAGGGTGCCAAGTTGGACCTTGATTTGAGAAGCTAGAGACTGCCGGGCCCCGGGGAAAGCAGAGTCGCCGACTAGTCTTCCCCCGGGGTCTTTCGCGCAGGGGATAGGCCAGGTAGGGGAAGGGGAGGAGTTAGGGGGTGGGTATTTAAGCGCGGGGGAGGAAGGGAACTTCCTCTTTTCTGTGCCTGGCACCATCGGGAGGGAGCTCGAAAGGAGATAGTTAGGACTAGTTTCTGTGAGGCCTAGTGCTACTTTTGGTTGGATTTTTCGTTCGGAGCTGTTTCACGGCAGCTGGGTTTTTCTTTTTCGCTTGGTAGGCAGTCTTGATTGGGCAGGATGTCTGGTGTGTCTGCGGAGCAGGTCCGTAAGGCCTTGCTGTTGCTTGCGAGGGCCGGCCGGGAGGACCTCATTAGGCCTGGGGTCATGGAACAGGCGTGGGTGGGGGCCACCAGGGGCACACGTGCTGCCTCGGCCGGTGTTAAGGCGGCAGTGTTCGCCTGCCAGGAGGACGAGCGGGACCCGGAGGGGGGGTCTGAAGTCAGGAGGGGGGCGGTGTTCCCAAGGATCCGGCGAGGGGCAGGAAGCGTAAGGGCTCCTCCACGAGGGCTTTCCCTCCGCTTGAGTTTTTGCCTGGGGCCGCGGGATCGGCCGTGAGGGCCGCGCCTTCCGCGCTTCCGCTCCAGGGGCCCCTGCCGGTGCCGGCCGGCGCCGTGCAGGGGGAGGGGCAGGCGGGTGCCCCGGCAGGGCCTGGCATGGTCCTGGTTGGGTCCCCGGGTGGAAGTGGGGCCCATGGGCCTGTAGGCCACCTTGCCAGTGATGCTTTCCAGGGGGACGGGCCTGGGGTTGTGCTGCAGGAGGGGGGGGGTGCTAGTGGAGGAGGCCCCCATTGATTTGTCTAGGGGCTTCAGGGCGGGCACCCCGGCCGTACCGAGGCCGGTGGCGCCCGAGGCTTTGGCGGGCCGGAGCGGGTCCCCCGCGCTGATCGCCATTGGCGGGCCTGGTTGGGTGCAGGGTTTCCAGCAGGTGGGTTTCTTCCCCCAGGGGGGCGATTTCTTTGGCTACTGCCCGCCCCCTCCCCCACAGATTTGGGGTTCCCTTTCTTGGGAGGAGAGGTCCCGCGGGGAGCGGATTTTGGAGCAGATTCAGGAGGTCAGGTGGGCAGAGGCGACGCGTGCCCGGGTGGGTGCGGTTTGGGGCCATGAGATTGAGGGTCCTCCCACCCCCACCTCTGAGGAGGAGCGGGCGGCGGAGAGGCAGGAGGAAGAAGCCAGGAGGGCCAAGGTGAAGAAGGCAGGGCAGGCCGCGCCCCCCCCGGGTGGTGCGGCAGGAGTAG
The DNA here is from genome assembly GCF_964263255.1 of Lissotriton vulgaris. Lineage (NCBI taxonomy): Eukaryota > Metazoa > Chordata > Amphibia > Caudata > Salamandridae > Lissotriton > Lissotriton vulgaris. The sequence goes on from NC_141695.1 coordinate 1,095,383,328, forward strand.
GGACGGCCGGGACGGCTTTGAGGCCCGATGGTGCCGGGGCCCGCTCAGGTTCGAGCGACCTGAGGGGCGGGAGGGGATCCAAGTCGGCGGTTGTCGGCAGAGCCCGGGGGGGCCTTGTGGGGCGCAACACGGCTCCGAGACGCAGGCCGGAAGCAGTAGGGCAGTCCGCGGCTGCTGTCCCTCCTCTGCGGGATCGGGAGCCTTCGACACGTGGCGTTTCTGGAATGCGTGGACGAGGGAGTGTGCAGAAAGGTGTGAAGCGTGCAGTCAAGGAGGTGGTCTGCGAGGGTGTGGATCTGGAACCGGTGCTTGAGCTGGATTACAGTGCTGAGAGTGAGGAGTTGGAAGAAGGGGAGGTGCGGGATGACCTGGAAGGCATAGGCGGCGCAGCGGGAGACAACGACCTTGGTGTGTTGCAGGTCGAGACTGGAACGAAGAAGAAGGCCGGATCGGTGGCGGTCCGGGGGACGGAGTCCAGAGGGAGGCTCCGGGAGCGGACGCCGGCACTCAAAGGTGAGGGAGCCTGGTGGGCAGCTTGGGATGACGCTCCTCGGGGGGGGAAGGCCGGAAACGCACCTGCCAGTCGGTGGGTGTGGGGGACGGTTCTGTGAGGGAGGGGGAGACGCCGTCTGGCGGTCCACCTTCGGATGGTAAGAAGGTGGATGGTAAGTCGGTAACTTTGGTGGTGCAGACGGACAAGGAGATGGCAAAGAGGAGAAGGGGGTGAAGGTACCTAAGAAGATGCCTTATATGGGGTTGGCGATGCCTCTTGGGTCGCACTTGTCGGAGAAACTGAAGGAGAAAATATAGAAACATGAGTTTGTGGACGTTTTTAAGTTGCTTCATCGGGAGGTTCAGGCCAAGGAGCGCTCTAAGGAGGAGGAGTGGGAGTTGACGAGGCGGCCTAGGGTGCCGGTGACTATGGAAAATTGGACGTCGGCTTTCCTGATCTATGCCAGTGTTTATTGCCAGAAGTATCTGGACCGGGCGATTGCGCTGTTTAAATACATGGACATCATTCGCAAGGCCCAGATGCAGTTTGGGGGGTTTGCGTGGTTGAGCTACGACGAGGAGTTTCGGGCCAGGGTTAGCGCGGATCCGGAGAAGAGTTGGGGTGAGGTAGACCAGGAGCTTTGGATGCAGTGGATGGCGTCTTCGCACTCGTCGGCGTCTACACACACAGCCAGTGGTTTGCCGGTGTTGTATCGGTCTTTTCCACTCGTCCCGCCCAGGGCGGGGCGGGGGGTGGAACAGTGCCCAGCACCATTGTGTCTGGTTAGCAGTCTAAGCCCGGGGGTTACTCCACGGGGGCCTGTTGGAGCTACAACCGGGGGTTCTGCTCTAGGTACCCATGTAAGTTCAAACACAAGTGCTCGAAGTGCGGCGGCAAACACGCCCTTACGCAGTGCCTCACGCTCACCACCCCCTCCGAACAATGGAGGAACGCGAGGGGGCGGGGCCAGCCTGCTCCGAAGGGCACCTACTCCGGTTAGGGTGGAGGCGATGGCCCCGTGGCTCGCGTGCTATCCTGATCGCGAGGCCGCGGCGCGGCTCTTCTGGGGGTTCACCGAGGGTTTTCGGGTGGGCTACCAGGGTCCCAGGGAACGTCGTTGGGCTGTGAATTTGAGGTCTGCGAAAGAGTTGCCGGGGGTGGTTGCTGCGAAGTTGGAGAAGGAGGTGGCGGAAGGGAGAATGGCTGGCCCGTTTACTGACTGGCCGTTGCCGGACCTGATCATTTCTCCGTTGGGGGTGGTGCCGAAGAAGGAGGAAGGGGAGTTCAGAATGATTCACCATTTGTCGTGGCCGGGAGGGTCGATCGGTGAATGACTTCATTGCAGAGGAGGACTCGAGAGTGCTGTATGCGTCGGTGGACGAAGCGGTCCGCCTGGTGAGGACTTGTGGGCCGGGTACGGAGTTGGCGAAGTGTGACATTAAGTCGGCTTTCCGTCTCCTGCCTATTCACCCGGCAGATTTTGCGCTTTTGGGCATGCAGTTTGGGGGTGCCATCAACGTGGACAAGGTTTTGCCCATGGGGTGTGCCATCTCCTGTGCTCTGTTTGAGCTTTTCAGCACTTTCTTGCAGTGGATCATGGTGCGGGTCAGTGGGTGCCGTTAAGTCACTCACTACTTGGACGATTTCCTCTTCCTGGGGAGGTCGGGGTCCGGGGATTGCGGCAGGGCCCTGTCCCGGTTCCAGGCTTTGGCCTTGCAGTTTGGGGTGCCTTTGGCGCCCGAGAAGACGGCTGGTCCCAGCTGTTGCCACCCATTCCTGGGGATTGAACTGGACTTGGTGCAGTGGTTGGCGCACCTGCCTGCGACCAAGGTGAGGGAGATTCTTGCATGTCTGGAGTGGGCTGCGGGGGAACGGCGGATCCCTTTGCGGGCGGTACAGAAGCTTCTGGGATTCCTTAACTTTGCATGCAGGGTGGTGCGGGCAGGGCGGACGTTCTGCAGGCGGCACGGCATGGCCATGTCGGGGGCAGTGCTTCCACATCACAGGGTCAGGATTTCCATGGGAGTGAGGACGGACTTGAGGACATGGATTACTTTCTTGCAGGATTTCAATGGGGTGTCCTTGGATTTTGACGAAGAAAGGGCGGTCTGGCAATGCCAAATTTACTCTGGCGCGGCTGGGTCGGCGGGGTTTGGTGTTTTCTGGGATGGAAGGTGGTGTCCGGAGAGCTGGCCGGCCTCCTGGATCAAGCAAGGCAGGAGCATTGCCTTTTTGGAGTTCTTCCCATTGCTGGTGGCACTGGTGGTGTGGGGGGAGGACTTTCGGAACAGGTCTGTGCTCTTTCACCTTGACAACATGACGGTGGTGGAGCTGGTCAATCATCAGAGGGCGAGGGACCTGCGAGTGCTGCGGCTGTTGCGCAGGTTCATGTTGGCGTGCCTGCAGCTGAATGTGGTGTTTCGGGCTAAGCATGTCCCTGGGGCGAATAATGACATTGCGGATGCTTTGTCTCGTTCGCAGTGGCAGTGGTTCCGACACCTGGCGCCGGGAGCGGACGCCTGCAAGACCGAGCTGCCGGCCGGCATCTGGGCCTTGGGGAATGAGGATGATTGGTCTGGTGGAGGGTTCGTTGGCTCCGACCACGAGGAGGACTTATCGTCTGGCATGGTCTGAATTTAGTACCTTCATGGGCTGGACAGTGGATGGTGTCGTGAGCGGGGAATCGGCTGTGGTGGAAGGTCTGAGGGGTTACGTGTTGGCTTGCATGGACCGGGGGTTGACTGCGGCTACGATCTCTGGGAAGTTGGCTGGAATTTCTTTTTACTGTGTTTTGTTCTTGGGTTTTGACCCCACCAAGGATGTGGTGTTGGCTCGCATGTTGCGGGGGTGGGGTCGGGAGAGGGGGGCTGGGGGGAAGCGGCTGCGGGAGGCAGTGACGTTTGATTTGTTGGTTCGGCTGGTTGGTGTGTTGCCGGAATGCTGTTATGACCCGATTGAGGTGGGCCTGTTTCGTTTGTGCATGGTGTGGATGTTTTTTGGGGCTTTCCGGGTGTCTGAGCTGTTGGGCACAAGACAGGGGGCGGGTAGGTTGTTTGAGGAGGTGCGTGTGGATGCGGGGCGTTTGGGGATTTGGCTGGGCCGCTCGAAGACGGATCAAGTGGGCAGGGGCAAATGGGTATGGTTGAATGAGTCTGGCGGGGCGGTTTGCCCGGTGCTGGAGTGGAGGTCTTTCTTGGGGACGGCGGGGGACCGGGGTGGCGAGATTTTCTGCCATGCGTCTGGTGCGAGAGTGATGGCTGGCCAGCTGTTGGCGGTGTTGCGTATGGCTTTGGGACGCTTGGGGATGGATGGAGCTGGTTTCGGCACTCATTCTTTTCGCATTGGGGCTGCGACTGCGGCGGCCCGCCTGGGTTGGTCCTGGGACAGGATTAGGAGGATTGGGCGTTGGAAGTCGCGCTGTTGTGAGAAGTATGTGAGGAAGTAGATTGGTCCCAGGCAGGTTTGTTGGTTGTTGCACTGTTTTGTTGCCTGTTCTAACATCTTTTTCTTCGTAGGTTGCGTGGGTGGCCCGGGCGGTAGGACGGTGACTTGGATCGTTGGGCACTCCTTCGTGCACTGGGCGTCCAAATATGCGGACCAACAGGTTTACGGCCGTAACCTGGGACTGAAAGGACAATTGCACGAGGTGAAATGGTGGGGAAAGAGCGGAATGCGATGGGGGGCACTACTGCCCTGGCTCGCGAAGATGGTCCCACAGAGGGGATGGCCGGATTTGCTGATCATTCATTTGGGGGAAAATGACCTTGTGCAACTGTCTGGTTTGGCATTGCTGCAACTCATGCAAAGGGGTTTGGACGTTTTGAAATCGAGGATGGCGGGGGCCTGCATTGCCTGGACGGAGCTGGTCCCCAGGAAAGTGTGGAGAGGGGCTTTGAAGCATGGGGCCATTGAGAAGGCCCGGAGGAAGCTTAATAGGGCGATGAGACTCTACTGTGCGGACAGGGACGTTAAGGTCATTGCACATCCTGGGATTCGACTGGAGGAGCCTTTAGCTTTTAGGGAGGACGGAGTGCACTTGTCTCGGCTGGGCAATGCGTGGTACATGATGGAGTTGCGGGATGTGGTGAGCAAGTTGTGGAACGAGTCTATCTGGTGTCGACTTGAGTGATTGGTACGGGGTCGGACGGGAGGCCCTGTGGGGGGAGGGGGGGTCAGTGAACCGCCCTACAGGGGGTTCACTGGTTGGCAGGATTCGAAGGGACAGGGGGTCAAGAGCGGGCACACCCATCCCTTGGGGGGGGAGTTTACATAGGACGGATAGAAGCGTGAATGGAAGGTTGCAATGACTGGGGGCTGGAAGACGGTGATTGACGGGCAAGAGAAAGGTGTTTGGAGCCTCTAGGGCTTGGTGATGACGCGGAATGAATGAAACGAATGGGGGGGAAGTGTGAGTGGGGGTTTGCTGTTACTGTTATTGTTGATTTATTGTTATGTACAGATTCGCAGTTCTGGTCTAATAAAATGGCCTTTTATGCTGACACGGCGTGGTCTGTTTTATTGCGCGATGCCGGGCCCCGGGGAAAGCAGAGTCGCAGACTAGTCTTCCCCCGGGGTCTTTTGCGCAGGGGATAGGCCAGGTAGGGGAAGGGGAGGAGTTAGGGGGTGGGTATTTAAGCGCGGGGGAGGAAGGGAACTTCCTCTTTTCTGCGCCTGGCACCATCGGGAGGGAGCTCGAAAGGCCACCCACCCACCCGGCAGCTGGAGGTGGTTTGTTGGGTCGGTCCATAGCGTTGCCAGTTTAGGCCAGAGCTGCTGTAGGCAGGATTCGAAGGGACAGGGGGTCAAGAGCGGGCACACCCATCCCTTGGGGGGGGAGTTTGCATAGGACGGATAGAAGCGTGAATGGAAGGTTGCAATGACTGGGGGCTGGAAGACGGTGATTGACGGGCAAGAGAAAGGTGTTTGGAGCCTCTAGGGCTTGGTGATGACGCGGAGTGAATGAAACGAATGGGGGGGAAGTGTGAGTGGGGGTTTGCTGTTACTGTTATTGTTCATTTATTGTTATGTACAGATTCGCAGTTCTGGTCTAATAAAATGGCCTTTTACGCTGACACTGCGTGGTCTGTTTTATTGCGCGAAGGACATTTTTCCCACAGTCTTTGCCTCGTGCATCACATTTCCTGTGTTCCTTCCAAGTTCACCTGAATGGTGGGCTGCATTCATTGTTCCTGTCTTGTACCGAAGCGCCGTGGTTAACTATATGCAAATTTCAGCGTGGTACAGAATCAAGGGGGGGTGCATACTGGGTGGGCGTTGTGATCAAATTACAAAGCACACCCTAAAAGCTAAGCAAAGTAATTAGCTTTAAATACCTATTATCCGCTAAAAAAAAATGAAGCACAATAGCATAACACCTAATTACGTGACGGTAGTAATTTAAGCTAAGTGGCATGTGTTCTGAAATGATATCAGCCCTATAATAATACTCTGCGTTTCAGCCTTTGAAACCTCCTCCAGCAGGAAGCACCCCATCGGATTTCGCATTATTTCTCATTCCTTGCAGCAGCCAGGCGTTGAATTATTGATCCGAAGAGTTCCACTTGACCGCACATCATTTACCCATTGGAAAAAAGAAATCCGCAGCATTGTGGACCGTCCTCGATCCATTGGCATTCACCGCAAGCGCCCTGCCTTCTGCAAGGGCCGAGCAGGCCCTGGGAACAGCATCAGCCCCTGGCTGAAGCACTCACTGCCTATTAGATATGTTAGCCGAATAAACAATGCACTCCTGATTGCATAACTATTCAAATCACAGCCAGGGTGGCAGGTTTTCAAAGGGAGGGGGTGAATCCTTATCTAAGAAGCTGTGTCCGCCTTAAAGCCACAATGAACTGTACTTTACTAGCTGCATAGATGTAGTTAGTTATTATCCAGCGCTTGCGGGGCGGCACCAGAGGGCAGTAGAGAGCTGTTGAAGAGTTCGTTTAGGTAACAGGAAGGTTTGCAAAATGTTTGCAAGAGGTATGCATATATTCATGGCGTGTACAGAGTGAACGGTGCATGATGTGTAATGTCCAAACATTTTAGATCAAAAGCAACATAGCAAATCGTTGATGTATAGATTAGTGGACGGCAGAAGACCAAAAGTAGCCATAAAAGCTGTGTAGTTAACACCAGGAAGGTGTTTGAGAAATACATGCAATTGTAGTAAGGCTAAAGATGTGTACATGCCAAACAAACGCTAGACTCAGTACAACTTCTACACCTATTTAAATGTTGCTTAATATGTTAGTAAATTAATACAGTTTATGAAAAGTGGATTATTATATGAGGTGGATGGGAGTTCGTCACAAGTAATAATGCCACTATCTTTTTAGGTCCAGTAAATGCTTCAGTAATTTAAACCTGAGCAGCAGACATGCTTAAAGTGAGAAAACGAGTAAAGCATTTAGACCTGTCATCCTTGGCGTGGTCTTCCCCCAACTTTTTACCTCCACTTTTTGCTGTATCATTTTTGGTGGCCTTAGGACTCTGAGCACTTTAGCACTGCTAACTAGTGCTAAAGTGCATGTGCTTCTCCCTTATAACATGGTGACATTGGTGTATATCTGATTGGCATATTTTGTTTACCAGTAAGTCACTGGTAAAGTAGTATACCATATACCCAGAGCAGCGCTGACTGTGCCACCCACACAAGTAGCCTTTCAAATCTGTCTCAGGCCTGCCATTGCAAGGCCTGTGTGGCCAGTTTACTGCCACTTCGACATGGCATTTAAAACCACTTGCCAAACCCTAAACTACCTTTTTATTACACAAAGGTCACCCCTAAAGTAGTCCATAGGACCCTTAAGGGCAGGGTGCTGTGTAAGTAAAAAGAAGGACATGTACGTTTAGGTTCTACGTGCCCTGATAGTGACAAACAGCTAAATTGACCTACTCCTCTCAAAGGCTAGCATTGGGAATTCCTTAAAATACCTTTAAGCTGTAATTTAGGATTAGAAATGAGTAGCTAAATCAGGTTTCAAATCTTAGGAATGGTAATGATAAATTCTCATTAGTGGTAAAATTGGATTTGAATTACTATTTTAGAAATGCCACTTTTAGAAAGTGGACATTTCTCTGCTCTGAACTTTGCTCTGTGTACCTGCAGCCTGTCTCCAATACATGTTTGGGCTGGGTGACAGTTACACTTTGCACATTCCCTCTAGACAGCCACAGACACAGGGAGGGTGGATGTGACAGGTGGCTCATCTGTATTCTGACAACCTTCCTGGGCAGGAAGGGGAGCTGAATCTCACACTTACATATGAATAGGATGTGTCCTGTCCGCACACAAAGGACTGATTACCCACTACAGATAGTTTGGCATTCTGGGCTATGCATTTCAAGGAGCTGCTTTGAAGTCACCCCCACTTAAAAGGCACAATTCGGGATAAGTACTGGGGCTCTGACCCCACCAAATCAGTACACTACTAAACCTGGGAAGAACTCTGATGGAGCAAAGACTGCTGTGCTGTAAGGATTACCACTCTGCCTTGACTGACTGTTCTGATTAACTGCTTCTATGCTTTGCTGAGCTGCCCAGCTGCCTGCAGATTTATGCCCTGCTGAGGACAAGGACTGGACCCATCTCACTTGAACCCAGAGTGACTCCAAGGGCTTGCTGGATTGCCTCCTTCTTTCTGAAGTCTCAGGACACAAAATACTTCCTGCAATTCTGCTGGTGCTGCTGGACTCTGCCATCTGTGAGTCCTACCCTTGCTGAGGTGCCCCCTCCAGTCCTAGGCCTAGGAAGTGGGTTCTGCAGCTGTTTTTCTACAAAACCGACGCATCGTCACCTTTGTTCCAAAAGAAACCGATGCATTGCCCTTTGACACCGACGCCGAGGCTGTTCGTCGACAGCGGTTCTACAGCCTGCACGGCCCAACAACGATGCTCTGCACAGCTCGACAACAACGCCTTGTCTGTATCTCAATAGAGCTCGACGATGATGCAGCATTGTGCCCTCAGCGTCAATGCATTGCTCCATCAAAGGTATTTTTTCAGCGGGACCAAAATGAGTCTTGTGGCTGGCTTGCCCTCCATCACGGTCAGCCTGAACTTTGCATTTGCCCTGGTCCTGCGCTGCCTCAAGTAACCTTTTAGCACTATTGACTTCTAAGCACTGTTTTTGCATTTATTCTTAAAAAAATGAATATGTCGAGTTTTATTGATGAGATATTTGTTGTTTTGGTCATGTTTTACTCAGATAAATATCATCTATTTTTCTAAACCTGTGTGGTGTCTTTTTGTGTCATTTTGTGCTACTGTGTGTGTGTTGCATAAATACTTTACACATTACCTATTAAGTTAAGCCTGCCTGCTACCGAGGGTGAGCACAGGTTAATTTAAAGTGTGTATCTAGCATGCCCTGACCTGGACTGTGGTCCCGAGGTGGACAGGCTGCAAGTGTCAGCCAACTACAGGCACAATTCCCAACAACAACCCAAAAAAAACCCATTCCAGTTTATACAAATAAAGAATCATTTAAAGATCAAAAGGACACCAAGTTAGCAAAAATCCAATAAGGGTAACCAGAAACATGAATTTGTAAAGTTTTACATAAAAATTGTGCCAAAGGCAATAAGCGTGAATGTGGGTTAACTGATAATGATAGATGAGGCGCTAGATGCAATTTTAGGCTGACCATGATGGACCATGAGTCGGATACACTAACCAGGTATGATCTGGTTGGAGATTTATCCCCCGGGCTTAGTCTTGAAATTAGAAATCAAAGTCCTTCGGTGAGTCAAAGCAGCAGATTGTATCCAAAGAGGGCTCTACGACTTCAGATAGACATTGGACGAGGTCCAGCCATTGGTTTAGGTGGGAAAAGCTCTGAGCTGGAAGATTCAAAATATACTTGCTGGGAATTACTCTAACCAGCCGGATACTTTTGACACCTTCACCAGTTCAAGTTTTCTACGTTTAGCTTAGTTGATTTTTTAGAGGTTGGATTCCTCCAGAAGTGCAAGGCTGCAGGCTGTAGCTGAAGAGGGATCCACAAGGTTGGATACCTTCTCTGCAAGGTCCAGGTGAAAAGGCTTGCTGCTGTGAAACAGCTCTGAGCAGAAGCAACCTGAATCTTTGGCCTGGCACAATAAACCTTTGTCAGATTGACTTGACAGATTTGTCCGGGTCCCCCAGAGGGCTTTAGAGCCAAAACAATTCTAAGTCCTGGGTTTTTCAGGATGTTAGTAGGAGTACACTTTGACACAACCAATGGTCCCAGATCCTCAGGAAGAGCACTTGGGGGTCAAGACTCACT